>NC_143033.1:49837500-50160000 GCF_057628025.1 Oncorhynchus mykiss
GATGTCAAATGAAGTACACTGAATCTGCCAGACCCTAAACCTGAAGGTCTGGAACCGTGTTCATACAATATCTTTGAGTGCTGATCTAGGATCAGGTCTCCCCTCTTATTCATTATGATTTAAAAGGCAAACTGATCCTTGATCATCAGTCCTACTCTGAAATGCTTTATGAATAAGTGCCCTGGAGAGAAGAGACTCTCTAGTGGTCTGGATATGACATCAGTTAGTCGATAAAATTGTCCTCTCTCGTCAAGGACAGAGACGGTGCCTCATCGATGTGCTCTGTAGTATCAAAGACCAATCTTTTCCACTGGAGGAAGTGAACAAATTATTGTAATTGGGGAGGTTGTTGCTTTCTTTAAATTGTCTGATGGTCAAACAACTCAACTTCCAAGGTCTTTGTAGATTGAAAGAAATAAAAACAATTGCACATTATTCATGTCGAGTACACATTTGCATCTCAAGAATTCAGCCCATAAGTGCTGTGAGTATCACAGAGGTTAAGCAGTCATTTTAGTCATTTTCTCTCACTCACTTCCTCTCTCTCTCCCCAACAGCACTGCTAGCAATTCGAACCGGAGCACGCCCACTTGCTCGCCCGTCCTGCGCCATCGCTCTCGCTCACCCACGCCCCAGCAGAGCCTGGAACCCAGTGGTGAGAACATGGTGGAGAAGGGCCACTCGGACCCCTCCTCTGACAAGGACAAGTCACCCTCCACCATAGAGCAGGTGGTGCAGCGCACCTACAGTCAGTCGGTACACTCCACCACACGCAGCCACGGGGGCAAGAACTCCAAGGTGAGCATGTGTGCCTGGACCAAACACACACTGGATGAAACACACATTCATGGGCCAAAACACAATGGTGTATTGGTGGAGAAAATGTATGTAGTAACACGCTCAATTGATTCAAAGGTTAAGGTAACACACCCATTCCAGGAGTGTTTCCCTCTATCTCAGACCTGTTGCCCTAACTTAGTTTAACTTCTTTGGTAATTAGAGAAACCATCATGCCCTGGTCTGGACCCAGGTGCAAGTATGATACAAACACATAGCCATCACATGACATCTCTACCCTCTCTAGCCCCACCCACTGCATATCATCACACAATTTCTCTGCCTTTTAATCAAATCTTCACCATAAAGTAGTGCCTTTTAGGACTTCTGATCCGCTGTACCTAATAGTAATCCACACTCTCACAACAAAAGAAGCAATCGTTGTACAAATGGTATAATTGATTACTTTCTCCCAATTGAAATCATTTACTGTAGAATATACTCCAATGCGGGTTGTCAGAATGAAATTGACAAGGTCCATCTGTAAAAAAAATGATCTTCCATTCGGTAGTGGATTTTGAAAACATGCATCTTTGTCAAGTACTCAAGTATACTCAAGTAGAGTACATTCGGAGAGTATTACAGCCTTATTCTAAAATGGATTAAATAAAACATTTTCCTCATCAATCTACACACAATATCCCATAATGACAAAGCGAAAACAGATTTTTAGACAGAAATACCTTTGCATAGGTATTCAGACCCTTTGCTGTGAAACTCACAATTGAGCTCAGGTGCACCCTGTTTCTATTGATCATCCTTGAGATGTTTCTACATCTTGATTGGAGTCCACCTGTGGTAATTCAATTGATTGGACATGATTTGGAAAGGCACACACCTGTCTATGTAAGTTGACAGTGCATGTCAGAGCAAAATTCCAAGCCATGAGTTCGAAGGAATTGTCCATAGAGCTCTGAGACAGGATTGTGTCGGAACAGATCTTGGGAAGGGTACCAAAAAATGTCTGCAGCATTGAGAGGTCCCCAAGAACACAGTAGCCTCCATCATTCTTAAATGGTAGAAGTTTGGGACCACCAACACTCCTCCTAGAGCTGGCCACCCGCCCAAACTGAGCAATCGGGGGAGAAGGGCCTTGGCATGGGAGGTGACTAAGAATCTGATGGTCACTCTGACAGAGCTCCAGAGTTCCTCTGTGGAGATGGGAGAACCTTCCAGAAAGACAACCATCTCTGCAGCACTCCACTAATCAAGCCTTTATGGTAGAGTGGCCAGACGGAAGACACTCCTCAGTAAAAGGCACGACAGCCCGCTTGTCACGTCTGTATCATCTGCATGTCACGTCTGGAGGTAACCTGGGACCATCCCTACATTGAAGCATGGTGATGGCAGCATCATGCTGTAGGGATGTTTTTCAGCGGCAGGGACTGGGAAACTAGTCAGGGGAAAGATGAACGGAGCAAAGTACAGAGAGATCCTTGATGAAAACCCTCTCCAGAGTGCTCAGCACCTCCGCATGGGGCGGAGGTTCACCTTCCAACAGGACAACGACACTAAGCACACAACCAAGACAGCGCGGGAGTGGCTTCGGGACAAGTCTCTGAATGTCCTTGAAGGGCCCTGCAAGAGCCCGGACTTCAACCAAAATAGCTGTGCAGCAATGCTCCTCATCCAACCTGACAGAGCTTGAGGATCTGCAGAGAAGAATGAGAGAAACTCCCCAAATACAGGTGTGCCAAGCTTGTAGTGTCATACCCAAGAAGACTCGAGGCTGTAAATCGCTTCCAATTGTGCTTCAACAAAGTACTGAGTAAATGGTCTGAATACTTTTGTAAATGTGATAAGTTTTCTATTTTTAATACATTTGCAAAAATGTCTAAACTTGTTTTTGCTCTGTCATTATGGAGTATTGTGTGTAGATTGAGTGGGGGGGACTTTCAATCGCTAACGTAACAATGTGGAAAAAGTGAAGGGGTCTGAATACTTCCCGAATGCACTGTATATCATACATACTAAGGTTCTTCTCAACCTTTTTCATATCCCATTCCATGCTGATGTTGTCTCACTTCCACTCTCAGGAGTTGACTGTCCGTCACTGCTTTTGTTTGCCATGTTTACTTTTGAGACGTGGTTGCTACATTTCTTCACCACCTGAACAATCATAAAACCCCCCACAAGCCAGTCTGTCACTTGAACTGTTTTAGTTCCTTATATTTGCTCTTTTTGTTTTCTGATTTTCTTTGTTCTTCTTCTCATGCATGCTAGTCTCACAAGCGACTTTCCAAAGTAAGCATCACTCTTTTTCTGGTTTTTCTCCTCCCTCCGTCTAGCTTGTACTCATGCATCGTGACTTGCCACTATCTCTGCGATAAGCTAATTGTTTTTCCTTTATGCCACCCTACATTATGCTAAACTAACGTGCACCTCTATCCTGTCTTTATCTATCCTACCCTATGCAATCCCGCCCTACTCTACCTGATGAGACTACCCAAAACTCTCTATGCTAAGCTATGTTAGCCTTACCTAGCGTACCACTTACTAACCAACTATATTAGCCTACCCTTGCACTGACCTGATCTCATCTCCCTCATGCCATGCTAGCTAGAAGCGTTAACTCATAATGTCCTTTTTATGCTGCTAGAGCAGATGTTAAAATGGTTAACCATGGTAACCGGAATCCCTCAGACTATTCGACATTACCCTAAATGACTGTTGCTCATCTTTCCATGCCTCGATCACACTGCATTATCCCATCCTACCTTAAGGGTACACTCATCAATATGATGTCCTCATACAGCGCTGGGGGCCACTTCCTGTTTACAGACAGAATTCAAATCTGCCCAGACTGACACTATTGGCTCTTTTCAATATATGAACTCCCTTGAGACATGTCCATCATACAAAGCAGGGTCACTTCCTGCTCACAGACATTAAAAAAAACAACTGAACTCTAGTGATCTTTAAGCAGGAAGTGACCCCGCTTTGTAGGACGTCAAATTGCAGTGTACCTTTTTATCCACCCGTCTCTACATTTTAACTGCGTACATAAGACTGAAGTTCCCGACCTTAGATCCTAACTTATTACTGCAGGTTACCGCTGGATTTCATAACTCACACTACTAACGGGAGATTACACAGGAGCGCCAAGCTACAATAACTCTGCTTGCAACTAATAAACAGTGTAATGAAACTAGCAGACCAGCCGATCTGACACTATTACGGTGTCAAACCAGCTTGACAGTGGAAATGGCGTGGGAAATGGTCATTGTCTGCGTTTACTACTCCCGCCCCAATGAAACATACTATCAGGAACAGCGAAATCGAAAACTATACATGGAAGAATATGACATATTACAACGGAAAAAATAATTTTCACTGGAGATGTAGTATATGTCAATTACTTGGATTTAGTTCATACGTTTATTTACAGACACTTAGCCTACTTAGCCAAATTATGCTTACAGCGGGGCTACTCGTCTGCAAAAAATAAAGTTATTGAAGACAATTTTAATGAATTACCACATTGTAAATGAAAGTGATACGTAATGCAACATGTGTGAAAGGCTATTTAAATAGCGTTATAAACAAAGCACTCTGATTCTTTGGTTAAGATAACGACATCCAAATAATAAGAGGTTACTCTCCCTACCACATTTCCTTCCAATTCAGACATTGTTTCTTCAATAAAGTACAATATGCCACTGTAGACATACTGGCCTGGAAGAAAAGATAAAGGTTCACTATTGAGTGTTAGCACGCTGTTCTACAAATAAAGAAATGTCCGCTATTCACAGCATAGGAAATGTTACTCTTCACTCCCAACCTACCCACAAACAAGATTTAATAAAAACAATATCATTTGTGCAACTTTAAATAACTACTACAATACAATATCAATTTACAGTGCATTCGAAAAGTATTCAGCCTCCTCCACATTCTGTTACATTACAGCGTTATTATAAAATGGGTTCAATAGTTTTTTTCCCTACCTCATCAATCTACAAACAATATCCCATAATGACGAAGCAAAAACAGTTTGAGAGATTTTTTAAAATGTATTTAAAATAACAGAAATGACTTTTTTACAAAAGTATTCAGGCTGTGTGCATAGGGTCGTTGTCCTGTTGGAAGGTGAACTTTCACCCCAGTCTGAGGTACTAAGCGCTCTGGAGCAGGTTGTCATCTCGCTGTACTTTGCTCCGTTTATCTTTCCCTCGATCCGGACTAGTCTCCCAGTACCTGCCGCTGAAAAACATCACCACAGCATGATGCTGCCACGTCATGTCATGGTATTGGCCAGGTGATAAGCGGTGCCTGGTTTCCTTCAGACGTGAAGCTTGAAATTCATGCCAAAGAACTCAAATCTTGGTTTCATCAGACCAGAGAATCTTGTTTCTCATGGTCTGAGAGTCCATTAGGGGCCTTTTGGCAAACTCCAAGCAGGCTGTCGTGCCTTTTACTGCTGAGTAGCTTCCGTCTGGCCACTTTACCATAAAGGCCTGATTGGTGGAGTGCTGCAGAGATGATTGTCCTTCTGGATGGTTCTCCCATCTCCACAGAGGAACTAGACCCCTACAGGGTGACCATTGGATTCTTGGTCACCTCCCTGACCACGGCCCTTATCCCCCAATTGCTCAGTTTGGCCGGGCGGCCAGCTCTAGGAAGAGTGTTGGTAGTTCCAAACTTCTTCCATTTAAAAATGATGGAGGCCACTGTGTTCTTGGGGACCTCTCAATGCAGAGGAAATGTTTTAGTACCCTTCCCCAGATCTGTGCCTCGACACAAACCTGTCTTGGCGCTCTACAGACAATTCCTTTGACCTCATGGCTTGGTTTTTGCTCTGACATTCACTGTCAATTTTGGGACCTTATATTGACAGGTGTGTGCCTTTCAAAATACTTGTACAATCAATTGAATTTACCACAGATGGACTCCAATCAAGTTGTATAAACATCTCAAGGATGATCAGTGGAAACCGGATGCACCTGAGCTCAATTTCGAGTCTCATAGCAAAGGTTCTGAATACCTATGTAAATAAGGTATTTCTGTTTTTATATTTAATACATTTGCAAAAAAAGTCTAAAAACCTGTTTTCGCTTTGTCATTATGGGGTATTGTGTGTAGATTGATGAGGAAAAAAACTGGATACTTTCCGAATACTCTGTCGTTTCAAATGTCTGTGTAGCCTACAGTTCAGGACTATTTCCTTTCCCCCTCTTGATAAGAAATGTTTTATTAGGACAAGTAAAAACATTGATGTATTAAATAAATCAGAAATGAAAAATGTATCCTACACCATGATTTCTTCCATTCATGTAGTGTTTGTGTTGGTTCGTTGCCTTAATAGATTTAGGAAATGAAATACAATATTTCAGTTGTTTGGAATGATTGTCAAAGAGAGAAATCGCCCTTCGCCTGCTTAAATAGCAAGATTAAAATGTTCCAATGATAATACCCACCAGAAAGCAAAATCGTCTTGATAAATGTTAGTTGCAATCAATCAGGACTAGAACATAACCCCGACATCCGCGTTATGGAGCGGTATATCAGTGGCGGATGATGGTTGCAATTGAGATCAGCTCTGCGGGTGATTTTAGAGCGTATTGATGGTATAACGAGAGATCAGCTGGTGATAACCTAGTGGCCATCAGTGGTTGCAATTGCCTCAAGGAGTTTACTAAGAGTCTATACTAAGAGTTGGCTATACTAAGGGTATACTAACGTATGCTTGGTTGTGACCATACGGCCTTTGTTATCTTAAACTTCTTTCACTTCTCTTGACCTTGCCTAACCCCTTCTCATGGTTGTGTTCATTAGGGCACGCAACATAAAATGTTTTAAAACATTTTGCAACAAAATTGAATGTTTCTTATTGAACAATGCCAGATAGTCCCTGCCGTTCTCAGTGGGTTCTCTTCTGTTTTGTGCCTAATGAACATGACCTAGCCTTCCTACCCTACTCTAACACTCTTTCCTGACAACCTCATGATCCCCTATGTGGCCCTCTTGTCTGAAATGTTCTGTGTTACAGGTACTGAAGTTGCCCCTAGACGCTGATCTTTGGTCAGTTTTTGTATTTTCCCCAATAATGGTTAAGGTTGGGGGAAGCTGATCCTAGATCTGTACCTAGGGGAAACTTCACCTCAGAGCTACTGTTCATACTGTTTCTTTACTTTGATGGAGTACCACGCTGTATGAGTGAAGTCTGTTCTGTGGTGTTTTGTAGCATTGCTGTGGTACCAGGACAGACCCCGAGCATGAGTATTTGAAGGCATGTACGCACACACACACACACACACACACACACACACACACACAGATGCGCACGCACACTACTTCGCCTCCCACCAACCACCACTAACTTGTAATACTTTCTGAACAAGCTAACATATGGAAGGGGAAAAGTTTAAATCTATATTTTTGGGGTGTTTTGACACTTTATTCAGACAGTGATAAAAATGATGTGGGGAGACAGGAAAGTGGGAGAAACAGTGTAAAGAGTGGATGCAGGGATTGGACCGTGGTCTCCAGTGGGGAGTTGTACATGTGACATGTGCCAGGGAGTGTTACCGGTACACCATGGCTCGGCACATAGAAGGGGAAAAAGTAATAGACATTCACCGTTGTTCACTGTCCTCTTAGTTGGAGGAGCACACACTCGCCACACACTCATATCTTCAGCCTCTCCAGCCTCTGAGTTAGAACAAATGGGACACAAGGAACATAATCGAAAGCCTCAAACGGGCTTGACTCCCTTTTGGAACACCATAACAGCTACCGACAAACCATCCACATTCCAACTCTGTCATTCCTTCCAGTATGTGCCTTAATGTGTGTAATATGCAGTGCCTTCAGAAGGTTTTCACACCTCTTGACTTTGTCTACATTTTGTTGTGTTACAGCCTGAATTTAAAATGAGATTTTGTGTCACTTATCTACACACAATACCCCATAATGTCAAGTTTCTACAATTGAGTCAATAAGTATTCAACCCTTTTGTTATGGCAAGCCTAAATAAGTTTTAGAGTAAATATTTGCTTAACAAGTCAAATAAGTTGCATGTCAAATAGTAAGGTTTAACCGGATTTTTAATGACTACCCCCATCTCTGTACCCTTGAGTCAAACAGTGAATTTCAAGCACCGATCCAACCACAAAGACAATGGAGGTTTGCCAATGCCTCACAAAGAAGGGCACCTATTGGTAGATGGGTAAAAAAAAACATTGAATATCCCTTTGAGCATGGTGAAGTTATGAATTACTCTTTGGATGGTGTATCAATACACCCAGTTATTACAAAGATACAGGCGTAATTCCTAACTGAGTTGCTGGAGAGGCAAGAAACCGCTCTGAAATTTCACAATGAGGCCAATGGTGATTTTAAAACAGTTGCAGAGTTTATTGGCTGTGATAAGAGAAAACTAAAGATGGATCAACAACATTATAGTTACTCCACAATACTAAACTAAATGACAGAATGAAATGAAGGAAACCTGTACAGAATACAAATATTCCAAAAGATGCATCATCATGTTATGTGTATGCTTGTCATCGGCAAGGACTAGTGTTTTAGGATAAAAAGAAACGGATCTGAGCTAAGCACAGGAAAAATAATCATGGGCAAATATTGTACAATCCAGGTGTGAAAAGCTCTTAGAGACTTACCCAGAAAGACTTACAGCTGTAATCGCTGCCAAAGGTGATTCGACAAATGTATTTATTCGGGGGGTTGAATACTTATCGAATCAAGATAAATTCATTTTTTATTTTCAATGAATTCAACAAAAGAAAAAGAACATTTCTTCCACTTTGACATTACAGAGTATTTTGTCTAGATTGTTGACAAAAAAAAAATGATAACTACTTTCCGAAGGCACTGCATGTCTGTACGTGTCGTCTTAACTCTCGCGTCTCTCATTTGCATGACTGCTTTTGTCTGTGTGTTTATTTTCTTTCCAGTATGACAGACTAAAACTGATTAAAGTAAGCGCTCACCTTTTCTTTAACCCTCCATTAGCCCTCTTAATCTTGACCCCTGCTTGTGACCATATTTCACCTCACCGCCTAGCTCAAACCTACTTGTCCTTGGTTCAGTGTGCTCCAAACATGAATCTCCTCGCGGGTGTAACTGGTTACAATGAAGTCATTATGACGTCATGGTTAGGTTGCGTACTCGTTGTTGGACATCCACTCCCTTTTCATCTTTTTTTCTTTATTGGGGAGCTATTGAGCAAAATTAGATGTGGGGAGAAACAGAATTGAAAGTTGCAGGGCAGGTTTTACAACCCATGCCCAGATAGGCAATAGGTCATCTGGTGTCAGCAGCACTACCACTGGACCAGACCCCAGAACTTTTTTAGTCTTTCTTGACCTCATCATGGTTGTAACAGAGACCAGTTGGTTGTAGTCTGGTTATAGGATGTTTTCTCAACTACAAAACAAAACAAAAAAATCATCAAAGGGATGTTGAAGTTCGGTTGTTTTATGTGTAATATGGATGATTCATTTGTAATATAATATTTTTTACACAATTGAAGGCAGCTCATTGTAAGCTGCTATCATAAGAGGCCTTCATACATACAGTTGAAGTCAGAAGTTTACATACACCTTAGCGAAATACATTTAAACTCAGTTTTCACAATTACTGACATTTAATCCTAGTAAAAATTAACTGTCTTAGGTCAGTTAGGATCACCACTTTATTTTAAGAATGTGAAATGTCAGAATAATAGTAGAGAGAATGATTTATTTCAGCTTCTATTTCTTTATCACATTCCCAGTGGGTCAGAAGTTTACATACTAATTGAGTGTATTTGGTAGCATTGCCTTTACATTGTTTAACTTGGGTCAAACGTTTCAGGTAGCCTTCCACAAGATTCCCACAATAACTTGGGCGAATTATGGCCCATTCCTCCTGACAGAGCTGGTGTAACTGAGTCAGTTTTGTAGGCCTCCTTGCTCGCACACGCTTTTTCAGTTCTGCCCACACATTTTCTATAGGATTGAGGTCAGGGCTTTGTGATGGCTACTCTAATACCTTGACTTTGTTGTCCTTAAGCTATTTTGCCACAACTTTGCAAGTATGCTTAGGGTAATTGTCCATTTGGATGACCCATTTGCAACCAAGCTTTAACTTCCTGACTGGTGTCTTGAGATGTTGCTTCAATATATCCACATAATTTTCCTCCCTCATGATGCCATCTATTTTGTGAAGTGCACCAGTCCTTCCTGCAGCAAAGCACCCCCACAATATGATGCCGCCACCCCCGTGCTTCACGGTTGGGATGGTGTTCTTCGGCTTGCAAGCCTCCCCCTTTTTCCTCCAAACATAACAATGGTCTTTATGGCCAAACAGTTCTATTTTTGTTTCATCAGAACAGAGGACATTTCTTCAAAAAGTATGATCTTTATCCCCTTGTGCAGTTGCAAACCGTAGTCTGGCATTTTTATGGCGGTTTTGGAGCAGTGGCTTCTTCCTTATTGAGCGGATTTTCAGGTTATGTCGATATTGGACTTGTTTTACTGTGGATATAGATACTTTTGTACCTGTTTCCTCCAGCATCTTCACAGTGTCCTTTGCTGTTGTTCTGGGATTGTTTTGCACTTTTCACACCAAAGTAAGTTCCTCTCTGTTTCCTTCCTGAGCGGTATGAAGGCTGCGTGGTCCCATGATGTTAATACTTGCGTAATATTGTTTGTACAGATGAACGTGGTACCTTCAGGCATTTGGAAATTGCTCCCAAGAATGAACCAGACTTGTGGAGGTCTACAAATTATTTTCTGAGGTCTTGGCTGATTTCTTTTGATTTTCCCGTGATGTCAAGCAAAGAGGCACTGAGTTTGAAGGTATGCCTTGAAATACAACCCCATGTACAACTCCAATTGACTCAAATGATGTCAATTAGCCTATCAGAAGCTTCTAAAGCCATGACATAATTTTCTAAAGCCATGACATTCTCAAGCCATGACATCATTTTCCAAGCTGTTTAAAGGCACAGTCAACTTAGTGTATGTAAACTTCTGACTCACTGGAATTGTGATACAGTGAATTATAAATTAAATAATCTGTCTGCACAAAGTTGATGTTCTTACTGACTTGCCAAAACTATAGTTTGTTAACAAGAAATTTGTGTGGTTGAAAAACTAGTTTTAAAAATGACTTTTAACTTCTGACTTCAACTGTATCTAGGATGCTCTATATTCCCTACATAGTGCACTGCTTTTGAGTAGAACCCTATGGACCCTGGTAAAAAGTAGGGCACTATAGGGAATATGGTGCCATTTAGGATGCACACCTAGTATTAAAGTCTACTACAATATCATATGGACAAGATCTCTTATCAATAATTGAACTTTTGAGTGTCATCATTTCCCCCCAGTTATTAATATGCAGCCCAATGCTGCTCTCCTGTGGTGTATATGAGTATTGACTTTTATATTTACTTCTTACATACTTTTCTAAGGTTTTGTTAGCAGTGTGACAGGCTAGTATGTTATTCTGTATAAGTTGTGGAAGCTCTTTTGTGTGTGCACTAACCCATGTCTCATGTTTCTCATCTTTTTTGTCTCCTTCACCTTGATGTTTGTAACCACAGAAAAGCCAGAGCTGGTACAACGTAAGTCTCTCTACCTCTTCTCCGACCTCTTCTGGATGAGCTGTTTTTTTTACTGTGTGTGATATGTTGCATGTTTCGTTGACACAGTGGGTTGGAGCAAGGCGCTTGCATTTGTGAGTTTGATTCCCACATTTTGTGTGAGTGTGTGTGTGCGTGTGCGTGCGTGCGTGCGAAGTTGCTTGGGATAAAAGCATCTGTTAAAATTACCATAATGACCATATATACAGTATTTCAAAGTGATATGGGTAAAACAGGTCTACATGTGGTCTGACTGTGTTGTACTTTGTCAGTTGATTGATGGCTGACTGTTGGGTATCATGCCATACCTCATCTTTCTTCGAATGCTGCTATTGGCTGAGCATGAGAACAGTTATCATTTTTAACAAAGGATGAAAGAGTTTGAATTCTGTTGACTTGCAACCCAACACATTTTTCCCATTTTAAGCACATATTTCTGAGGCAGGCAATCTCATGTTGAATGATTTGATGTGAATGAATGATGTGCTGTATGGACACCTCACCTAGGCTACTTTGCTTCTTCTCCATATATCATTTTAAAATAGAAGTCATGGGGAAACCAATAGAGAGAACAGTTGCTATGCAGATTTGAAAAGACCTGCCTTTTGAAGTACTTCCCCTACAAATGATCTATCAGAACATACCTGGTAATGATTACATTTATTATTCATATGAAATTATGAATTCACTTTTAATAAATGAAAATCACGGCTCATTTAAATGCCATTAAAGTAAACATGAACATTTCCTCAATTGCGATTCACCTGGTGAATAGGGAATAGACATTTTAACAATGGCAGTTGCCTCGTGGTATATTTTTCCCATGGGAAATGGAGAGAGATTGGAGACAAAGGACATTCAGTATGAGACGACGTTGTTCTGTCATGTTTTCTGTGTGTGTATGTATGTGTTTGCATGCTTTTATGTCTGTGTATATGTGTGTGTGTGTGTGCTGAATACGTTTGTGAATGCATCTGACTGCAACCATGGCCTGTGTGCCCTTGGACTGCAGATAAGCAGTGAAGCTGACAAAAGGTCCATTGTGGAGCGATCAGTCGATCGCCCCACCACCCTCTGATGAATCAAGCTGACTTTTGTTCTGTGTATCAGGACTGCGTCCCAAATGACACCCTATTCCCTACACAGTGCAATACTTTTGACCAGTGTCCCTTGTCCCCTGGTCAAAAGTAGTGCACTATAGGGAATGGGGTGCAATTTGGAATGCCATCACTGAATGAGCCTGATCAATGCAGATCCAACCCCATGACTAGAATTACCAGCCTGTCATTCCCACGCCTGCCTTTTTCTGTTTTTAGTTACCAAGTCTGCAGTATATTATATGAACATTACTGTGTATTTGAATTCTCCTGTACTGTATGAGCTGTGCTGACTATCAGTATTTGTCCAATAACAAATGTTTGTTTCTGTTGTCCGTTGCATTACAGTGTGCCGCATTTAGTTAATGCTGGTGAAGATGTAGTGCGATGCACTTCCTGTTTCCGAATATCAACAGGAAGTGTGAATTAGGATGATGTGAATTAGGGACACTGTTTTTTCAGTGTCAGAGGAGAGTTGAGTTGTTAGTCCATTGAACAAACATGGTAGCCTACATCTGTACTTTACATTTCGTGCTGTCTGTCAACTTTGGGCCTTTGGTGGTGTAGTAAGACTGGGTTTGCACTCCAGCAATGTTCTCCTCAGCAAAACATCACTGACTCTTGAGTAAAATGACCAATTCTGGCGTACACCGAAATCTCAGTGCTTCATGTGGTGTGCAGTGAAGTCACAAAGCAGAATTTTGCTAAGCCTCTTTGGAGTGTGCCTATAGTGAGTGTAGAGTGTAAATCCAACCTAACTGGACTCCAGTGATTTACGGCGGCATGGCTTGCATCCAGGTCAGTGTGTCCAGGTCATGCCTGATTGGATATAGATGAGGTGTGTCTGAACCTAACGGTCTGTAGTGGCTGTAAAACAAACCAAATCTTTGGCCATAAACCGCAGTATGACTGAGCAGCTGAGAAGCCATTTTAGGTATTGTTATTTGTTTATTTAGTAGGATCCCCATTAGCTGTTCCAGAAGCAATGTCCCAGGGTCCAAAACGTCTTGTATTTACTGTTTACAGTCTGTGTGGTTCGAGTTCAAGTTGTAATAGTCGTATGTACGGGATACACGTGGTATACACCATCCAACAAAACATTTACAAGACAATACAACAACAATAATAAAATATAAGAATAGGAACTGAAGTAAATGGCTCAGTAGAATATAATAAACATTTTAGCATAAGTATGATACAGGAAGGCACAACATTATAGGCTTTATTATGAGGATAGGCTACATTATGTGGATAGGATACATTATGAGGATAGGATACATTATGAGGATAGGATACATTATGAGGATAGGATACATTATGAGGATAGGCCACATTAAGAGGATAGGCTACATGAGGATAGGCTACATTATGAGGATAGGATACATTATGAGGATAGGCCACATTATGTGGATAGGATACATTATGAGGATAGGATACATTATGAGGATAGGATACATTATGAGGATAGGATACATTATGAGGATAGGATACATTATGAGGATAGGATACATTATGTGGATAGGATACATTATGAGGATAGGATACATTATGAGGATAGGATACATTATGAGGATAGGCCACATTATGTGGATAGGATACATTATGAGGATAGGATACATTATGAGGATAGGATACATTATGAGGATAGGCCACATTAAATCAAATCAAATGAAATCACATTTTATTGGTCACATACATATGGTTAGCAGATGTTAATGTGAGTGTAGCGAAATGCTTGTGCTTCTAGTTCCGACAGTGCGGTAATATCTAACAAGTAATCTAACAATTCCCCAATAACTACCTAATACACACAAATCTAAAGGGGTGAATGAGAATTTGTACATATAAGTATATGGATGAGCGATGGCCGAGCGGCATAGGCAAGGTGCAATAGATGGTATAAAATGCAGTATATACATATGATATGAGTAATGTAAGAAATGTAAATATTATTAAAGTGGCATTATTTAAAGTGGCATTGTTTAAAGTGACTGTCACACACTGACCATAGAGAGCCCTTGGTTCTCTATGGTGTAGTATGGTCAGGGTGTGACTAGGGGGTGTTCTAGGTTATATATTTCTATGTTGGTGCTCTTGGTAGGGTTTCCAATTAGAGGCAGCTGATGTTCGTTGTCTCTGATTGGGGATCATACTTAAGGGTTCCCTGTTCCCACCTGCTTTGTGGGATATTGTTTTTGAGTGAGTGCATGTTGCACCGCAGTACTGCACGGTTGTTGTTTGTGTCTTGGTTTGTTTTAAGTTTCACTAAAAATAAAGTTGTGGAACTCAATGGCCTTGGTCCGTCTCTCAATATGTTTGTGACTAGTGACCATTTATTACAGTGGCCAGTTATTGGGTCTCAATGTAGGCAGCAGCCTCTCTGAGTTAGTGATTACTGTTTAACAGTCTGATGGCCTTGAGATAGAAGCTGTTTTTCAGTCTCTCGGTCCCAGCTTTGATGTACCTTGCCTTCTGGATGGTAGCAGGGTGAACAGACTGGTTTGGGTGGTTGTTGACCTTGATGATCTTTTTGGTCTTCCTGTGACGTCGGGTGCTGTAGGTTTTATGGAGGGCAGGTAATTTGTCCCCTAGTGATGTGTTGTGCAGACCGCACCACCCTCTGGAGAGCCTTGTGGTTGAGGGTGGTGCAGTTGCCATACCAGGTGGTGATACAGCCTGAAAAGATGCTCTCAATTGTGCATCTGTAAAAGTTTGCCAGGGTTTTAGGTGACAGCCTTCATTTCTTCAGCCTCCTGAGGTTGAAGAGGCGCTGTTGCGCCTTCTACACCACACTGTCTGTGTGGGTGGACCATTTTAGTTTGTCTGGCATGTTTGTCTGGGATGTAGGCTACATGAGGAGAATAGGCTACATGAGGATAGGATACATTATGAGGATAGGATACGTTATGAGGATAGGATACATTACATTATGAGGATAGGATACATTATGACCACGAGGTCTAAGAAACACAGACCTCTCCACACGGCCAGAGAAATGAAGGGGTAAAGAAACGGTAAAAGAAAAAGGGGATAAAGTGAGAACTGTGCAGTTTCTCTGCATGACAGCCCAAATGACAGCACCTCTTCCCCATCAGGAGGCTAAACAGATTTGGGCATGGGCCCTCAGATCCTCAGAAAGTTCTACAGCTGCACAATTGAGGGCATCTTGACGGGTTGCATCACCGCTTGGTAAGGAAACTGCAAGGCACCCGGCCGCAAGGCGCTACAGAGGGTGGTAGTGCATCACTCCCTGCCATCCAGGACCTTTATACCAGGCGGTGTCAGAGACTCCAGCCAGCCAAGCCATAGACTATTCTCTATGCTACCGCACGGCAAGTGTTTACCAGTGCACCAAGTCTGCAACCAAAAGGACAATTAATAGCTTCTACCCCCAAGCCATAAGACTGCTAAATAGATAATCAAATGGTGACCTGGACTACCTGCATTGACCTTTTTTTGTACTAACAACTTGTACTGGCTCTATGCACACACACTGGACTCTACCCACACACTCACACATACTTACTGACACCCCAACACACACACTGGACTACCCACACACTCACATATACTTACTGACACCCCAACACACACACTGGACTCTACCCACACACTCACACACACTTACTGACACCCCAACACACACACTGGACTCTACCCACACACTCACACATACTTACTGACACCCCAACACACACACTGGACTCTACCCACACACTCACACATACTTACTGACACCCCAACACACACACTGGACTCTACCAACACACTCACACATACTTACTGACACCCCAACACACACACTGGACTCTACCCACACTCTCACACATACTTACTGACACCCCAACACACACACGCATACACACACTATACATACGCCCACACACACATAACACGCGCACACATGCATACTGAAGCCACACACACACACACTTTCATATTTACCACATATGATGCTGCTACTATCTATTATCTATCCTATTGTCTAGTCACTTTACACCTACCTATATTTATTCTGAACCAAAATATAAATGCAACATGTAAAGTGTTGGACCTAATGAATTTATTTCAACTGTAAAAACCCTTGCTGTGTGTCTCTCCGACATTTGTAACATTGTTTCAATGTTCAAATTCCATCTCCAGCTGTCCCATAGTAATGAATGTGTCGGGAGTTGGGACGAGACAGACAGACAGACAGCGTTTCTCAGCCAGTCGAAATCATGAATCAGCTGGCATCATTTTTTATGGATATATATACAAAGAAATGTCAATTGAAGAAAGGTCAAATGAAATGAAGTGCAGCTAGTTTGATGTCTTTCCAGCTTCAGATTGAAGTTACTGTTTTAGCTGTGTTGGCTAGCTCCTCTGAACAACAGTGTCCTGACGAGAGAACACATTTTCTATGCCAGGCGAAATCGTGCCTCATTAGCTCATTGTTATGGATATATCCAAGTAAATGTCACTAGAAAACAGCTTAAACAAGTGCAAATGCAGCTACTGTTGTTATTCTGGCTGCACTGTTTGATGTGACTGTAAATTAGATATAGTTGGCCAGCTAGCAAGCAAGGGATAAGACTGTTGCCAGACAATTTGGCAATGGAACATTTAGAATGAACAACTAGGTCGCGTCCATAGATACAGAACAAAAAGACTGAATGTCTGGGTCGAGTCTCCAGCAACCAAACCGATAGAACGAACGACCAACCGGTTTGGGTAGCAACCCTAGATTTGTGACAGGACTATATATTGTGTAAGGATGAAATAGTATGAATAAATTCATCAAAATATATTTCAAAAATGAAAATATGTCCATCATTATTTGCATATGTTGGTTACCCGTTGTATAAAAGTGATTGGGGATATATTGGCACGGTGCCAATATCTTCAAAACACCGACTTTGAGGGCATTATCACTTAAAAACACAAAACACAGTCAACTATAATAAGCACATTCTTCGTTATTAAAACCTATCACCACTGCCTGAACTGCCCTAGGGACACATCTATTCTAAATGTATTTTGAGTAGTTTGTATTCCAAACATGTGAAGCAAGAAAACTAAAGGCTGACTTACCAAAAGAGTCTCAAGAGTTAGCCAACCCTGTGAACGGGTTTGATAACAAACCATTTTGAAATATTTAAAAGTGAAGTTAGGTAAGTTGGCTAACTTGTCACTTTGAATCTGAACAGTGAAGTTAGGTAAGTTGGCTAACTTGTCACTTTGAATCTGAACAGTGAAGTTAGGTAAGTTGGCTAACTTGTCACTTTGAATCTGAACAGTGAAGTTAGGTAAGTTGGCTAACTTGTCACGTTGAATCTGAACAGTGAAGTTAGGTAAGTTGGCTAACTTGTCACTTTGAATCTGAACAGTGAAGTTAGGTAAGTGGGAAGCTTGTAGAACGGGGCTTTGTAAATAAAAATAAACGGAATGATGTGATCTGTGTGACTTCACAGAGGTAACAGAAAAAAGGATCGGTATGTAAGCATTTCACTGTTCTTCTACACCTGTTGTATGCCAAGCTTATGACAAATAAAAATGGGATTTGATTTGAAACACACCCAGTCAATAGACAAGCTGTAGTCGACTATGGCTGCCCGTCTATCATAGGGATGTTCACACAGCCTAAAATAGCATATTGTTCCAGGTGCATAGTGGGAAAAAAACATATTGTTTCTAGTCTCCGCAATGTGTTCAATGGACCTTGACTTCAACCATTCTATCATTGGCGATCTTAACAGAAGAGAAAAGGGGAGAGGAGATGCACCCAGTCACCCCACATGCACCCAGTGACAATGATATATGTAGGCTATTACCCTACGCACTGAGTCATGTTCAGTAGAGAGAAAACATTTTAAAACAGAGTGAAACGTGGAGGGACCTCTTACACTTGTCCATTAAGACGCACTCCTTTTCATTTTCTATTTCAAAACGGTTTTGCTACAGTGTGTCTGACCTGAACACGTCCCTGGTTCCTTTGGGTAACGTCACAGGGAGACTGCAAGGTCTCAGCCAGATGTTTGTGTGGAGGGGGAGAGGAGCGAGAGCGAAGGTGGAGAGTCAGGCGGGGGGGGCAGTGTAGCTGCATGAATCACCTATTCTGGTAAGTTTATGCGCCACCGACGGCCCTAACTCCAAATCCCCGTCCATCAGAGGGTCTTTGGAGTTCATTCACCCCATGTCCTGAGAGATAGGGAGTGGGAGGGAGAGAAAAAGATTTGGAGAAAGAGAGCGATCTGGCTGGGGAGTTGTCCTTGGCAATACTACAATGTTTACACTATAGATAAAACACACACACACAAATACATACAATGGGTACTTCTGTGTGCTGCTCTCTCTCTCTGCACACAAAACCTCTGAATTCATGGTTGCCTCCCTCACTTTTCCAGGAAAATAAATTCACACTGTGTATCATAAGGGGAAAAACACACACACACACTCACACACACACACACACACACACACACACACACACACACACACACACACACACACACACACACACACACACACATTGATTCCTGTGTATCCTCTGGGTCTTCACATAGAGACCTATAGGGGTCAACTCAGTTCATTGAGGAGGCAAAGAAAGGGCTTTTTCAAGGAAGTCAATTGGTTCTCTAAACTTCCTGAAGTGTTGTTGTGATGTGTTGGGCCACCATGGGGTGGGGTAGAAACAGGCTTTCTGACAGGCTGAGAAGGAGGGAGAGAGAAGGAGAGAGGGAGGGAGGGACTGGACAAGGAGGAGGAGAGGGAGAGGGAGAAGGGTTTTTGGACGGGATTCATACCCATAAAACCATACAGGCACCCACGGCAGGCACACACAAGCACACTGCTCAAAACGCGCACACACTCACATTGCAGAAACACACAGACACACTCAAACTCACTCCTGCTGCACTCAAGTACCCCTCTACACCCACCCCACCCACTGAGCTAGGGCCCTCCCTTTTCCCCTCTCTCGCTCTCTTTCTCTCTTTCTCTTTTCTCTCTCTCCCTTAACACAAAAACACACTCACACACTCGCTCCTCCTACACAGCTTTTTTGTTATAAAGCAGAGAGAGAGAGAGAGAGCGCAATTTCAGCAGTAGGACTAGAGTCCTGGTATGAGCTCTGTTGTGGTTTGCCTGGTCAGTAGTGTGCAGTGGTTCGTGTGGTCAGTCACAGGGTTTACACTCTGTCCTGGGATGCACTGTTGACCACTTTCATTGATGAGTAGCTGGCCCTTCACTGGACAAGCTAAAGCATCCCAGACTGGCCAAGAGGATTTTTCGGTTTTCTGCCCTCTCACTGAGGACAAAGACTTTGTGTGTGTGTGTGTGTGTGTGTGTGTGTGTGTGTGTGTGTGTGTGTGTGTGTGTCCGTTTTCACACATTGGAATACGACTGAGAGTGAGAGAAGGAGAGAGAGCGAGAGGCGACTGCTCTTTTTGTTTCGGGATTATATTTTGATTTGCTCAATTGGATTTTTAGATGTTGAGACTGCTTGAGCTGGGCTTGTATGGTTTCTCGGTGTCCGTGTGGAAAGATGTACTTTTTTCCCCCTCCATGTGGATTGTGTGTGTTTTGATATGTTGGGATAAATATTGCTTTTGGGAAGTCATTTGAGGAGACCGTGCCTTTCTACAGCACCTTTGGAAGTATCGCTCTCTGAAATTACTTTGGGGATGACGGCAGTGTCTTAGCTCCCTAGGTTTCTCTATCCTGGTCGTAGAAGATGGCTCTAAACTCCATGTGAAGAGGACTGTTTTAAACCAACGTCTTAAAAGCAACGCTGGTCCACCCATTAATTCCAGACTACAAAGCATTGTTGCATTTTCCTCTGAAATCTTTAACTGACTTGAGGCTTGTCCTGTGTCTGTCCCAGGTGTTAACCTCGTCTTAACCCGGGTTAAACTTGGTCCTGACTTGGTCTTAGACCGTTCTTAACCCGGACCAACTGGCCTCTCAAGACTTACGAGGGGGGGATCAACTTTCCCCAAAAACAGGAACAGAGAGAGCGAGAGGGTGGAGGGTGGGGGACATTCCCATTCCAGAAAAAGGGGTCTCCTGCTTTCCTGTTTGTAAAATACGTTTCTCAGCTTAAATTGTGGGCACATGCCTAACTGTACTTTATGGATTTATCAGAGTAATTATTGACACTGGCTGTCATCTGGAGTTCTTGCCATCTCCCAGCCTGGACTTTTAGCTGGAGAAAGGAGTAGCCTTCCGCTTGCCACTGGTCACCAGGGTTTACATGAGTTACATGTCAGTCATGAATGTGAGTGTGTGTGATAGCAGGGACACCTATAGTTTCTAGGTTCTACCGTTTTCGGAGCGTTAGGAAACGTTCACACTCCTTCGTTCTTGAGTACTGAGTTGTGAAATATGCTGTTAATAAATCTGTCTTTTTAAGTTATGCTCCGCACCAAAGCTCTGCTAGCTGCCTGTGGTGGTCGACCTGTAGTTGTGACAGATATCGTTCCAGATAGCTCTGGTTCCCACTGCTCTCTGGGAGGGTTCAGAGACGTGTTGTATTATTTCTGACCATACCAGAGGGGAGAGAGAGATAGAGAGGGAGGAGCTGATGACAAACAACCACTCCCCCGAGGGCTGAGGTTACTGTAGGTCAACAGCAGCATCGGCACTGTGTGTGTGCGTCCGCATGTGTGTGCGCGTCTAAGGGAGCAATCAGAATCATAAAAAAAGCCTAAAAAACACTTGGCTCTCAGAGACGGCAAAGAATTCCACTCCGACGACAAAGGGGGAATACCAGACCAGCACCGACCACTCTCCAGGCTTAGAGACACTGCTCACACCTCTGACCAGAGAAAAGAGAGAAAGAAAATAAGAGGGAGGGGAGGGGTGAGAGCCAAAAGAACATAGAGGCCCAGGCCATGGATATTTCAGTCAGCATGGACACAGAGACAGAGAATGGGACAGACTGGGAGTGTCTGTCTGACTGGGAGGTTATCCCTCAGCCACAAGACGATGAGACCTGGGACTGGGAGTCAGAGAGGGTCCCAGACGTAAGTCACCCTCCATTGAGCTGGGGTGGAGATGGGTGTGGGGGCTGAAGGGTGTTGGTGGTGGGGGTTACAGTTTGAGAATTCCAAGCGGATAATCTAGTCGGGGCTACCTCTGTGCTGTGCTGCAAAGTGACTTGTGGTCTACATGCGGTCGCGGTCATTATTTTGTACGGCTTTGGGGTTGAAACAGGATTGCTGAAGTGCAAGTGCAGTGAACCTCGAAGTTTCTCTAAACTCTTAACTCCCCAACTCATAAACTTCTAATCTCCCTGTTTAGAAAGTATCTAAATTCCCAAACCAGTGCATTAGAATCCAGTGCACTACTTTTGACCAGGGCCCATTTGGGACAGGACCTTAATTGCTCAGAGCGTTGCATAGCAATGAATCACTAGAGTTGTTTTGGTCTTTATATTTATTTAATTGTATTTATTGAACCTTTACTTAACTAGGCAAGCCAGTTAAGAACAAATTCTTATTTACAATGACAGCCTACCCCGGCCAAACCCTAATCCGGACGATGCTGGGACAATTGTGCGCCGCCCTATGGGACTCCCAATCACGGCCGGTTGTGATACAACCTAAAACTGGACTGCGGTTAGCTACGGCTCCGTGGTTCAGAGCCAAGATGAAGATGAAGGTGAAGATGTTTGACTTGTACTCTTTTCAAATCAGTGCACTAGGGCCAAATGTATCAAGGGTCTCGGAGAATAAATTATTTTAGATCACAATGAATAAAATTGCCTGGAGATGGGGGGACCTGTTCCTAGATCAGCACTCCTACTCTGTGATGCTTGTTAGATAATACATACGGCCCCTTGCCTGGTTTGGCGTCCGCCATAGTTTCTGGAACCGTGCTACAGAGGACACTGTAAAATAAAAAAAAGGGGGCCATACGGTATTATCGGCATAATCGTGTTGAAAGGGTACAGCTCTGTCAGGAGCCATTTGAGACAAGCCCTGTGTGGAGAATGTATCAACATACTCCACACAGTGAAGTGTGGATGGGCTTTCAGTACTCCAGGTGGTCCGATGTTTTAGAAAGTGAGGCTGGTCTTTTCTAGAACCGTCTGCCTCAGAAAATACCTCAGTGATGAGCTAAAGAAAGAGCTTGTTTGATAGCCCTGAATGTATTGTTTGATGTGCGATTTTCACCTCGATGATCAGCTATATATTTGAGCATGTAAGCTATAAGCTATAATATCCAATCACTAATACAGTGGGGCAAAAAAGTATTTAGTCAGCCACCAATTGTGCAAGTTCTCCCACTTAAAAAGATGAGAGAGGCCTGTAACTTTCATCATAGGTACACTTCAACTATGACAGACGAAATGAGAAAAAAAAATCCAGAAAATCACATTGTAGGATTTTTAATTAATTTATTTGCAAATTATGATGGAAAATAAGTATTTGGTCAATAACAAATGTTTATCTCAATACTTTGTTATATACCCTTTGTTGGCAATGGCAGAGGTCAAACATTTTCTGTAAGTCTTCACAAGGTGTTTTGTTGCTGGTATTTTGGCCCATTCCTCCATGCAGATCTCCTCTAGAGCAGTGATGTTTTGGGGCTGTTGCTGGGCAACACAGGCTTTCAACTCCCTCCAAAGATTTTCTATGGGGTTGGGATCTGGAGACTGGCTAGGCCACTCCACGACCTTGAAATGCTTCTTACGAAGCCACTCCTTCGTTGCCCGGGCGGTGTGTTTGGGATCATTGTCATGCTGAAAGACCCAGCCACGTTTTATCTTCAATGCCCTTGCTGATGGAAGGAGGTTTTCACTCAAAATGTCACGATACATGGCCCCATTCATTCTTTCCTTTACACGGATCAGTCGTCCTTGTCCCTTTGCAGAAAAACAGCCCCAAAGCATGATATTTCCACCCCCATGCTTCACAGTAGGTATAGTGTTCTTTGAATGCAACTCAGCATTCTTTGTCCTCCAAACACGATGAATTGAGTTTAACAAAAAGTTATATTTTGGTTTCATCTGACCATATGACATTCTCCCAATCTTCTTCTGGATCATCCAAATGCTCTCTAGCAAACTTCAGACGGGCCTGGACATGTACTGGCTTAAGCAGGGGGACACGTCTGGCACTGCAGGATTTGAGTCCCTGGTGGCGTAGTGTGTTACTGATGGTAGGCTTTGTTACTTTGGTCCCAGCTCTCTCCAGGTCATTCACTAGGTCCCCCCGTGTGGTTCTGGGATTTTTGCTCACCGTTCTTGTGATCATTTTGACCCCATGGGTGAGATCTTGCGTGGAGCCCCAGATCGAGGGAGATTATCAGTGGTCTTGTATGTCTTCCATTTCCTAATAATTGCTCACACAGTTGATTTCTTCAAACCAAGCTGTTTACCTATTGCAGATTAAGTCTTCCCAGCCTGGTGCAGGTCTACAATTTTGTTTCTGGTGTCCTTTGACAGCTCTTTGGTCTTGGCCATAGTGGAGTTTGGAGTGTGACTGTTTGAAGTTGTGGACAGGTGTATTTTATACTGATAACAAGTTCAAACAGGTGCCATTAATACAGGTAACGAGTGGAGGACAGAGGAGCCTCTTAAAGAAGAAGTTACAGGTCTGTGAGAGACAGCAATCTTGCTTGTTTGTAGATGACCAAATACTTATTTTCCACCATAATTTGCAAATAAATTCATTAAAAATCCTACAATGTGATTTTCTGGAATTTTTTTCTCTCATTTTGTATGTCATAGTTGAAGTGTACCTATGATGAAAATTACAGGCCTCTCTCATCTTTTTAAGTGGGAGAACTTGCACAATTGGTGGCTGACTAAATACTTTTTTGCCCCACTGTATACACACTACATGACCAAAAGTATGTTGACACCTGTTCGGCGAACATCTAATTATAAAATCATGGACATTAATATGGAGTTGGTCCATATTGCTGCTATAACAGCCTCCACTCTTCTGGGACGGCTTTTCACTAGATGTTGGAACATTGCTGCGGGGACTTGCTTCCATTCAGCCACAAGAGCATTAGTGAGGTCAGGCACTGATGTTGGCCAATTCATCCCAAAGTGGTGAAATGGGATTGACCTCAGGATTCTGTGCAGGATCTTCCACACCGATCTCGACGAACCATTTCTGTATGGGCCTCACAATGTGCACGGGGGCATTGTCACTGAAACAGCAACGGGCAGGTAGCGTTCTCCTGGCATCCGCCAAACCCAGATTCATCAGACTACCAGATGGTGAAGCGTTATTCATCACTCCAGAGAACGCGTTTCCACTGCTCAAGAGTCCAATGGCGGGGAGCGTACACCACTCCAGACGATGCTTGGCATTGTGCATGGCAATCTTAGGCTTGTGTGCGGCTGCTCGGCCATGGAAACCCGTTTCATGAAGCTCCTGAGGAATGGTTATTGTGCTGACATTGCTTCCAAAGGCAGTTTGGAACTCGGTAGTGAGTGTTGCAACTGAGGACAGATTATTTTTACGCGTTTCAGCAGCCGGCGGTCCCGTTCTGTGAGCTTGTGTGGCCGACCACTTTGCGGCTGAGCCGCTCCTAGATGTTTCCACTTCACAATATCAGCACTCACAGTTCACCGGGGCAGCTCTAGCAGAGCAGAAATTTGACTAACTGACTTGTTGGAAAGGTGGAATTCAATGACAGTGCCACATTGAAAGTCACTGAGCTCTTCAGTAAGGCAATTCTACTGACAATGTTTGTCTATGGAGATTGCATGACTGTGTGCTCGATTTTATACACCTGTCTGCAAAGGTTGTGGCTGAAATAGCCAAATCCACTCATTTGAAAAGGTGTCCACATACTTTTGTATATATACAGTACCAGTCAAAAGTTTGGACACATGTACTCGTACAGTGGGTTAACTGCCTGTTCAGGGGCAGAAGGACAGATTTGTACCTTGTCAGCTCGGGGGTTTGAACTCGCAACCTTCCGGTTACTAGTCCAACGCTCTAACCACTAGACAACCAAGCAGCCAACAAGTGCTCAGTATATGTGGGAACTCCTTCAAGACTGTTGGAAAAGCATTCCAGGTGAAGCTGGTTGAGAGAATATCAAGAATGTGCAAAGCTGTCATCAAGGCAAAGGGTGGCTACTTTGAAGAATCTAAAATCTAAAATATATTTAGATTTGTTTAACACATTTTTGGTTACTACATGATTCCATGTCTTATTTCATAGTTTTGATGTCTTCACTATTATTCTACAATGTAAAAAATTGTAAAAATAAAGAAAAATCCTTGAATGAGCTGGTGTGTCCAAACTTTTGACTGGTACTGTATATACTTGTGTCTCTATCCATATTCTTTCTCTTGTATCATCTGCTCTGAAAATGGTCTTATCACTCCTTACAAACGAATTACATTAGGCTCATAGGGTAGACCCATAGAGATGTACTAGAGAGCTCTTCTCCTATACCCGTAAAGGCCTCTTTTGTGACAGCATGCCCAGGGCCAATCTCCATTTTAAAGTGGTTGTACCCGCTATCCAACTGTGTGGCCAGCAAAGTAACACTAGCTTTAGTTCTAGGCCAATGGCGCTTACCTTACAGAGCACTGGGGTGGTTAGAGTGACCCAAGGTGATGTGTATCCAGTCCACCACCATTACCACCACTCTGAGGGCTAGTTGGCTGCATTCCCTCCCTTTTCAGGCTAAAGAATGCAGTGTTTGTGTGTGTAGAGACAGACAGACTGGGTAGTGGTCAGCAGCACTCTGGAAGAAAATGTGTTTATCTGAATCTCTCCTTTCAGTGAGAGGGAGAGAAATAGATACAGAGAGGCAGAGAGAAAGAGAGGGGAAGAGAGACAGAGAGAAAGAGAGGGGGAACTCTAGCTGAAGCTGGGGTATAAACATGTTTTAGAGTGCTTGTTTAGTTTGGGATAGGAGGTTCTTGGTGATTTCATGCTCTGACAATTTGTAGGGAAAGAGAGGGCACACATTGTTTGAGTCAAGGCATGTAGTAGCCTTGGTCAAATCACTGAATGGTAACTTTGAAAATCTACTGTAACAAGTCTACAATTTTCAGAAAAAAATAAAAGATGTTCCCCTGTGTTGTGCCTACTGGGCACAACCCATGATATTCAAATAATTAAATACGTTCACAGTTTGTTCATTGCTATCGGTTGGGGGGATTACACTTGCTTGTTTTTATAAAATATTTTGTGTGTATTTATATTAATTAGTAGACTACTTTTGTGTAAATGGGTTGTCTCTCTCAATGTGTTTTGTGTTATCCCTCTCTCCCCGCTTCAGGTATTGAGTCCCACGTATAAGCAACGCAATGAGGACTTCAGAAAACTCTTCAAGCAGCTACCCGACTCAGAACGCCTCATTGTGGGTGAGTAAGATGGAATGATCAATGAAAAACTATACTGAACAAGAATAAAAACGCAATAGGTAAAGTGTTTGTCCCATGTTTCATAAGCAGAGATAAAAGATCCCTGAAATGTTTCATACGCACAAAAAGCGTATTTCTCAAAAATGTTGTGCACACATTTTTTACATCCCTGTTAGTGAGCATTTCTCCTTTGCAAAGATAATGATGATGATTAAACAGCATGGTCATTACACAGGTGCACCTTGTGTTGGGGACAATAAAAGGCCACTCTAAAATGTGCAGTTTTGTCACACAACACAATGCCACAGATGTCTCAAGTTTTGAGGGAGCAAGCAATTGGCATGCTGACTGCAGGAATGTCTACGAGAGCACAATGTCTTGTGCTCTTGCCAACTCCATTTCTGTCATTGTCAAGCCAAACAGCCTGGCTTCACAGCAATCTTCAAATATGAACATTCTATCATTAATGAAGCCAGACTGTTTGGCATGATAATTAGTGTCAAGGCGTTGGCATGATAACATAAATAGACTGGTTAGATGTTTGATCTGCATATGTTTTATAGTTATTGTTAGAGCGATGAGCCTCTAATAACCCCATGACCTTTAATAACCGGATGACCTTTGACCCTGTGTGGCAGACTACTCCTGTGCCCTGCAAAGAGATATCCTGCTGCAGGGGCGCCTCTACGTCTCAGAAAATTGGATCTGTTTCTATAGCAACATCTTCCGCTGGGAAACGCTGGTATGGACTTTGGTTTCTTTTACCGTTCTCTACACGAGGTTTACGCTGTCCCTTACTGTCCCAAGTTAGCCTCTACATAAGAATGAGGTTATCTATTTTCTATAAATAGAAGGTATTCGACTTAAAATTAAACAGATTTGATTTGCTTGGTTTGTTCCATAAACTGCGGTACTAAAGCTACCGTCTGAGATTTGGGAATCTATTTAATTTCTGTCTTATTTGGCTCCCGAGTGGCGCAGCTGTCTAGGGCACTGCATCTCAGTGCTTGAGGCATCAATACCGACACCCTGGTTCAAATCCAGGCTGTATCACAACCGGCTGTGATTGGGAGTCCCATAGGGCGGCGCACAATTGGCCCAGCTTTGTCCGGGTTTGGCCGGGGTAGGCCGTCATTGTAAAAAATAATTTGTTCTTAACTGACCTGCCTAGTTAAATAAATAAAATAAAAAGATATATGTAAGATTTTATTATGTCATTGTTAACAAGCAACAAGAATGCAAACAAACAATGTATAGCTGAAAACTATGGTTCAAACCATAAAATCTCTTGGATGCCATGGCCTGTCAGTTCTTGCATCTAGAGCGCTGTCTATGAATTTGAGCAGTGTTACATTTCCCTCCGCTGTATACCAAAATAAGTGTTGTTGAGGACCCCATTCTTTTATTTTCCCAATCAAGGACTTTGACTGACTGTGTTATCTGTAGTCTTACACAGTTTCTCTCTCCCCCTCTCTCTAGCTAACGGTGCGGCTGAAGGATATCTGCAGCATGACCAAGGAGAAGACGGCCCGCCTCATTCCCAACGCTATCCAGCTGTGCACCGACAATGACAAGGTCAGCACTGGACACACACATACACACACACACACACACACACATACAATGCCTTCAGAAAGTATTAACACCCCTTGACTTTTTCCACATGTTGATTTAAAATGGATTACATTTAGTTTTTTTATATCACTGGCCTTCACACAATACCCCATAATGTCAAAGTGGATTTTTGACATTTTAACAAAATCATTTAAAAATGAAAAAATGAAATGTCCTGAGTCAATAAGTATTCAAACCCTTTGTTATGTCAAGCTAAATAAGTTCAGGGGTAAAGATTTGCTTAACATGTCACATAATAAGTTGCATGGCCTCACTCTGTGTGCAAGAAAGATTGTTTTTGTGTTTTACATGTTTTTGTTTATGACTACCTCATCTCACACACACATACAATTATCTGTAAGGTCCCTCAGTCGAGCAATGAATTTCAAACACAGATTCAACCACAAAGACCAAGGAAGTTTTCCAATGCCTCGCAAAGAAAGGCACCTATTTGTAGATGAAAAAATACATTGAATATTCCTTTAGCATGGTGAAGTTATTCATTACACTTTGGATGGTGTATCAATACACCCAGTCACTGCAAAGATACAGGCGTTCTTCCTAACTCAGTTGCCGTGAGGCCAATGGAGACTTGAAAAATTGTTTAATGGCTGTGATAGGAGAAAACTGAGGATGGATCAACAACATTGTAGTTACTCCACAATCCTAACCTAATTGACAGAGTAAAAAGAAGGAATTTTGTACAGAAAAAAATATTCCAAAACATGCATCCTGTTTGCAACAAGACACTAAAGTAATTCTGCAGAAAATGTGGCAAAGCAATTAACTTGAATGTTTGGGGCATATCCAATACAACGCATTACTCAGTACCACTCTCCATATGTTCAAGCATAGTGGTGGCTGCATTATGTTATGGGTATGCTTGTACTTGTTAATGACCGGGGAATTTTTCGGGATAAAAAGTAAACAGAATGGAGCTGAGCACAGACAAAATCCTAGAGGAAAACCTGGCTCAGTCTGCTTTCCACCAGACACTGGGAGATAAATTCACCTTTCAGCGGGACAATAACGTAAATCAAAAGTCCAAATCTACATGGGAGTTGCTTACCAAGAAGACAGTGAATGATCCTGATTGGTTGAGATACAGTTTTGACTTAAATCTACTTGAAAATTGATTGCAAGACTTGAAAATCGTTTTAGCAAGACTTGAAAGTCTATTTAACTAGGCAAGTCAATTAAGAACAAATTCTTATTTACACTGATGGCCTAGGAACAGTGGGCTAACTGCCTTCTTCAGGGGCAGAACGACAGATTTTTACCTTGTCAGCTCTTGGATTTGATCTAGCAACCTTTCGGTTACTGGCCCAACGCCATAACCATTAGGCTACCTGCCGCCCCGTCTTGTCCCGTCCCGCCCCGTCTTGTCCCGCCCCGTCTTGTCCCATCCCGCCCCGTCTTGTCCCGTCTTGTCCCGTCCCGTCCCGCCCCGTCTTGTCCCGTCCCGCCCCATCTTGTCCCGTCCCGCCCCGTCTTGTCCCGTCCCGCCCCGTCTTGTCCCGTCCCGCCCCGTCTTGTCCCGTCCCGCCCTGCCCCGTCTTGTCCTGCCCGTCTTGTCCCGTCCCGCCCTGTCCCGTCTTGTCCCGCCCCGTCTTGTCCCGCCCCGTCTTGTCCCGTCCCGCCCTGCCCCATCTAGCAATGATCAACAGCCAATTTGACAGAGCTTGAAGAATTCTGAAAAGAATAATGGGAAAATGTTGCATAATTCAGGTGTGGAAAACTCTTAGACACATACCCAGAAAGACTCACCGCTGTATTCACTGCCAAAGGTGCTTCTACAAAGTATTGACTCAGGGGTGTGAATATTATGTAAATGAGATATTTCTGTATTTCATTTTCAATAAATGTGCAAAAATGTATATAAATATGTTTTCACTTTGTTATTATGGAGTATTGTGTGTAATGGGTGAAACAACAGCAATTTAATACATTTGGAATTAATGCTGTAACAGAACAAAATGTGAAACAAGTCAAGGGTTATGAATAGTTTCTGAAGGCACTATAGACAAAGGTACATATACACATGGCTTTTCTATCAGGTCGGTGATGTCATATCCTTTATTTTTCTTGCTTCCCACAGCACTTTTTCACCTCGTTCGGAGCAAGGGACCGGACATACATGATGATGTTCAGACTATGGCAGAATGCTCTGCTAGAAAAGGTAAGACTGTTACATTTATGATAGTTCACTTTTAATTCAACTAAAAGGCTGGGGGCACTTGTGTGTATTGTTGCCAATTTAGTCAAAACTGACCCTTTTCCCATTCTTTCTCTTATCCCTCCTTCTTCTCTCTCCATCTCTCTATCTCCTCTTTTCTCTCTCTCTCTCGCTCTCTCTATCTCTATCTCTCTCTATCCCTCTCAGCCCTTGTGTCCCAAAGAATTGTGGCATTTTGTCCATCAGTGTTATGGCAACGAGCTGGGTCTGACCAGTGACGACGAGGACTACGTGCCGCCGGACGATGACTTCAATACCATGGGGTGAGTTTTGACGTCATACACACACACACCGCCACCCCCCCCCCATCACCATGCATCGTAAAGGCTGGCATCGTTCCCCGAGCTGATAACCTTGACCTACAGCTGTTGCGCGTCCCTGTGGTGTAGGTACTGCGAGGAGCTGCCCGTGGAGGATAATGACACCAACTTCGCCAAGATGCCTGACGCCAAGGGAGACACCAGCCCCCTGTTGTCCCACAGAGCCTTCCCCAACAACGCCCTACCCTGTTCGAGCACGATCGAATCACTCCTCCCCGTGAGTACCACTGGATATTATACCAAATCTTGCTTTGGATCACCTACAGACAAAACGTCATGAACTGTTCTAGAGTCAGCGGCTCAGTCTGCTAGACCACCCCAGGCCACAGTAGTGGCATTTCAACCAAAGATAAATATTATACCTGGCTGAGCTTCACAATGTATGTACTGTAGGTAGTCGGACCTAGGGTTTCAGTTGAGCTCATGACCCCTCCTCCTCTAAAGTTTAACTTGCCTCTCGTGGACGAGTTCCCCCTGTGTCTCCCCGATGGCGAGCTCCTGACCCTCCAGTTGCCGGGGTTGGACAACCGGAGCAGTGGTCCCAGTAGCCCCGCCCCCTCGCCCTCGCTGGACTTCAACGACAACGAGGACCTCCCTACCGAGCTCAGCGACTCCTCCGAGACGCACGACGAAGGTTTGTGCCACTTACACACCAGCTCACTCACGCACACATTCACTATTTCACTCACGCACACTGTAACTGTTCATGTATAACACTCACACCCATCTCTCACACACTTACTCTCCTTCCTCTGTGTGTGTGTGTGTGTGTGTGTGTGTGTGTGTGTGTGTGTGTGTGTGTGTGTGTGTGTGTGTGTGTGTGTGTGTGTGTGTGTGTGTGTGTGTGCGCGCATGCGCACAGCAGGGGAGGTGCAGGCGTTCCATGAGGACCTGAATGGGAAGCAGTACATAAACGAGGTGTACAAGTTCAGCGTTGACAAGATGTACGACATCCTCTTCACCGAGTCCACCTTCATGAGGGACTTCCTGGAGGAGAGACGCTTTTCAGGTGACACCACAGTACCCAGACCAGTTTTGGAGTCAGATTAAATGGACAGGTCCTGATCCTAGATCAGCCCTCCTTCTCTGAGACGCTTTGTGAATACTGGCCCTGTTCAGATACTGTAGAAAGGTCTCTTTCTTTCTCTCTATCCTTCTTATTGTTCTCCTTCCTTCCTTTACTGATCTAACATGGCTGGATTGGTGAAAGCGATACGGTGGAAACCTCGCGCTCACTTATCCAATAACTCACAGATCAGTAATGGAAGGGAGGCAGGTAGGATGCATTTTGAAAGAATTGCACAAAACCTCAGTGTGTGTCGGACTGAAACTTCTGCCAAAGCTAAAGGCGTAAAGGGCTGATCTTTCTGTCCACCTTCACTATTGATCTAGACATAGTCTATCACCCCTGGAAGAAAGAGAAAGAGGAGACGGGCAACCAGACCAGAGAGATCATGTACACCATCTCCCTCACCAACCCCCTGGCCCCCAAGACAGCCACCGTGACTGAGACGCAGGTGAGTGGAGCCCCCCCCAGTGGCACTGCATGTCATAGCAGTTTTAAATGTTGTACACGGTTTGTTTTCATGCTTTGTTTGCACTTGACATACTGTAACTACACTCACTGTAGTGCCACTGTTAAATGCAGACACAATGGTAACTCTTTAAAAAAATAAAATGTGCAATGCATTGTGAATGCTATTATGGTTATGTACCATATGTATTTTCATTGGCTGATTTAGTGAGCCACGGGTTATTATGAATGCTTATAGCAAGTCTTATTATGCATTATGTGTTTAGCACTTATGGGCGGCACTGAAACGTATAGAAAAGTCGCCACATTCATTTTTAGATTACAAATAGCTGAAAGTCATTTGCAGCCAACCGATAGCTGGAATGGGCCTTTTTTTTTGTCTGTTAACTCAACTGGGTCATATTTGTGTGGTCTAGACGCTGTACAAGGCCAGCCAGGAAAGCGAGTGCTACATCATAGATGCCGAGGTGATAGCACACGATGTCCCCTACCATGACTACTTCTACACCCTAAACCGCTATGTGCTCACCAGGGTGGCCAAGAAGAAGTGTCGGCTCAGGTCAGATAGATTTCCTGTTTTCTGTCTAGACGTCCTGTGAGTGTTCTGATTGGACACGTTCAGTTAGTATCTCCACAGTTCACTCTGTGTTTAAAAACAGGTTGTCGCTACTGAACACCATCTTGATAATGCGGTAATTGACTCCTTTCGGTGAAATGTATTCTACCCTTTAGGAAAATAAGTTACTTTTATTTAAGGTTGACAGTGGGCCAAGGAGGTGTACTGGGAGTTTATTTATGTGTGTGGTGTCTGTGCGTGTGTATGTCAAATCAAGTCAAATGTATGTGCCTCTGTGTGTGTGCGCGCATGTACATGTGTCTGTGTGTCTATGTGTGTCTGTGTGTGTTTGTGTGCGTGTGTTTGTGACCTGCAGGGTATCCACAGAGCTGCGCTACAGGAAACAGCCGTGGGGGCTGGTCAAGGGCTTCATCGAGAGGAACTTCTGGAGTGGCTTGGATGAGTACTTCAGACACTTAGGTCAGTTGTATCTAAAACATGACTACAACTACCAATGGTACAGTATGTAGCCTGGGAGTATTTTTGGAGCCTAGGATTTGTTCGCCTGATCCTCCATCCTGCCCTCTGTGCTCCCGTTTAGTTTCACTTCGCTTCATCAAGGACCTGTGAAGCGAAACAGAATGTAAGCTCAAGAGATCAGGATGGTTATACGAGGCTAAGGATTGGTATCTCTGAATTTTAAAACAACTGCATGTGTTTGTATTCTCACTTGAGACACTGGAATAGGTACTGTTTAGATACTGCTTGTCCAAGAGAAATTATTGAAGTAAATATTTATTTAACTCAAAGAATGTGGGCACTGCTTAAACCTCTAGCTTGCATGCCAGTCTGTCATCTTAAGCTGACCATTTACAAGTTGTCTTGCCAAACAACTCAAGGCAACAACTCACAACAAATTAGTTGTATATAGGGGAAACATACCGGCATCCTGGCTATTAAATCTCTGCGTGATTTAGAATGACACAGCCTCTGAATACCATACAGTACCATACCTATGGGCCGGGTCAAAAGTAGTGCCCTATGTAGGGAATAGGGTGCCATTTGAGACAGACACTGTGTAACACAGCTTCCTTTAACTCTTTCCAGAGCTGGAGCTGAGTAAGGTGGAGGTGGTCCTGGCCGAGCCCCACAGACAGTCCCCCAAGGCCAGGGCTCTACGGGCAGGGGCATTGAGGCGACGGAAACGGCCCCTGGTCCACCTGCGGCCCCCACACATGGACGAAGCCCTCAGCTCCGTCACCACGCCCGAGGACGAGGAGGTCACCCACCGCCACCGGATCAAACACGTGGCAGGTCAGAGGGGACTGACCGTCTGACCGTTGATAGCTGTGTTTGACGCAGAGTATGGTGTACATTTTAGGACACCCTCAAGCCTTAAGCCGCTGTTATCAATTGCCAATAATATGGTTTCAATCAGACCTTGGTTCAAATACTATTCAAATTCTTTAGGTGCTTTTGATTGAGTTTTCCTTGCTCAATGGAACAACTATCAGAAAAATTCCCACAATGTTTGCTGTAGCTTTTCTAAGCACAAACCGCTGTACAGGGTTCTAAAAAACAAACCTTTTGTTACCTGCAACTGACGGGAATATAATATTAGGTAATGCATGGCTTTTTTGATCCAAAATGGCCGCCTCTCTTCCAGCAGGTTCCACTCAAACCAGATACATCCCGGACAATGTCCCAGGAGGCCTAGCGCTCTACAGTGTCTCCAAGCTACTCCTCATCATCAGCTTTGTGTGAGTGTCCTTCCATTGCCACCCTGGGAGCTGTCACCACTACTGGTTGTTTAAAATACTCTTTCACCATGCTGTTACTGAGAGGTGGATCCATAGATATAGAATTACTAGAACGGACAAAGCCCCTAAGATGGCCGTTGTAGTCATTTTAATTATATGGGTGGAGAAGTCTGACTCTCACCCTCATATAGATCCATTGAAGTAACCATAGATATCTCTGGTCTCTACATTTCTCTCAGATGATGTTGAATGTTTTCGGTGTCATTAATGTGTCAAAGTTGCCTGTTATGAGTTGTGACTCATTCGATTAAATCACACCTCTTGTTCTTGGTGTACCAATACACTTGGAAAGTGGAGTATGTCAAAAAAAAGTCAACATTACTGGAGACACCATGGCGTTTTGAAGACATCGTCGCGTTTGCTTGCAAAGAGTGGTGCAGTTGCCTATTAACTGTCACTGCTTCTAAACTCTTTCGCTAGATACCGTTTCACTGTTTGAAAAAACCTGTCTCCAAAACTGACCGAGGTGTCTCCTGTTTGAAGATGTCCACATTGTGACGAGCATCCATGCGTTTCCACTTTCTGTGCGTATTAAAGCCAACCATTCATTGGTAATCTGATTTCCCCTCTCCTACTACTCTAAAGTAGAATGCAGTATGAGAGGGGACATACAAAACACTGTCTTCTTTCTTTCTTTTCTGGTGGTGTGTGTAATTGTCCTATCTCTCTCTTCTCTCTCTCTCTCTCTCCTCTCACTCTCTCCCTTCTCTAACTCTCTCGCTCCCTTTCCCTGTCTCCATTCATGCATCCTAGGATCTGTATAAGGTATTCAACTTTTTTTCATAACGCCATGTTAATTTTGATGATTAGATGTGTTTGATGGACTTGTTTCACCCCATACATACACTGGACCAGAGAATTAACATCCTTCCTTTGCAGTAGATGTAGGCATTCACATTCCAGGCGAATCCTGATATCGCTCGTCTAACATCGACTTATGTCAGTAGTTTTACAAAGTTTTTGTCTTTCTTCTCTCTCTCTCTCTCTTGCTCTCTCTCTCTCTCTACAGCCTAGTATTGTTGGTGTTTCTGAACATGATGCTTTTCTATAAGCTGTGGATGCTGGAGTACACCACACAGAGCCTGACCTCGTGGCATGGCCTACGACCACAAGAAAGGTACTTCACACCAAATACAATACAACCCAATTCAATACCGGCACGGTGGAATGACTTTGGAATTGTAAGGTAGACTTGTAGTATGGAACGGTTATTCAAGTGTTCTCTCCACAGTATTACAGCAATTGACAAGACATATTGCAGATTCAAAACGACATTGTGGACCACTGTGTTTTTAGACAGTATAAATGACCAGAGACAGTCATAATACATATTATAACCCGGGTAGTTTGGGTGCTGATTGGCTGAAACAGCATTCCAGCCGCATGTATATCATACAAAATATAGTACCACTGCTATGACTACTACTTGTTTACTGTTATATGTATGTTGGTAACTTATAATATCAATAAATGCACTTCACCGTTATATGGTATATGGCCACTGCATTCTGTTGAACAACTGACTAGGTATCCCCCTTTCCCTTTATTCAGGCACTTTGCTTCGCCCCTCGGACCTTATTGCTAAAAAGAAATCATACATATCAGCCATAATACATTACATCCTCTAGATGGCAATATTTCACTGTGTGTGTGTGTGTGTGTGTGTGTGTGTGTGTGTGTGTGCGTGTGCGCGTGTGTGTGTGTGTGTGTGTTTCTCTCTCTCACAGTAAACTTCCACAGACGCAGCTGGAGTGGGCCCAGCTTCTGGAGTCGCAGCAGCGGTACCATGACGATGAGCTGCAGAAGTGGAAGGAGATCATCAAGTCGTCGGTGATGTTGCTGGACGAGGTGAGACAGCCAGTCAGAGCTGAGAATACTGATTCATAACTGACTAATTTGGTCAGAGAAAGAATGGTCATTCACAAACGTTAAAGAACATTCAGGAATGTGTCTGTGTGTCATAGATGGTTGTTCAATCACACATGCAGTACTGTATTTAATGTGCTCCATCAATATTTGATTTGACCCTGACGTGAATTTAGGATTGAATCAACTTGTTCCGCATGCTAAAAAACATTTAAGAAATTCCACTTCATATTGACTTGAATGCATGATCTGCAAAATGTTTTATTTCCTTTTCCTTTCTTTTTCCTTTAAATATTTCCTTTCCTAGATGAAGGACTCACTACTAAACCTGCAGAAGGGCATGGGCTTAAGAGACTATAACTCTGAATCGGAGGAGAAGAGGAGTCGATATCACTGACAAACAGACAATCCTAAGCCACCAGCCAGGACATTATGTGCAATATCTAAGGTACCATTTATGGGAAAGTCTTGGGAAAAGTCTTAGGAAAACAAGAGAAATATGTTTTCTTGCACGGGGGAACGACGACAGGTCTCCCAGAACGACCGACTCCACTCCCACCGCCCAACGTCTGGCAGAAAGTTACCTCATCACCACCAGGACAGGATTGGGGCGGACGCCGTCTGCACCGTTGCATCATGGGAAAAGACAGCGGTGCCATGACCTACATTGGCCTAAACTCTTGACTTTTTTATCACCTCGTTCTCTGAGAATGTTGTACTGTAAAGTGTTTTTTGTTTTGTTCGTTTTTTTGGGCCACGTACGGACAAAGCAAAGATAGAAGGGATGGGTCAGGGAAGCTTGCATTTCTTGTCTCCGTCTGAGAAAAAAATAACGTTTTCGGTGGAGATGTGTATTGAAACGTCGGCATATTTGTCTCAGAAGAGCAAAAATAATACTGGGTCAGGGTTCCTTGTGTTCCTCCATAGCCTTTTTAGGAACTCTTGGACAAAGTTTTGGCGCTGCAGTATCCCTTTTTTTTTTTACAGACCTTTGGACTCTGGGACCAGGTTACGATCATAAACGGAACCACAATCAACATGCAGTGTTTCAACACAACCCATCATTTATAGGATAGAACCTCCAGGAATCATAGTATATTATAAATGCATATATATATATATATACATATATATATACGAATATGAATATATTATAATAACGTATATCTTTTTTTTGTAGAATTGCAGTCAGGGCAAATTTTTACCAGGCTTCCATGGTGTATCAGGGCAGGTTTCCCTGAAAGCTTGTGCCATGGCGTTGTGTTTCTATGTTTGTGTTTGTGTGTTCATGTTTTCTAAGGCATGCTCTCTACTGCGTGTAGAGTACCCCCTACCCCTTTGATTTGTATTCGTGGACAGGGGAGCTAGCCATAGCTTTTAGCAGCAGTGAGAATGTATTGGATAACTGGTTACGTTGCCAGCTTGTTAGCATACACGGATGAGAAAGCGGTCAGCTTTTGCAGAGGTACACAGTAGGTGTTTCTCAATATGCATACTACCGTGCTCCACACTGTCATGCTCCGAGTGCATTCTTAGAAGACGCTCTCTTGAGTACATTCTTGTGAGGACGAGAGTGTGGAGAACGCATAAAACATTACATTTGAGAAGCACACCCCTTATTGTATTCTCATGCTGCACTTCCCCATTCACGGAACTGTCTTCCAGCCAGGACAATGACAATAGAGATGAAACCAGATATACACAAAGCAAATTGTTTTACTTTATAACTATCAGCTAGCTACATGTGCATTGTAATTATCTAGCTCATCAGATAGTTTAACAGGCAAAAAATGACCTAAAACTAATGTCATGCAAAGTAGATGTCAATTCTTCATGGTTAGCTAGCTAACAGTTCTTTGTGACCATCTGGCTAGCTAACAGTAGTAGCTAGCCAGTTAGCCCTATTGACTTACTACGGGCTTGCGATCTACATATACTACAGTGGGTATTGTAGGCAGGTAAACATGCCAAAATTAACACAGCATGTATTTATTAACGTATCCAGATAAAATATTGTAGTCAGGCAACATATGAGATGTCAGAGTTTATTTTCTCTCACTTCAGCTAAAATAATATCTGCCATTGATTTCTAATAATTTTGTGTCATTTTTTTGACATGGTTGCATCATATTTCTGTGCATACTTTCCATTGAAACTTGCATTGATTCATGCTTCAAAATATGTACAAACAGAGTATGCATTTGAGAAGTGCCCTCCGTGCTCTGTTTCGCATACTTTGATTTGGACTCACACTCCTGTGCTTCACTTTGCGTGCTCGGAGCATGATAGTATGCATTTTGAGAAACGCCCAGTATTTTCCAGTGATGCAACGTTCTTCCGGGAACAGGGCTTTCTTGGCCCTAGCCAACCCCAAATGTTATATCAACGTTGTGCTTAGGTTTTATCCATATACGTCTTCAACCTTGTCCCTCAGGATGATTTGTTTTAGGTTATGGATACATCTATTCATTGTTGCCAAGATTTACGTGTCAAGTTTTATGCTAACGTATCATTTTTTTTAAATTTTGGACAGTATTGTTATCATCTTTTATTTAGCTGCTTTGTGTTGTATCAATTCATTTGTGGCTGTCCTGTATTGGCTGGAATAGGATGTACTTGGGAGTGTACTGTATAGGCATTGGTATAGTGATTTTACACATTCGATGGAGCTTGAATGTGTCTCTACCGGCACTTCAAAAATAATTTAGGTTGTTTTACCCAGTATTTGTTATCAGCCCAAATACTGTGTCAGACAGAGAGAACATAATGATCAGTGTTATGATCATGTGGATGTTAAACTACGTCGCTCGATGAACCTTCTTCACAGGGCACCTGGTTGTTCAGCTGTTAACCACAGACGGAGTGGACAGTATTTTAGGGAGGGTATTTCTTCGGAGAGGGGCGTCATTTTACGAAGGGATACTGCAGCTGAACCCGAAAAACTTTGATCACTACGAAATATTTGATGATTAAAACTGTGAACTTCCTCATTGAAAAATATGCTTGAAGCTGGAAAAAACAAGACTAGCGGAAATTGTACAGTATTCAGAGGCAGATATTTAGGGATTTATTTATGTACAGTGTATACGGGAAATGTAAAAGAAACGTTTGGGGAAACGGTCAGTGGTCACCCACTGCAGAACTGGATTCAAATACAGTACCATTTGAAATCATTTCAAATATTTCAGCTGTGCTTGATTGAGTTTTCCTGGCTTTTATGGACCAATAGAAAAGTCCTAAAACTGCAGACACCACCCATTTGACACTCTAGGCAGGCTAAAACAAAACTCAAAGGTATTTTAAAGATTTCAGATAGTATTTGAACTCGGGTCTGACCTACTGTACTCCTCTGTCTTCCCAAAGATGTCTGTTGTGGGCTATGTCCTGGCATATTGGATGTGTCAAGTTGACACAGTCAACCATTCCCAAATCGTTTGTGTTTGTTGATTTAAAATGCCCCAAATGTAAAAATGTACAAGAATGGTATCAACTGTGGCTAAAGCTAGAATTTTAGTATCTCCCCATCTGTCTATGGAAGAAGCATAGCTATCAAAATAAATTTTCATTTCGAATTGAATTTCAACAGCTAAACACTTCCATATTTGCTTTGCCACCCATGTTTGTTCAATTGGTTGGACTCTCAAGGTTTCCTGTGACGACTTTGGAAACGAACAAAGCCTGTGGCCGTTGATTCAGCCACTAACTGGTATGTTTGAGGGATTGGGATGAAGACATACACAGTGCACGGTGTGCAGAAGTAACATTTAGGCCAAAATAATGATGTCAACGTTACGCATTGGGATACCAAGCTTTAGACATGGGTCAAATTCACTAAGACGCAAACGGACGAAAACAGAGAAGGACGTACCTGAATTTGTCCAATAAGAAACACTAGTTTTCCTCTACAAAGCATTTTGCTATTGTGTGCGCTAATGACTATGACCCTGCACTCATTGGCTTTGCAGACAGTGGACCGGCACAACTCACGTACATTCCAAAAAGAGGAGGGTTTCATCTGAAAGAAGAAACGACAAAATATGCAATGGATTGATACAGTGGGTAGCACTTCATACAATATGAATGCGAGTCATTTACAGCATTGCTGAATGATTTTCCCCACTCCCTTGCGCTATGACATGGTCAATGTTGCTGAAATGGCCATTTGACCTAGTTCAGGTCAAGTTGTTAAGCCTAATTTTAAGAGTGATAATTGAGACGAGATCTATTCATGGCAGATTAAATGGTATTCTTGAGGAAAAGGGCCCGTGATGAGATTACAATGATTTATACTGTACCTTACATTTTTCATCAGTCGACATGACAATCATTTCTGTTGACTTGGTGAGAGGAGTAGAAAGCGGTCAACCAACGTGAGATGATGTGCAACCAAAAGGTGACCCTTGGAAAGGTGACCCTTGGAATAAAATGGAATACGCAGCAGGAGGAAACAACGCAACTTGCCGCTCCACCACTCGTTATTGATTTTGTTGCCGAGGAGGGTCGCACAACTGTGTGCAAGTACATATTGTGCTCTTCTATCGTGTGTGCAATGCTGTTGAGGTGGGAAAAAAACAGTGTTCGTTGATTGCAGTAACTTTGTTGTTGTAATTTCTCAAACGGACGTGGCTGTTTCACCATTAGGGATTCAAAGAAAACGCTTGATTAATCCGATGCAATACATATATTTAATACATTATCTAACATTTCGATAGTAAGCTGCCTTCGTTTGAGTTTCTGAAAAACGTAGAGACCCTTTGATGACCCTTCTATAGAGAATGCATGCTAGATTCCTGTCTCATTCGATTTAATTCATGATCTCAGATGTGTTCTATGCATAGGTGCTTTATATATGCAGGAATGCCTCAAATGGCCCTGAAAATGAAATTGTTAAATCGTGTTTTTAATAGAATGGTCAGTAAGCATGTCTGAGTGTCTGAGAAAACAAACAAAATATGTTGCACCCAAAAAGTAGTGTTCTTAAAAACCTGAAACTGAAAGAGCTTTCTTTATTCATTTGAACGCTCACAAAGCTGCAGCTTGACCTGTTCATGTTTGCCAAATGATAGTAAATTCTAAGGAAATTATGAACAATATGCACAATATAGGTAGAAAATAGTGTCTTAAATTGAGCATGAGACATAAATAGCGAATTGAAAGGATGTATTTTAGAGCTTGTGTTTGTGGTTAAGTTTCCATGACAATCCCACGAAGCCTGACCTCCAATGCTTTCAAACCCTTCACTTCAGTACACACACGAGCGCACGCACAAAGTTTTCCATCTCAGAAACACTTGTTGTGGTATTGTATATCCTCTGTGTGTGTGTGTGTACAATACCTGATATGTTTTTTTTAAGTGTTTTGATCTCCTATATATATGACTGAAATATTTCTACAGATAATACTGTATGTATATGTTGTGTATAGCTCCGGTGTACACAGACTAGAGAAACCCATCCACGCTGGGCGTGGTCTTTGGGGGGAAAACTTTGAAAGGAAAAAACATTCTAAAAGCTTTATTGGTTTGTGGAGGAGTAGAGATGAAATAAAATAATGGAAAGTATGACTCGTGTCTGTTTGACTCACCCCGTTCAGCGGTCTGTTTGTGTGTTCTTACCAACAGGACAAAGGAACTGTGATATTATTTCAATATGGGTCAAGTATTTTTCTGTACCCCTTTGAGCAAATTTCACATGGCTTCCATTTGTGTTTGTGCTACATTTGGTCATGCATTCATTCATTCATTCATTCATTCATGTAAAGTCAATATGTTCATTCATGTCTTTACTCTGATAGTGATGCTGCCATGTTACCAGGATATTTCTAAATTAGACATTTTATAGCCCTATTTAAAGGATAGAATAAAGGAGTGAATGCATTTAGAATTTCAGCTCTTCATCATTGTTCATTCATGTCCTTGCCTATGATTTCCCATGTTATCTGAGGTTGTGTTCCAAATGGCACCCTATTCCCTATATAGTGCATTACTTTTGTCCAGAGCCCTACACAAACATACATTCAGAGACATCCACTGAGTGTACAAAACATTATGAACACCTGCTCTTTCCGTGACATAGACTGACCAGGTGGATCCAGGTGAAAGCGACAATCTTTTATTGATGTCACTTGTTAAATCCACTTCAGTCAGTGTAGATGAAGGGGAAGAGACAGGTTGAAGAAGGATTTTTAAGCCTTGAGACATGGATTGTGTATGTGTGCCATTCAGAGGGTGAATGGGCAAGACAAAATATTAAAGTGCCTTTGAACTGGGTAGGGTAGTAGGTGCCAGGCGCACCAGTTTGAGTGTGTCAAGAACTGCAATGTTGCAGGTTTTTTCATACTCAACAGTTTCCTGTGTGTATTGAGAATGGTCCACCACCCAAGGGACATCCAGTCAACTTGACACAACTGTGGGAAGCATTGGAGTCAACATGGGCCAATATTAGGAACGTGTTCCTAATCTTTTGTACACTCAGTGTGCATTCCCTACATAGGGAATAGGGTGCCATTTGGGACTCACTTGGCTGGGTCGTTCCCCGAAATGAGTCTCTTTTGCATCCCTTTGATATTTTAAGTAGAAATTGTACACCAATATTGCATTTTAAAAGCCTGTTATATTAAATGATGTGCTCTTTGATATAGACCATATGGAAAATTCTAGAATTCTAAAAATAAACAATTTTGACATTCCTCTGTGCACTCTGTGACTTCTAGGAAGATTTTAACCCGAAAATGTCTCACAAGTTTTTACCATCATTGTAAAGCCCTAATTATTTTATTGCTTTGACAAAGACTTTTCTGAAGATTATTGTTATTAGGGATTCATTAAAAAAAAATAAAACGGTCCCTTATTTTAAGGTCAACCCTGTTATGTGAGCTGAACTCTCGTAATATGGTGAAAATATTCCTTTTTAAATATTTTTTTTCTAAAGAAACATTGAACATCTAATGGTGAAATCATAATGTAAAAGCAGATGAGCTGGTTCTACACTCTTTGGGCTTTTACTGGTGATTTGTGGTAGAAAACTGAGTGGGTCGAGCATAACACGTCAACCTGGTTACCATTAGATAGACAGGCTAAATTGTTTTGTGAAGCTTGCATTCCCAGTTGCACACAACACACTTCCATCCCCCCTGTCAGAAGGTGATTTATGGCTGATTTAAGGTTAAATCATTGTCAACTCAGTTACTTTATTTGGCACTTAGTAGGCACTTACTATAGTAATTTTTTATGTAATCTCTTGAGATGGGAAACCTTGTTTTTTTTATTCAGTTGAAAATGACAGAATGTGAATATTAGGTTAATTCATATGTTTTTTGTTCACCAAGTTACACTACCCAAAAGGGGCTCATTTCGTGGAACAACCCATCTACTGTATCTCCCAGAAATGAGCAGGCTAGAGTAGTGGCCACTGCAGGCCGCATGTTCCATTATAGGCAAATGTTCCAGACACTTAAAGATGAGCGAAGAGGACAACTGTTGTTATGTACACCCAAGGTGTTAATTAGATAATATGTAGCACTAATGTGATTAAATTGTGTGAGTGATTGAGTGAGCGATCGTATGCATATAGCCACCAAATGGCGTCTTCCCCTTGTTAGGCTATAACGTACCCAATCTACAGGCAGAAAGTAGGTATCCAGTAGGCTACTTATCAGTGAACTAATTGCAACCAACCTTTGTTCTTTTGTTTCTAGTACAAATTATGTATAGAACCGGCTGTCTCCCTTGCTACTAGACAGTCATATGATGGCCTTATGTTGAATGTAATAAAAAACTATCCACCGGATGTGTACCAAACTTACTAAAAATGGCAGTAATAAAGCCTCTCTTGAAAAAGCCAAACATTGACCCAGAAAAAAAAAAAATATCGGCCTATATCGAATCTCCCATTCCTCTCAAAAAATTTAGAAAAAGCTGTTACTGCCTTCCTGAAGACCAACAATGTATACGAAACGCTTCAGTCTGGTTTTAGACCCCGTCATAGCACTGAGACTGCACTTGTGAAGGTGGTAAATTACCTTTTAATGGCGTCAGACCGAGGCTCAGCATTTGTCCTCGTGCTCCTAGACCTTAGTGCTGCTTTTGAAACCATCGACCACCACATTCTTTTGGAGAGATTGGAAACCCAAATTGGTCTACACAGACAAGTTCTGGCCTGGTTTAGATCTTATCTGTCGGAAATATATCAGTTTGTCTCTGTGGATGGTTTGTCCTCTGACAAATCAAATGTAAATTTCAGTGTTCCTCAAGGCTCCGTTTTAGGACCACTATTGTTTTCACTATATATTTTACCTCTTGGTGATGTAATTCGGAAACATAATGTTAACTTTCACTGCTATGCGGATGACACACTGTACGCTGTACATTTCGATGAAACATGGTGAAGCCCCAAAATTGCTCTCCTTGGAAGACTGTGTTTCAGACATAAGGAAGTGGATTGCGACAAATGTTCTACTTTTAAACTTGGACAAAACAGAGATGCCTGTCCCAAGAAACAAAGAGATCTTCTGTTGAATCTGACAATTCATCTTGATAGTTGTACAATCGTCTCAAATTAAACTGTGAAGGACCTCGGCGTTACTCTGGACCCTGATCTCTCTTTTGACGAACATATCAAGACTGTTTCAAGGACAGCTTTTTTCCCTCTACGTAACATTGCAAAAATCAGAAACTTTCTGTCCAAAAATGCTGCAGAAAAATGTATCCATCCTTTTGTCACTTCTAGGTTAGACTACTGCAATGCTCTACTTTCCGGATAAAGCAATAAATAAAATTCAGTTAGTGCTAAACACGGCTGCTAGAATCTTGACTAGAACCAAAAAAATGTGATCATATTAATCCAGTGCTAGCCTCTCTACACTGGCTTCCTGTTAAAGCAAGGGCTGATTTCAAGGTTTTACTGCTAACCTACAAAGCATTACATGGGCTTGCTCTTACCTGTCTTTCTGATTTGGTCCTGCCGTACATACCTACACGTACGCTACGGTCACAAGATGCAGGCCTCCTTATTGTCCCTAGAATTTCTAAGCAAACAGCTGGAGGCAGGGCTTTCTCCTATAGAGCTCCATTTTTATGGAATGGTCTGCCATGCGACCCCTAGGAGGTGTGCATCACTTGAGTGGGTTGAGTCACTGACGTGATCTTCCTATCCGGGTTGGCGTCCCCTCTTGGGTTGTGTCGTGGGGGAGATCTTCGTGGTCAACACTCGGCCTTGTCTCAGGGTGGTAAGTTGGTGGTTGGAGATATCCCTCTAGTGGTGTGGAGGCTGTGCTTTGGCAAAGTGGGTGGGGTTATGTCCTGCCTGTTTTGCTCTGTCCGGGGGTATTGTCGGACGGGGCCACAGTGTCTCCCGACCCCTCCTGTCTCAGCTTCCAGTATTTATGCTGCAATAGTTTGTGTCGGGGGGCTAGGTCAGTCTGTTATATCTGGAGTATTTCTCCTGTCTTATCCAATGTCCTGTGTGAATTTAAGTATGCTCGCTCTAATTCTCTTTCTCTTTTTCTCTCTCTCTTTCTTCATTTTCTTTCTTTCTTTCTCTCTCTCTGAGGACCTGAGCCCTAGGACCATGCCTTAGGACTACCTGGCCTGATGACTCCTTGCTGTCCCCGTCCACCTGGTCGTGCTGCTGCTCCAGTTTCAAGTTTCCAGTGGTCAACTATGAACATTTGAACATATTGGCCATGTTCTGTTATAATCTCCACCTGGCAGAGCCAGAAGATGACTGGCCACCCCTCATAGCCTGGTTCCTCTCTAGGTTTCTTCCTAGGTTTTGGCCTTTCTATTGAGTTTTCCTTAGCCACCGTGCTTCTACACCTGCATTGCTTGCTGTTTGTGTTTTAGGCTGGGTTTCTGTACAGCACGTTGTGCCATCAGCTGATGTAAGAAGGGCTTTATAACTAAATTTGATTGACATTTGATTGATAGCAAGAGACAACAAGACATCACACAAAACAGCCACAACTGTCTGTAAGAGTGTCCATGATTGAGTCTTTGAATCAAGCGATGGAGATAAAACTGTCCAGTTTGAGTGTTTGTTGCAGCTCGTTGCAGTCGCTAGCTGCAGCGAACTGACAAGAGGAGCGACCCAGGGATGTGTGTGCTTTGGGGACCTTTAACAGAATGTGACTGGCAGAATGGGTGTTGTATGTGGAGGATGAGGGCTGCAGGCGGCTGCAGTTTATATATCTCAGATAGGGGGGAGTAAGGCCTAAGAGGATTTATAAATAAGCTTAAACCAGTAGGTCTTGCAACGGGTATACAGAGATGATGTCTCGTCCTGACCTTAGTTCTTTTGTTATGTCTTTGTTTTAGTATGGTCAGGGCGTGAGACGGGTGGGTTGTCTATGTTTGTTTTTCTATGATTTGGTATTTCTGTGTTTGGCCTGGTATGGTTCTCAATCAGAGGCAGCTGTCAATCGTTGTCCCTGATTGAGAACCATACTTAGGCAGCCTGTGTTCCACACGGAACTGTTTCGGTTTTTGTTATTTCACGTTGTTATTTTGTATTTTTTCTGTGTTCTATTAAAAGTATCATGAACACTTACCACGCTGCGCATTGGTCCTCCGATCCTTCTTACTACTCCTCGTCAGAGGAGGAAGAAGACCGTTACATATGACCAGTTTACAGAGGAGCGTAGAGTGCAGTGAGTCCTATAAGGAGCATTGGTGGCAAATCTGATGGCCGAATGGTAAAAAGGGGTTCTTCATGGAAGATCATAGGAAATCCCAGGACACAGTGTCTATAACATTGTAGTAAGCTCACATAGTTGCTGTCACATACTCCACACAGATGTCACTGACTAGTGGGATATCCATTTCACACTGAGCCAACAATGTACGTACAGCATTCTTATAAATACATTTTTTATCAGGTTTTTGCTTTGGCAGACCATCTTTATTGGACATTTGTCAATGAAGCTCATGAAACTGTTTGTCAAACTGTTTTGTCTTCTACTTGTAACCCTGAAAATAGAAACCGACTTCAATGTGAGGCTAAATACGAGGGCATTGCATTTCAGATTTTTCACTGGGGGAGTTAATGGGACTGACTATGACTGACACCAAACTAGAGTTGTCTTGGGGGTTGTTTTAATATGGGTGTCTTTTTTTGTGTGTTCGCATGTCACAAGCGTTTGTACATTCACTCTGGTGTAAAAGTACACAATCAGTCTCTCACCTATCTAGATCACTTGAAACAGTCTAACCACTAACCAGGTTCCGTGTCTTTAAGTTGCCTCAGGAAGAAATACACAAATCCAATGCAACAACCCAGCAGTTTGTAGCTTGAGCACACCGTTTAAAAGGGGTTAGAAACCATAAATCACGCAGGAGTGATGGTGGGACTCAAAGAGTTAAAGGGCAGCTGAACTTCCCGATTTGACGACGACCAAATTCAAAAAGAAATGTGAGTTATAGATTTATCATTCTCATTGAAAGCAAGTCTAAGAAGCTGTAGATCTGTTCTAAAGCTTCCTTTTCTTAGGTTTTGTTTTTGCATCTTTTTTTGCATATTGCACCTTTAAGAAATTCATGACTGAATTCAAACCTAGGTTCATTTCTTGGGTGTAGTTTGGTGTGGGAGTCTGTGTGTTCACAGGTGGGAAGAGTTAGCCAAATTATTTTGCCAATTAGCTTTAGGTGGCTGGTGTGCAACCATGGCAAAGTTGATTTTGGAAAGCCTATTTGTGGGGCTAGTTAGGGACTGTCAATAAATGACACAATGTAAATGAGACAACCTTTTGTCTATCCATGCCGGCTTCGTGGGCCTGACACATGAAACAGTCTCAACAATTTCTTAATGCGCATCCTGAAAAAATGGGTAATGGGAGCACTTCAACCACAACATTATTATTCAACACTGTAGGTTTTTGCAGAAAATACATCGTTTTTTTTCTCTGTGTGACGTCATTACGTCCTGCTGTTTTATCGACACAAGATAGTTACGTGGAAACACACTCTAGCAGGCAATTTTCACATATTTTCCATGCAAACTTTCTAAAATGTTGAGAAAAAAATCACTGGACAAGTTAATGGAAACATAGCTAAGATCCACTCACTGGGCACAAACTGAATCAATGTTGTTTCAACCTAATTTGTCAACGTATTGTCACATAGAATCTGTGGAAAATACCCTGGATTGGCAAAAAGTCATTAACGTAAACGTTTGTTTTGAGGGTGAAACTTCTTACCACAGAATTATGTCATCATGGTAACCAATTTTCAACATAGCTTATACACGGTTTGTCTATTTTGCATTTGTACCTTTCATACAATGTCAGATATTCAATGGTATATCCACTATCAGAAATTAAACAGGCTGGGCAGCACCTCCTAATCTAGAGTCTATCTACAGTATCCATTTGGTCTCCGATCCAGGGTTTTCACCAAGCCCTACTTAGCTTTGATATTGTTTCCTGACTACTACCAATGTGCTATCGTGAGAATGAGTCTTGAGAGATCTCTTAATAACTAAATAGATTCACTGTTGCTATCCAAGTCATTCCAAAGGAAAGGAACAAATTAAATGTAACCATACTTTATAAGTCATATATCATCAATAATACTATTTAGGGCTTTTTGGCATTTGCAAAGTCATCAACAGCTATTGTTAGGGGGCGGCAGGTAGCCTAGTGGTTAGAGATTTGTTCCAGTAACGAAAGAGTGCTGGGTCGAATCCCCAAACTGGCAAGGTAAAAATCTGTTGTTCTCCCCCTGAACAAGGCAGTTAACCCACTGTTCCCCCAGTAGGCCGACATTGTAAATAAGAATGTGTTCTGAACTGACTTGCCTAGTTAAATAAATGGAGATGGAGATGTGAATCCAACATATCAAGTAATAATTTGTAGACAAACTGGAATTAAATTCAGACCAAGTCAGCGGCCAAACACAATGTTGCTATTTGGGGAAACAAATATATTTGCTAGTTAACCATATGTTTAATAAAGTTGATAGCTGTCAACATGTAGCTAGCTAACATTACCTACGGTAAATCGAAACTGCAGGGGGGTTAACTCCCACCATCATCACTCCAGCTAATAATGTTCGGTTTCTAGAAAGGAAAAGCAATATATTTGCTAGCTATATTTTAAACAGTTGTTACTGACTATTGAACACTTTTTGTCAAACTACTTTGTTCCACTGCCTGTTTATTGATTGAAAAAGTTGACAAGAAATAGGCCCCTCCTACAAATAGGCTGTATTGTTTTGGTAAGATTTGGTTGAAAAGGCTTGTTTACATTTACATGAGTGTTTAGTTAGCCAAGTTACTGACTGACTAGGCTCATTATTATTCATGTTTTTGTTGTTATTGCATTTCAGAAGGAGTAAGGTCACTAGAAAGCAGAATGCTGCCAGACAACCACAGGACCCTAGAGGTATTACAGTCAATGCTTATGAACTGGATATTGGATATGAATTGCCCGTTTATGTCAATGACACTAACAAAATGGTTGAATTGTTCAGCAACATGTGCAGTAAATGGTAACACGGCTTTGGTGGTGAAAGGTACTTAATGTATATATTGTCATCTTCCCATCAGGCCTCTGCATGCTGTGACATGGGTCTGGATGGTGATACATCTACTTCCAGCTGCCTGACTGTTACTTTACCTGACAATTAAAGCGAGAGTCTCCTTATCTCTGTCTCGTAGCCATTTAACATGTTAACGTGTATTTTATGTAGTCACTCATTCATACAAACTGCCACAGTAACAATAACTGACTTATATTCACTTGTCTATTTGTCCTATTCTTCAGGCTAGTGTGGTATATATATTTTAGTTGGCACAGCTGTGTGATGTCTTATATACTTATATTCAATACAAATTGAAGTCTGCATGTTGTTTGATGTTTAAGTTACAATAGTAGTTTGTGAAAAACAGGCTATTTTGTAACAACTTTTAAAAAACGAACATGAGTAGTTATTATCCTCCAAATTTGGCCTTTGAAAAGCCTTGATACTCTAGTTGCATTCCTTCCTCAGGGAACTGTCTGCTGATAGCTGACAACAGGGTGGCAGTTGTTTTAATGTGCAGCGCTAGAGTTCCATGGCCCAGCAGACTCACCTGGGGATAGGGGGATGGACACGTGTTAGTTTGTCTGGGTGACTTGTCTGGAGGAGATGGCATGAGTTTTGGAGTCAGTACATTAAATCCAATCCAACCAGTGGCCCTGGATAATATGCTGTATGTCATCACACAGACAGACAGCCATAGTGAAGGAGGTTTATGTAACAGTGTTGCTTCCGTCCCTCTCCTCACCCCAACCTGGGCTTGAATTAGGGATGCGTAAAATATACAGTACCTCAATGGCATTCAAAGAGAGGAGTGTGCTGTCCATCAGAAAAGTTGCAAAGACTATCCTTCAACCAATTAAAAACGTAAAACAGTGTATTTCCTGACCAAACAGCTGTGTTGGATATGCGTTTCATGCATTTTGGTTTATAAACAGCCTTACTCTGTGGTTCAATTTGAATCTTCCCATTGGCCCATGGCCTCCTGCCAAAACCCTCTAATGAGTCTCTTTGACAGGTTACTCCAGGGGTAGACAGGTTTATGATGTATAGGGCTTCTCCACTCCTCTTATGAGTGGAGAATTATATATATTTAAAAAATATGCATGACATTTATGACATTGAGTGCTCCATGTTCCTGCTGGTAGCAGGCCTTAACCTGGATGCATGGAAATGTCTTGCAGGACTCCTGCATTGGAGTACGGTTGTATATATCTCCACCAGGCTCCTGGAAATCAAATAACAAACCTGCATAGATTAACAAAATAAAATGGTACTTGCATTTAGTCAATTGAAGTCATGGCAGCCATATATGTTTTACACAGCAGTGTACAGGTTTTTGTTCCAGCACTTCACTAAAACCTCATTCAACTAACTGTGGTCTAAATAGAACAAAAACTTCAAATTAAAATCAAATCAAATTTTGTCACAAATACGTGTTTAGCAGATGTTATTGCGGATGTAGCGAAATGCTTGTGTTTCTAGCTCCAACAGCGCAGTAATATCTAACCAGTAATATCTAACAATTTCACAACAATTCACACATCTAAAGTAAAGGAATGGAATTAAGAATATATAAATATTTGGGCGAGCAATGTCAGAGCGGCATAGACTAAGATACAGTAGAATAGGATAGAATACACACTATGCTGAACATATGAGATGAGTAATGCAAAAATCATGAACATTATATAAGTGACTAGTGTTCCATTATTAAAGTGGCCAGTGAATTCAAGTATGTTGGGCCTCTAATGTGCTAGTGATGGCTATTTAACAGTCTGATGGCCTTGAGGTAGAAGCTGTTTTTCAGTCTCTCGGTCCCAGCTTTGATGCACATGTACTGACGTCGGCTTCTTGATGATAGCAGGGTGAACAGGCAGTGGCTAGGCTGGTTGTTAACCTTGATGATCTTTTTGGCCTTTCTGTGAAAATTCGATGTTGTAGGGTTCCTGCAGGGTAGGTAGTTTGCCCCTGGTGATGCGTTGGGCAGACCGAACTACCCTCTGGAGAGCCCTGCGGTTGCGGGCAGTGTAAATACCGTACCAGGTGGTGATACAGCCCGACAGGATGCTCTCAATTGTGCATCTGTGAAATTTTGTCAAGGTTTTAGGTGCCAAGACAGATTTCTTTAGCCTCCTAAGGTGTTGAGCCTTCTTCACCACACTGTCTGTGTGAGTGAACCATTTCAGTTTGTCAGTGGTGTGTACGCAGAGGAACTTGAAGCTTTCCACCTTGTCCACTGCGGTTCCATCGATGTGGATAGGGGGTTGGTCCCTCTGCTGTTTCCTGAAGTCCACGATCAGCTCCTTTGTTTTGTTGACGTTAGGTGAGAGATTATTTTACTGGCACCACACTCCCGGGGCCCTCACCTCCTCCCTGTAGGCTGTCTCGTCATTGCTGGTAGTCAGGCCAATTCCTGTTGTGCTGTCTGCAATCTTGATGATTGAGTTGGAGTTGTGTGTGGCCATGCGGTCATGGGTGAACAGGGAGTACAGGAGAGGGCTGAGGACGCATCCTTGTGGAGCCCAAGTGTTGAGGATCAGCGAAATGGAGGTGTTGTTTCCTACCTTCACCAACTGGGGGTGGCACATCAGGAAATCCAGGACCCAGATGCACAGGGCGGGGTTGAGACCCAGGGCCTCAAGCTTAATGATGAGCTTGGAGGGTACTATGGTGTTGAATGCTGAGCTATAGTCAATGAACAGCATTCTAACATAGGTATTCCTTTTGTCCAGATGGGATAGGGCAGTGTGCAGTTCGATGGCGATTGCATCGTCTCTGGATCTATTGGGGTGGTAGCAAATTGAAGTGGGTCTTGGGTGTCAGGTAAGGTAGAGGTGATACAGTGCCTTGCAAAAGTATTCACCCCCCTTGGCGTTTTTCTTATTTTGTTGCATTACAACCTGTAATTTAACAGTATTTTTATTTCATGTAATGGACATACACAAAATAGTAAGTAAAAAAAAAAAATAATAACTTGTTTAAAAAATTAAAAAAAAATATTCACCCCATTTGCTATGAAGCCCCTAAATAAGGTCTGCTGCAACCAATTACCTTCAGAAGTCACATAATTAGTTAAATAAAGTCAATTTCTGTGCAATCTGTGTCACATGATCTGTCACATGATCTCAGTATATATACACCTGTTCTGAAAGGCACCAGAGTCTGCAACACCACTAAGCAAGGGGCACCACCAAGCAAGCGACGCCATGAAGACCAAGGAGCTCTCCAAACAGGTCAGGGACAAAGTTGTGGAGAAGTACAGATCAGCATTTAGTTATATAAAAATATCAGAAACTTTGAACATCCCAAGGAGCACCATTAAATCCATTATTAAAAAAATAGAAAGAATATGGCACAACAAAAAACCTGCCAAGAGAGGGCTGCCCACCAAAACTCACGGACCAGGCAAGGAGGGCATTAACCAGAGAGGCAACAAAGAGACCAATGATAACCCTGAAGAAGCTGCAAAGCTCCACAGCGGAGATTGGAGTATCTGTCCATAGGACCACTTTAAGCCGTACACTCCACAGAGCTGGGCTTTATGGAAGAGTGACCAGAAAAAAGCCATTTGATAAAAAAATAAAAAAAATAAAACACATTTGGTGTTCGCCAAAAGGCATGTGGGAGACTCCCCAAACATATGGAAGTAGGTACTCTGGTCAGATGAGACTAAAATTTAGCTTTTTGGCCATCAAGGAAAACTCTATGTCTGGCGCAAACCCAACACCTCACATCACCCCGAGAATATCACCCCGAGAATATCATCCCCACAGGGAAGCATGGTGGTGGCAGCATCATGCTGTAGGGATGTTTTTCATCGGCAGGGACTGGGAAACTGGTCAGAATTTAAGGAATGGTGGATGGCGGTGAACCTGTTTGAGTTTCTGCCTATAGGAAGGGAGGAACAAAATGGAGTCATGATCAGATTTTCCAAAGGGAGGGTGGGGGAGGGCACAAACACAAAACAGGAAACAACTACCCACAACCACAGGTGGGAACAGGCTACCTAAGTATGGTTCTCAATCAGAGACAACGATGGACAGCTGCCTCTGATTGGGAACCATACCAGGCCAAACACAGAAATACAAAACATAGAACAAAACAGAATGCCCACCCCAACTCACGCCCTGACCAAACCAAAGTATAGACATAAAAAAGGAACTAAGGTCAGGATGTGACAGTAACGTAGTTACTTTGTATAAATAACTTTTCTTCTCCCCATCAAGTTATTTCCTGAGATTTGCGAATCGCTTTCTACAAACTTACAAAACTTTCTACAAGTTTATGAATCTCTTGGTAATGTGACAACAGTGACAGAACCCTGAGCGTGCACAGAAAAAAATCTGCACATGTATTTTTGTTTCACAGCGGAGTGTTCATAGTCATAAATGTTTTAGTAATAATTCTGAAATGTGCTTGCATATCTTATTGAATATATTCAAATGTCAAGTTACACGTTTGGGACCATAGTCAAATATTTCACACATCATGATACAAGTTTACGAAATTAAATTACACATTTCCAAATTGTCCTTACAACCACGAATATCTATGTGTGACCACGCAATTCAAAATTCAAATTTACGTGGTTCTGTCATCATTATTATCCCATAATCATGTAGGCCATACCCGCACTGTATCTGCGAGTTCGAGCTGTTGGCTATGTACCAAGACCAGAGTGGACATATTTGCTATATATAACGCAACATTTTTAGTCCCAAACCATCAGTAGAGCTGAAAATGCGATGTAAACCCTTTTAACTAGTATTTGTTATTTGGTACACGGGAAATTAACTGCAACAGTTATTTTTATGTGCACGCACAGCCATTTATCTGCAACAAGTAATTTGATGAAAACACGCCACTGGGTACAAACTGGTTGAATCAACGTTGTCTCAACGTAATTTGTCAACGTATTCTGAGGGGGAATCCTTGTGGAAAATAGATTGGATTTGAAAAAAGTAATCAACATAAACGGTTGTTTTGAGGGTGAAAGTTCAACCACAGGATTATGTCATCATGGTAACCATTTTTTTTTACATAAACAAACCTTGTATAAAATATGTTTGAATTTGTATGTTTGAAACAACATGAGATTTTCAACGTTATATCCACTATCAGAAAAAAAGAAGTTTGTGCAGCATCTCATACTGGAGAGTTATTGATCTACAGCTAGCCCTTTGGTCTCCCATCCAGGATTTTAGCCAAGCCAACCACTTAGCTTTGATATTTGTCATTGAATACTACACATGTGCTATCCTGAGAATAATTATTGAGCGATCTCTACTGAATAACCAAATATATTCCCTATTGCTATTGAAGTCATTGCAATGGGTAGGTTTAACAGAGCAAATTCAATTTGTCATACAATATATCATCAACAATACTATTTAGGCCAATACAGCATTTGCAAAATCATCAACAGCTATTGGTTCCAACCCAGGGTTTGGCTAAACCTTTGGTTGACTTCAAATGTAATCTACAACTTAATAATCAATATGTTGGATTCACATCTCCTTCTCAACCAAATATCTATGTTAAAGAATAGGACTAGATCAAATCAAACTTTATTTAAAGTCCATTTAAAGTTTGATTTGATTTAGTCCTATTCTTTAACAATATTATATTTTATATTTGTTTGAGATGAAGACATAAATCAAACATATCAATGATTAATTTGTAGACAAACTGGATATTCAATTGTGTTTGGTTGTAAATGCAACCAAATATCAACACTTGAAGGAGATGTATCTTCTGATTGGATAGTTCCATCTGTGCCACTGACTTAGTCTGGCTTTAATTCCAGTTTGTCTACAAATTAATAATTGACATGTTGGATTCATGTCTCATTAATCTAGGTTAAAGAATAGGACAAAATCAAATCAAACTTTAAATGCACTTTAAATGAAGTTTGATCTGATTTTAGTATGTCACTAAAGTGACATGGACAGATTTTGATTTGACTGTATTTGTCTTCTAATGTAATCACAGAAAGCATGTATGTTCAAGATAGCACGCAAATGTCACCGGTCTGTGGAGATCTTTACATTTGCTATAATAATCTGCGCTGAATCTTGAACAGCATTGTTCACTTACACTATGTATTTTTAATGTAATCACAAATGCATTAGGTTGTGTTAATAGATGAAGCACAGATGTTGTAAGTTGTTGTATAAATACGCAATAGGCTTATCTGATACAAAGTAATGAATGTTGTTGTGCTTTTAAATGGTTGAAAGCATAGTGATAATACATTGAGAATTCAACAAACTTCTGGCTGTCTTTTTGAATGGGTGAATAAAAGGTTGAAGTCTCGTTGATCAACATCTCAACCCAATATAATCAAAATATCCACGTTGACATGACATGGTGTGCCCAATGGGACATCTCTGGTAGGAAAATGCGTATATTGTTTTTATGCGGATTTTAGAATATGAAAATCGCATGAAATTTTGTCACCTATTGGATGGAGACCTAGCTGGTGACTGCAATGGGTTTAGGCGAGGTAGCCAGAGAATGTGCATGGATTTTCATTAAAGGCTGGCCTGGTACAACTTGATCAACGTGTTCCGCTCCCTTGGTGTCAACTTTTACGCATTAAAATTGTCAGAGGGAATATGATGTTGCAAGCAATGGAAAACTAAGGAGAGCTCAGTGTCCAATGGCATCTTAAAGAGTAGAATACCTTTTGAATATTAACTATTTTGATGTTCTGGGCAACCAATGGACCCTCGGAAAAGGCCGGGCATGCTAATGTCAAATTGACAGCTGCGGAATTGGAATCCAGCAACAGCATTGAGCCAGCAGGAGGAATGGGTTCGGTTCTGGCTACAATGTTGCGCAGCTGTAACCTAACGCTTGCTGTGGCTACTTCGAATATCATGAATATCAAAGACTGAAGTAACTTTGAAATTAAAGAATATATGCAGAACATTTAGCCGTACTTGGATACTAAATAGGAAGGAACGGCTGAAAAACGATCGAAGAAGAGTCAAAGAGCAAGGAGAACGATGTACGGAGCGTTTTCTTTCCCAATGACAGCGGAGCGCAGACGGAATAAGGAGCGCCTTGAGGCGAGTTTGGCCGGTATATGTGAGTTGGAGCTACTGAAACAGAGCCAGGAATGCCTAGTGCTCAGCGCCCTCTCCATCCGGGACTCTGTCCCAGGACGCCCGGCATGGGGCAACCTCCAGCCGACCCGGCCTTCTCCCGACACAGCCAACTGTGCGCTGGAGGACTTGAGTTATAGGCGCAAGCCGGTAAGACTTTCGTATTTTACTTAAAATTGCATATTAAATCGATAAAACATTTTCGTATCGATCTAATTCATAGTCTCTTGTTGGACATTTTTTTGGTATTAGTGCGTGGTTATGCTTTTCGTGCTCTTGGAATGAAATTGGCTCATAGCCTAGTGTATCTGTGCGGAATAACAGTACCATCACAAATGTTGACCCGACACCCACATAGAGTGTGCTCAGAGCGCGCGTGACTATTTAAGGCAAAGTTGGTGTATTCTGCGCTTGTGTTTTTTTCATTCCATTGTCTATTGACGCTGTTTCGAAAAATATGTTCACCTGGCTATATTTTCGATATCAGGTCTTGTTTTGAAAAGGTCGGACCGTGCCCACCATCATACTGTAGCATCGACCCTGAAGGTTGTTCATAGTTTCGGGGATAATCTTAGTGTCCACCATTGGTTGGGACACCTGTCAATTATTTATCTAGCCTACTCGGTACTAATCCTATGATGAACTATAATATCTCCATATTTTTTATTGTGTTTTGCAATTCGTATTTCTCTTTCTGATTATTATTTATTTAGGCCTATTGCATGTTATCTCCTGGCTGCTTTTTAAAGAGACATTGGCCGAATTCTATGAATTACCTAGGCTTAATTAGGTATGCCTAAAACACATGTTAAAATATTTTTAGAAGTTAAGATATTTGTGCAGTCATTGCACAGGCAGTTGTTCATTGACCAAGCAATGTTGCCTGGCTACCCAGACTCCTTGCTCTGGAAATACACTGCCATGCCCATGGATATTAGTTTATTCTCAGCAATAAATCTTGTTCTGACTACCTTACCTACCCTTCACCAAATGAGAACACATTCGGAGCCATCTGATTGGTCCAGAAACCGATGGGTCGGGCCAGAGCCAGAATACATGTAGGTAAAGTGGCCGTTTGAAAATTATCCTTGCTATCAAGGATCCTTGGGACATCCCTACCCCATTGAAGTTGAAATGTAAAATAGTAAGGGTTAAGGTTTCGAGTTTGGTTCTCTGTGGCTCAGTTGGTAGAGCATGGCACATACAACTCCAGGATCGTAGGTTTCGCGACCCACTGAGGCCACCAATATGGAAAGTGTATACATTCATGACTGTTAATCGTTTTGGCTAATAGTGTCAGCTAAATAGCATATATTATAGGTAAGGGTTATAGTTAAGGTCAGGGTGAGGGTAGGGGTTAATGTTAGGGTTTAGGGTAGGGACTTCCCAAAGATTCCGGATAGCATTGGCCGTTAGAACATTCGTAATTAGCTTTGATACTCTGATTGGTTAGAGACGATCCAATCGCTGATGACTTTGTACAAGCCCCTCTTGCTCCTTGACACCATAAAAGTGTTGGGAAGATCAGCTCTTTTTACTGACTCTTGAAATCTTCGACTCGTTCAGTCAAAATAATACATCTTTCGACTCATTTAGTTCATTTGAGTCAGTAATGCCCAGAGCACACAGGACCCCCTACCGGCCAACGATGAACTGAAAACTCGAAAAAAACGAAAGAGTCTACAAGCCTCTCGTTCACATGCCCTTCACCATAGGGGGCTTATTGGAGCCGTCATTTTTGACGGAGACTTGTAAACGTGGGCTTTAAACTATTTACATTTGATTGCTAGTCATACAACAAATATACTTTTTTTTAGACATTTGAAACGAGTTCTGGTTGTGGCCGCAACCGGACTAGATTGTGAACGACTCTTGGCGGAGTGCATTGCTTGTCTGCCGTGAGGGTGATGAGCACAATATTGTCCGTGGACTTCAGCCACCCAAATGGTTCGTTCTCGAGTTCCAGTTTGTTGAGCAGAGGCCGTCTATGTTTTGGTTCTACAAAGCTGTGTCTATAATAACATTCAATATTCAATTGATTGCATTCATTCTTGCACCACGCGATCAACTATCAGTCTGTTTCTTCTCTCTGCTGCCGGCAGCATGATCTATTTTCCCATCGTGCAGGTGAAATGAACAACTTAAATGAAACGGGTCACTCAGAAAAACAAATCATGACTCTCGAATCAGTAAAAAGAGTAGTTAAAAAAGAACTAATCGTTCATGAACTGCACATCAATACATCACAAACGACTTCAATGGATTGCTGCGTTGCAAATGACAGAGCAAGGGAAGAATTTGCTGTGAGTTGTCAGACTACAAGGGCTGTACTTGATGCAAGTGTTGCTATCGCCTCATCATGGTCTTGGGTGGTCTCCATAAAGCATGGATTACAATAGCATTGGTAAACAAACAAGACAGGACAAGTATCATTTTCTCCATTGATTAAATTGGTGATATGGGGATAACCTGGACATGGCTTAGAAAATTTGCCACGGGCTACTAAAATAAGAACCATATATATATATATATATATATATATATATATATATTTTTTTTTTATATTTTTTTTTTTACCCCCCTTTTTCTCCCCAACTTTGTGGAATCCAATTGTTAGTAGCTACTATTTTGTCTCATCGCTACAACTCCCGTACGGGCTGGGGAGAGACAAAGGTCGAAAGTCATGCGCCCTCCGAGACACAACCCAACCAAGCCGCACTGCTTCTTAACACAGCGCGCATCCAACCAGGAAGCCAGCCACACCAATGTGTCGGAGGAAACACCGTGCACCTGGCGACCTTGGTTAGCGTCCACTGCGCACAGCCCGCCACAGGAGTCGCTGGTACACGATATCCCTACCGGCCCCTCCCTAACCCGGACGACGCTAGGCCAATTGTGCGTCGCCCCACGGACCTCCTGGTCGCGGCCGGTTAGGGTGCAGCTAGCGCTGCAGTGCCCTTAAATTAACCACTGCGCCACCCAGGAGGCCCCTGAACCATATATTTTATGTTAATTACAATTTACTTGCCCCGGCAGTGAACTATCTCGCTGCCTATAAATAGCATCTTAAAAATTGCCTCCAGCATCAAGCAAGAAATTTTATGTGAATGTAATCTAAATGGTTTCCTTGCCTTTTAGCTTTCCATCTAATATAGACTGAAAAACGACACGCATGACTTGCACACAACCCCTATATAGAGGTCACTTTAAATCTCTGTCTCTCTCTGTCGCTTCGGGCCACTGTGTGAAGAATAGCCACAGATTAACTGGAATATTGATAGGCCATTGCTCTTGTGTTGTTCATTTTGCATCGTTCGTGCCCCGGGTGGTCGAGGTTTGCGCGTTTTAGACCATTCCATTGGTCCACATAGTGAGTCATGCAAAACAAACTCACTCAATGATCACCTTGTGGGCAATTTGGTTCGGCGCTAATGCTTGAAATATTTTTGAAGGATTGTCTTTGTGGGTTTTAAACAATAAATCCTTCAAAATGTTCATTATGTGGACTATCCAGTATCTGATGATTTTATATGACTATTTCTACACAAAAGAAAGATATTGGGCCATGCCGTTTCGGGGCCCAGATTAAGCCTAATCCTAAAAAGCATGTTCACTGGAGATTCTCAATTTTAAGTAATTTTTGTCCAATGCTTAATCAGCGCAGCACAAGTTATTCCTGGCCCACAATATATGCACCAAGCAAAAGATCGGCAATCAGTATTTCTCCAAATGCTTTCCTACATGTTACAAATCCATCATTGGGAGCAGATCTCCAATGGAGGAGCTATTCATTAAGTTACGTATAGGTCAATCAATAGGAAATAAGGATTTTGCCATCTGACCTCCTCCCCACATAAAGGGCTGTGCATCCCAAATGGCACCTTATTCGCTATATAGTGCACTAATTATGACCAGAACATATGGGGCTCTGGTCAAAAGTAGAATGTAAGGCATAGGGTGTTATTTGGGACACATCCAAGCTGACCCATTGCAGATAGCCTGCTCTTAGACCAGACCTCACATCTGCCTGATTCATAACCAAACAGTGCTTGATTCTCCTTCTGCAGTGTGATAAAGATAAGGCAATAACCAGGGCCAGGTGTAAGGGATTGCTGTGTGTTTGTTTGTGGGACTGTGTGTGTGGGCATGTGTCTGTGTGTGTCACAGGAGAAAGTTGAGTGGAAGATGCTGCCATGTGGTTAAGGTTGGAGGTGTGTGTGTGTGCGTGCCATGTGCGTATGAGTTTGTGTGTGTGTGTGCGTGTGTATTTGTGCGTGAGCAGACCCTCCAGGTTTATTCCTGAGGCAGTGGTGCTGACAGCCATCTTAAAACAGACAACAGCTGGGAAATCACATATGGTCCCCATTTCAGAGGAAAAGTGTGTGTTTGTGTGTGTGCTTAAAAGAGAAAACGGATTAATGTGTTTGTGTGTGAATATGGAGGACAGATTGGAGGACAGATTGTGTGTATTGTATTTGTGATATCTAATCAGTGCTGCTATGTGATATCAATGTATGTGTGGGAATGTTATTCAAATAATATGTTTGTGTGTGTGTGTGTGTGTGTGTGTGTGTGTGTGTGTGTGTGTGTGTGTGTGTGTGTGTGTGGGCGCACGCGTGTGTGAATGTGCATGTGTTTGTCCTCCCATTAGCAGGCTGTACTGTAAGCCCCCCCATGGAGCCTCTTGCAGCTGTGTGGCCATGTGTCACCGGAGCTTCTCATATTGTGACACTCACACTCTACTCTAATGTTTAATGTGTGTGTGTGTGGGTGTGTGTGTTTGCGTAGCCTGTGTGTGTTTTGTGTGTGTTTCATGCCTAGCTGTGTTGGGTAAACATTGTGGAGTGTCAGGCGAGTGTGTGTACAGAATCAAAGCAGTAGAGCGAGAGAGAGAGAGAAGGGGGGTTGTTGTCACTTCTCTCTTGTTGTGGGGTCTCTAGACACACTCTGGGGTGAAGTTTCCCTAGGTACACTTCTAGGATCAGATTCCCCTCCCCTCCCCAATCCTAAACATAACCATTAGTGTCTATGGACAACTTCACCCTACTCCCTCTACACATAGTTCCTGGGATGAGGGGAGTGGGTAGAAGCTCCAAACCACTGACGTAGGGTCAGATCTTTTTCCATTCCCCTAATGGTTTGTATAAGGGAGTAATCTGATCCCAGATCTATGGCTAATGACAACCTTGACCTCGAACCCTCCACCATCTCCAACCTCCTGAAAAGAACCCCCATGTTGGCTTGAGGTGAAAATATGTGCAACACAATTATGGATCTCCTCTATCACCACCACCACCACCCCCCAGCTCCACGGAGGCCGACTACCAACCTCAGTACCCAGCTTCAGGGCTCCCTGCTTGGCTTCGCTGAGCAGCAGGCTGCCTTCCCTCCCCTGCTGGGAGTTGGAGGATAAAGCAGGGGCATAATTAGCCGTACTCAGTGCTGAGAGAAGCTGTTAGCGGTTGTTAGCAGTGAGCCGCGATGCAGGCTGTTAATAATTGATGGGAACAAAAGGTTTAATTGCACAGGAATCCTGCCTGAAGAAAGACATAAGTGGAAGCCGGGATGAGGACTGTGTGTAGACTCGAATGGAGCATGCTTGTGGGTGTATTGTAGCTGGGTAGAAAGGGATAGGAAGTTGTAATGTATTGTAGTGCTGGTGTCTGTCTGTTAGGGTGAGTGTTTTTTGGGGGGAGTGTGAAAGGGAGAAAAAGGGATAGGAGAGGGCTGAATAATTGATTAAGGGAGATGGAGATGCTTGTGGAGATTGATTTAGTGTTGCTCTAAGGGGATTGCTGTGTGACTTGCCTTCAATCTCTCTCACTCAGTCGCTCCTCCGAACTCTCTCTTTCTCTCCTTCTTTCTCTCAATTCAATTTCAATTTAAGGGGCTTTATTGGCATGGGAAACATATCTCCCTTTTTCTCTCCTGTCCTTTTCCCCTCATTTTCCTTTTCTCTCCCTCTCTATCCCACTTATGGAGAAGGCACCTCACTTTGTTGCCGTGACAACGCTAGGGGTGTTACGTCATTGGGTTTACCTAACAAGCTTAAGGCTGTGTCCCAAATGGCATCCTATTCCCTTTATAGTGCACTACTTTTGACCAGGGCCTATGGGGAATATGGTGCCATTTGGGATGCACAGTTAGAGTTGATTTTACTTTGGGTGCTTCCAGCAGGCCCTTTGGGGGCCCCCGTCATCAGCAAACACAAACACACCACTGTGATTTGACCTGTCAGAGAGCCCTGCACAAAGGCAGCGTGGCCTCCCGCGTACTCACACACACTACACTGCTCCACACCGCACCACACCACAGCACACTGCACAGTGTGGGGGCTTCTGTTTGAGCTGGATGGTTTTGTGCCCTCCAGTGTGGTCTGTATGCACGTGCGTGTGATTGAGCGAGAGTGTGTGAATGCGGGTGTGTGCACACTATTGAACAACTCACAAAGCAAAAAAAGTCTATACAGTTAAGCACAATGTGACTTCATTCAGCTGCACCACTCTGGAAACTCTGTGTGCACGTCCCCAATGGTACCATATTCCCTATATAGTCCACTCCTTTTGACCAGGGCCCATAGTAACCCAGCAATATAATACTTTATTAAAAGATAAACCCACTCCAAAACGATATTTTGGTATTTTGTTAGTCCACACACTGTTGATACAATTCCAAAATGTTTTGATTGTCAGCAGTCAAGTTTTCAAGATATTTTATAGTCAAGAAGCAATGTGAAGCAACTTGCCACATCATCAAGATGATGCCGAACTAGAGGAAATATGGGAAGGTTCGAGGCCTGCAGGAGAGGTACTAGGAGTTAGGCTAGACTCCCAGAACTTGCAGGGAGAATGCATCTAGATTTAATCACTTTTTAAAGATGGCTTGAATCATTTAGACTAGGGAAATGAAATGTGTGTGAGGTAGGGGAGGGGGAGAGAAAGACGCTTTACTGTAACTCAAGGCAATTGCTGTTTATTAATATGTTTTAGATTATGAGCCTTTTCAGCGTTAATAATGATGGTATTGGGAAACAAAGGTTCTAACGCTGAACTTAGCTTTAAGATTATTTTGGGAAACCGGTCCCAAAGCTACTTACAGGCGCAATTAGGGTTAAGTGCTTTGCTCAAGGGCACATTGACCGATTTTTCGCACAGTCGGCTAAGGGATTTGAACCAGCGACTTTTCAGTTATTAAACTAACGCTCTTAACCGCAAGACTACCACAGCCTTGTGCGTGTGGGGTGCGTGCGTGCGAGAATTACCTGAGTTAATGTCATGCATGCGCTGGATAAAAGGACCTGTGTGTGGGTTTAGGAGCAACTCATGTGAGACCGCATCGGTTCAATAGGCACTTGCTTCCTTTATACACACATACACCTCACAGCCTCTATGTGTAATCCCTAAGATCAAACCTCTGTAAACCCTATACAGGTCAAACTACAAAGGCTCTGGTCCTACGTATATCCTCGGATTAACACTCCAAGTGCACCAGTCAACTCCACTTACAATCCATTTAGTTCACATGGAGAACAGGGAAGTGTTCCCCTGCTCTAGCAGGCTTTTGTTCCAGCCCAGAACTATCTGTCGTAGTACTAAATCAAATCAAATTGTACTTGTCACATGTGCCAAATACAACAGGTAGACCTTACTGTGAAATGCTAACTTACGAACCCCTAACTGACAGAGCAGTTTATAAAAATACGGATAAGAGATAAAAGTAACAAGTAATTAAAGAGGAGCAGTAAAATATACAATATATACAGGGGGGTGCCGGTACATAGTCAATGTGCAGGGGCACCGGTTAGTTGAGGTAGTATGTAAATGTAGGTAGAGTTAATTAAAGTGACTATGCTTAGATGACAACAGAGAGTGGCAGAGGTGTGAAGAAGGGAGGGGGGCAATGTGAATAGTCTGGGTAGCCATTTGACTAGATGTTCAGGAGTCTTATGGCTTGGGGGTAAAAGCTGTTTAGAAGCCTCTTGGACCTAGACATGGTGCTCCGGTACCGCTTGCTGTGTGGTAGCAGAGAGAGCAGTCTATAACTAGGGTGGCTGGAGTCTTTGACAATTTTCAGGGCCTTCCTCTGACACCGCCTGGTATAGAGGTCCTGGATGGCAGGAAGCTTGGCCCCAGCGATGTATTGTGGAGTGCAATAGAGACTTCATCATCTGTGGATCTGTTGGGGCATATGCAAATTGGAGTGGGTCTAGGGTTTCTGGGATGATGGTGTTGATGTGAGCCATGACCAGCCTTTCAAAGCACTTCATGGCTACAAACATGAGTGCTACGGGTCGGTAGTCATTTAGGCAGGTTACCTTAGTGTTCTTGGTCACAGGGACTATGATGGTCTGCTTAAAACATGCTGGTATTATAGACTCGGATAGAGAGAGGTTGAAAATGTCAGTGAAGACACTTGCTAGTTGGTCAGCGCATGCTCTCAGTACATGTCCTGGTAGTCCGTCTGGCCCTGCGGCCTTGTGAATGTTGACCTGTCTAAAGGTCTTACTCACATCGGCTGCGGAGAGTGTGATCACACAGTCTTCCGGTACAGCTGGTGCTCTCATACCATGTTTCAGTGTTATTTGCCTCGAAGCTAGCATAGAAGTAGTTTAGCTCATCCGGTAGGCTCGTGTCACTGGGCAGCTCTCGGCTGTGCTTCCCTTTGTAGTCTGTAATGGTTTGCAGGCCCTGCCACATCTGACAAGCATCAGAGCCGGTGTAGTACTTTAAAAAAAATATATATTTCACCTTTATTTAACCAGGTAGGCAAGTTGAGAACAAGTTCTCATTTACAATTGCGACCTGGCCAAGATAAAGCAAAGCAGTTCGACACATACAATGACACAGAGTTACACATGGAGTAAAAGAAACATACAGTCAATAATACAGTATAAACAAGTCTATATACGATGTGAGCAAATGAGGTGAGATAAGGGAGGTAAAGGCAAAAAAAGGCCATGGTGGCAAAGTAAATACAATATAGCAAGTAAAACACTGGAATGGTAGATTTTCAGTGGAAGAATGTGCAAAGTAGAAATAAAAATAATGGGGTGCAAAGGAGCAAAATAAATAAATAAATAAAATAAATACAGTAGGGAAAGAGGTAGTTGTTTGGGCTAAATTATAGGTGGGCTATGTACAGGTGCAGTAATCTGTGAGCTGCTCTGACAGTTGGTGCTTAAAGCTAGTGAGGGAGATAAGTGTTTCCAGTTTCAGAGATTTTTGTAGTTCGTTCCAGTCATTGGCTGCAGAGATCTGGAAGGAGAGGCGGCCAAAGAAATAATTGGTTTTGGGGGTGACCAGAGAGATATACCTGCTGGAGTGCGTGCTACAGGTGGGTGATGCTATGGTGACCAGCGAGCTGAGATAAGGGGGGACTTTACCTAGCAGGGTCTTGTAGATGACATGGAGCCAATGGGTTTGGCGACGAGTATGAAGCGAGGGCCAGCCAACGAGAGTGTACAGGTCGCAATGGTGGGTAGTATATGGGGCTTTGGTGACAAAACGGATTGCACTGTGATAGACTGCATCCAATTTGTTGAGTAGGGTATTGGAGGCTATTTTGTAAATGACATCGCCGAAGTCGAGGATTGGTAGGATGGTCAGTTTTACAAGGGTATGTTTGGCAGCATGAGTGAAGGATGCTTTGTTGCGAAATAGGAAGCCAATTCTAGATTTAACTTTGGATTGGAGATGTTTGATGTGGGTCTGGAAGGAGAGTTTACAGTCTAACCAGACACCTAGGTATTTGTAGCTGTCCACGTATTCCAAGTCAGAGCCGTCCAGAGTAGTGATGTTGGACAGGCAGGCAGGTGCAGGCAGCGATCGGTTGAAGAGCATGCATTTAGTTTTACTTGTATTTAAGAGCAATTGGAGGCCACGGAAGCAGCGTTGTATGGCATTGAAGCTTGCCTGGAGAGTTGTTAACACATTGTCCAAAGTACGACTCAATCTAAGTCCTGTATTGATGCTTTGCCTGTTTGATGGTTCGTCGGAGGGCATAGCGGGATTTCTTAAAAGCTTCCGGGCTAGAGACCCTCTCCTTGAAAGTGGCCACTCTAGCCTTTAGCTCAGTGCGGATGCTGCCTCTAATCCATGGTTTCTGGTTGGGGTATGTACGTATGGTCACTGTGGGGACGACGTCATTGATGCACTTATTGATGAAGTCAATGACAGATTTTGTGTATTGGAGTCTGTGCTAGCAAACAGTCCTGTAGCTTAGCATCTGCTTCATCTGACCACTTTTTTATTGATCTAGTCACTGGTGCTTCCTGCTTTAATTTTTGATTGTAAGCAGGAATCAGGAGGATGGAATTATGGTCAGATTTGCCAAGTGGAGGGCAAGTGAGAGCTTTGTATGCATCTCTGTGTGTTGAGTATAGGTGGTCCAGAGTTATTTTCCCTCTGGATGCACATTTAACATGTTGATAGAAATGAGGTAAAATTGATTTAAGTTTCCCTGCATTTAAGTCTCCGGCTACTCGGAGCACCACCTGTGGGTGAGCGTTTTCTTTTTTTGGTTATGGCGGAATACAGCTCCTTCAATACTTTCTTGGTGCCAGCCTCTGACTGTGATGGTATGTAAACAGCTACAAAGAATATAGATGAGAACTCTCTCGGTAAGTAATGTGGTCTGCAGCTTATCATGAGAAACTCTACCTCAGGCGAGCAATGGCTCGAAACTTCCTTAGATATCGTGCACCACCTGTTGTTTACAAAAATACATAGACCGCCTCCCCTTGTCTTACCTGACGCCACTGTTCTATCCTGCCAGTACAGTGCCTTGCGAAAATATTCGGCCCCCTTGAACTTTGCGACCTTTTGCCACATTTCAGGCTTCAAACATAAATATATAAAACTGTATTTTTTTGTGAAGAATCAACAACAAGTGGGACACAATCATGAAGTAGAACGACATTTATTGGATATTTCAAACATTTTTAACATATTCAAAACTGAAAAATTGGGCGTGCAAAATTATTCAGCCCCCTTAAGTTAATACTTTGTAGCGTCACCTTTTGCTGCGATTACAGCTGTAAGTCGCTTGGGGTATGTCTCTATCAGTTTTGCACATTGAGAGACTGAAATGTTTTCCCATTCCTCCTTGCAAAACAACTCGAGCTCAGTGAGGTTGGATGGAGAGCATTTGTGAACAGCAGTTTTCAGTTCTTTCCACAGATTCTCGATTGGATTCAGGTCTGGACTTTGACTTGGCCATTCTAACACCTGGATATGTTTATTTTTGAACCATTCCATTGTAGATTTTGCTTTATGTTCTGGATCATTGTCTTGTTGGAAGACAAATCTCCGTCCCAGTCTCAGGTCTTTTGCAGATTCCATCAGGTTTTCTTCCAGAATGGTCCTGTATTTGGCTCCATCCATCTTCCCATCAATTTTAACCATCTTCCCTGTCCCTGCTGAAGAAAAGCAGGCCCAAACCATGATGCTGCCACCACCATGTTTGACAGTGGGGATGGTGTGTTCAGCTGTGTTGCTTTTACGCCAAACATAACGTTTTGCATTGTTGCCAAAAAGTTCCATTTTGGTTTCATCTGACCAGAGCACCTTCTTCCACATGTTTGGTGTGTCTCCCAGGTGGCTTGTGGCAAACTTTAAACAACACTTTTTATGGATATCTTTAAGAAATGGCTTTCTTCTTGCCACTCTTCCATAAAGGCCAGATTTGTGCAATATACAACTGATTGTTGTCCTATGGACAGAGTCTCCCACCTCAGCTGTAGATCTCTGCAGTTCATCCAGAGTGATCATGGGCCTCTTGGCTGCATCTCTGATCAGTCTTCTCCTTGTATGAGCTGAAAGTTTAGAGGGACGGCCAGGTCTTGGTAGATTTGCAGTGGTCTGATACTCCTTCCATTTCAATATTATCGCTTGCACAGTGCTCCTTGGGATGTGCTCCTTGGGATTCCGCTAGTCTTTGGTGAGTAATCGCAGTCCTCATGTCCAGAAGTTATTATCGGTTATAAGTGACGGTAGTTGCAACATTATGCACAAAAATAGCACAAAGTTAAGTTTCAAACAACGCAGATAAACAAACAAAAAAACACAATCGGTTGGGGGCACGTAAAACATCTGCCTTCTGCTCCTGCGTCATTATTACCCTGATAACCCTCAAATTAGTTAGTGTTCATCAATCACCCTCTCTAACTCTTGTGTTCATCAATCACCCACTCTAACATCTTTACCCTCCCACTTATTTTCCCTCCTCCTCCTCCTCCTCCTCCTCCACTTCAGCAGTTAGAGTTCCTCTGAGCACAAAACCTGACTCAGTCTTACCAGAGAGAGAAATGGTGGAGGGGGTAGTGAGAGACTGACATCCCAGGGTGGTATGTTTGCATCCCTTGTTCCCCCCCTCTTCCCTGAGGTTGTTGGACCACCCCTGCCACTGACTGGAGTGGCGGGGCCTGCTCCTTGTCCTATGAATCGCTCCACTGTGGAACCCTGGAGGGGAGAGAGGAAGGGGGAAAGGACAGGCCACTAGGGTTATAGGAAGGGGGTGACAGTTTTGGAGCTGACATTTTGTCAGAGTGATTGACACATGGATTTAACAGAAAAAAAATGAATTTGTGATGAAAAGATACATCTCTCTATTTAATGCTGTCTTGATCTCTCTCTCTCTTTCAATTGAATTCAAAAAACCTTATTGATTTAGAAAGTTAGAGCACTTACATTGTCAAAGCAAACATAAAACAAGGATGGTTGGGTAAGACAGGATGATCTTTCTCTCTTCTCTCTCATCTGTTTCTCCTTCTCTCTATTTACATCTCTCTCCTCTCTCTCTCCCCCCAACTCTTCCTCTCTTCCTCCATTTCAGCCTCTACCCTTTCCTCTTGCCCTTCTTTCCAGTAAGTTCCCCATGTTTAGCTGGATGGATCAGCATGCCTGTGTTTTCACCCCACAGCTCCCCTGCTTTCATATGGTACTTTTTACTGGGTGAGAAATACCTGATTCAAACAGGGATGCCCAGTTCGTTCTTAGCTGCACTGTGGAAACCTTCCCCACTTCATCAGATGTTTGGCTCCCCTGGCGAGTCTAACAGCTATCAGCATAATTCCCCCTCTCTTTCTCCTCTGTATACAATATGGCACATTATCTCTGCCATATTACCCAGCAGGCTTTTCTGCCTTCTCAGCTGGTGGAACCATACCGATGTTATGAGCCAGCAGTGTGTTTGTGTGTGTGTGTGTGTGTGATTCAGCAGTGATTCGGACATTCCTATAAAAAGTAAGTCATCTCCCAATGCTGAATTTGTATTTTTATCCCTCACCTGAACCAACAAGATGTGTATAAGCTGTATTTCAGAACAATCCTAATGGTCGAAAAGCAATATATTAACTGATTAGAACAAGTTACGTGCTAGAAATCAGCTCTTTACTGTTCAATGTGTATATGGAAACTTTTAGATTTGGTCTCAGATCATGGTAAGCATGTAAGGTTGGAGAAATCATCTTACTCTGTACACATATAGGGTTGAGTTGTGTCCCTCATTTGCCCTCTCTCCCTCTATCTACCCCCTCTCTCTTTTTCTCTCTTTCTCCCTCGCTTCCCTGCTATGAGCATTTCGGTAAATGGACGCTCGATTGGTTGATTGATTATGCAATTTATTTATTGATTGAGTAAGAGATGCTCAAGGTTTGCCCCCTATAATGCTTCACTAAGAGATTTGAGAGTGGTTGTCTTGTATTTTACTCCCCCCTCTCTCCCTCTCCCTCTTCTCTCTCTCTCTGGTTCTCCTTCTGTCTGTAATATATTCGGTACTGCTGTGCCGCTCATGGGGCGAAGGCTGAGGCCTGTTGTTTTGACAGTTTTAACCTCCTCCAAAGCCGATGCTGTTCCCATCCTTCACCAACCATTTGTTTGAGAGATTTGGCAGAGGCTTTGTGTGTGTGTGTGTGTGTGTGTGTGCACCCGTGTGTGTGTGCATGCGCAACCGTGTATGTACAGTGCCTTGCGAAAGTATTCGGCCCCCTTGAACTTTGCGACCTTTTGCCACATTTCAGGCTTCAAACATAAAGATATAAAACTGTATTTGTTTGTGAAGAATCAACAACAAGTGGGACACAATCATGAAGTGGAACGACATTTATTGGATATTTCAAACTTTTTTAACAAATCAAAAACTGAAAAATTGGGCGTGCAAAATTATTCAACCCCCTTAAGTTAATACTTTGTAGCGCCACCTTTTGCTGCGATTACAGCTGTAAGTCGCTTGGGGTATGTCTCTATCAGTTTTGCACATCGAGAGACTGACATTTTTTCCTATTCCTCCTTGCAAAACAGCTCGAGCTCAGTGAGGTTGGATGGAGAGCATTTGTGAACAGCAGTTTTCAGTTCTTTCCACAGATTCTCGATTGGATTCAGGTCTGGACTTTGACTTGGCCATTCTAACACCTGGATATGTTTATTTTTGAACCATTCCATTGTAGATTTTGCTTTATGTTTTGGATCATTGTCTTGTTGGAAGACAAATCTCCGTCCCAGTCTCAGGTCTTTTGCAGACTCCATCAGGTTTTCTTCCAGAATGGTCCTGTATTTGGCTCCATCCATCTTCCCATCAATTTTAACCATCTTCCCTGTCCCTGCTGAAGAAAAGCAGGCCCAAACCATGATGCTGCCACCACCATGTTTGACAGTGGGGATGGTGTGTTCAGCTGTGTTGCTTTTACGCCAAACATAACGTTTTGCATTGTTGCCAAAAAGTTCCATTTTGGTTTCATCTGACCAGAGCACCTTCTTCCACATGTTTGGTGTGTCTCCCAGGTGGCTTGTGGCAAACTTTAAACAACACTTTTTATGGATATCTTTAAGAAATGGCTTTCTTCTTGCCACTCTTCCATAAAGGCCAGATTTGTGCAATATAAGACTGATTGTTGTCCTATGGACAGAGTCTCCCACCTCAGCTGTAGATCTCTGCAGTTCATCCAGAGTGATCATGGGCCTCTTGGCTGCATCTCTGATCAGTCTTCTCCTTGTATGAGCTGAAAGTTTAGAGGGACGGCCAGGTCTTGGTAGATTTGCAGTGGTCTGATACTCCTTCCATTTCAATATTATCGCTTGCACAGTGCTCCTTGGGATGTTTAAAGCTTGGGAAATCTTTTTGTATCCAAATCCGGCTTTAAACTTCTTCACAACAGTATCTCGGACCTGCCCGGTGTGTTCCTTGTTCTTCATGATGCTCTCTGCGCTTTTAACGGACCTCTGAGACTATCACAGTGCAGGTGCATTTATACGGAGACTTGATTACACACAGGTGGATTGTATTTATCATCATTAGTCATTTAGGTCAACATTGGATCATTCAGAGATCCTCACTGAACTTCTGGAGAGAGTTTGCTGCACTGAAAGTAAAGGGGCTGAATAATTTTGCACGCCCAATTTTTCAGTTTTTGATTTGTTAAAAAAGTTTGAAATATCCAATAAATGTCGTTCCACTTCATGATTGTGTCCCACTTGTTGTTGATTCTTCACAAAAACATACAGTTTTATATCTTTATGTTTGAAGCCTGAAATGTGGCAAAAGGTCGCAAAGTTCAAGGGGGCCGAATACTTTCGCAAGGCACTGTATATCCTTGTATCTCAGTATATATCTAAGATGTGGGGGGAATGACGTGTTACTATTCCACTGTTTTGTTCATTAAAAAATATATTGTCACATAGGTGCAGTGAAATGTTGTTTTACAGGGTCAGCCATAGGAGTACAGCACCCCTGGAGCAAATTATGGTTAGGTGCCTTGCTCAAGGGCCCATCAACAGATCTTTTCACCTTGTCGGCTCGGGTATTCAAACCAGCTACCTTTCGGTTACTGGCCCAACACTCTATCCGCTAGGCTACCTGCCGCGTGTTGTAATAGCAGTCATCAAATGTGAAGGTTGTTTGCGATCTGGGATTGTCTCTGGCTTTGTTGCTGACCCTGGGAGATGAGACTGTGTGTGTAGAACATCCAAATACAGTCTCTAACCCTGATTATATTTCTCTCTTTGTGTTCCAGAGCAGTCTACAGTGTAGTCCTTGGGGTCTGATGGCATCTCTGGAGCAGCAGGTTGGAGAGCTGAGGGTTAATACAGCGGATAACGCAGTGGAGCCCCCGACTGACGTGGTGGACTATCGGCCCCGCTCTGGTAACATAACTCTACACAAATTGGACCCTTGAGTATGGTTGCAAAATTCCCAGGTTTTCCAGATATCACGGTTTCAAGATTCCTGGAACAGGGAATAAGCAGGAAATCTGGGAATCCTCCAACTGGGATTTCTGGAAAACCTGTGATGGTAAAGTTACCAGAATTTTGCAAACTTTTCCGTAAGCCATTTGTTCAATCTATCATCTTTCTGCTAAACAAAACATAGCCATTGTCGGTAGTATGACAGAAAGTGTAAATTATGTGATCTACTATGTGTAACGGGGGTGGTTGCGTGATGAGTATCCTTACCCAAGACCAGAAGACTTGTGTTAGCTCCTATAAGCTAAACTACAGGACTGTTTTGCTATCACAGACTGGAACATGTTCCAGGATTCTTCCGATGGCATTGAGGAGTACACCACATCAGTCACTGGCTTTAAGTGCATCAATACGTGCATCGAGAACGTTGTCCCCACAGTGACTGTACGTACGTACCCAAACCAGAAGCCATGGATTACAGGCAACATTCACACTGAGCTAAAGGGCAGAGCTTCGACTTTCAAGGTGCGGGACTCTAACCCAGAAGCTTACAAGAAATCCTACCATGCCCTGCGACGAACCATCAAACAGGCAAAGCGTCAATATAGGGCTGAGATTGAATCATACTACACCGGCTCCGACGCTCGTCTTATGTGGCAGGGCTTGCAAACTATTACAGACTACAAAGGGAAGCACAGCCGGGAGCTGCCCAGTGACACGAGCCTACCAGACGAGCTAAATCACTTCTATGCTCGCTTCGAGGCAAGCAACACTGAGGCATGCATGAGAGCATCAGCTGTTCCGGACGACTGTGTGATCACGCTCTCCGTAGCCGACGTGAGTAAGACCTTTAAACAGGTCAACATACACAAGGCTGGGGGGCCAGACGGATTACCAGGACGTGTGTTCCGGGCATGTGCTGACCAACTGGCAGGTGTCTTCACTGATATTTTCAACATGTCCCTGATTGAGTTTGTAATAAGCAGACCACCATAGTCCCTCTGCCCAATAACACAAAGGCAACCTGCCTAAATGACTACAGACCCGTAGCACTCACGTCTGTAGCCATGAAGTGCTTTGAAAGGATGGTAATGACTCACATCGACACCATTATCCCAGAAACCCTAGACCCACTCCAATTTGCATACCGCCCAAACAGATCCACAGATGATGCGATCTCTACTGCACTCCACACTGCCGTTTCCCACCTGGACAAAAGGAACACTTATGTGAGAATGCTATTCATTGACTACAGCTCAGCGTTCAACACCATAGTACCCTCAAAGCTCATCACTAAGCTAAGGATCCTGGGACTAAACACCTCCCTCTGCAACTGGATCCTGGACATCCTGACAGGCCGCCCCCAGGTGGTGAGGGTAGGTAGCAACTGCCACGCTGATCCTCAACACTGGAGCTCCCCAGGGGTGCATGCTCAGTCCCCTCCTGTACTCCCTGTTCACCCACGACTGCATGGCCAGGCACGACTCCAACACCATCATTAACTTTACAGATGACACAACAGGGGTAGGCCTGATCACTGACAATGATGAGACAGCCTATAGGGAGGAGGTCAGAGACCTAGCCGGGAGGTGCCAGGAAACTACAGTGGACAACAGGAAAAGGAGGACCGAGTATGCCCCCATTCTCATCGACGAGGCTGTAGTGGAGTAGGTTGAGAGTATTAAGTTCCTTGGTGTCCACATCACCAACAAACTAGAATGGTCCAAACACACCAAGACAGTCGTGAAGAGGGCACGACAAAGCCTATTCCCCTTCAGGAAACAAAAAAGATTTGGCATGGGTCCTGAGATCATCAAAAGGTTTTAGAGCTGCAACATCGAGAGCATCCTGACTGGTTGCATCACTGCCTGGTACGGCAATTGCTCGGCCTCCGACCGCAAGGCACTACAGAGGGTAGTGCGTACGGCCCATCACGGTACATCACTGGGGCTAAGCCGCCTTCCATCCAGGATCTCTACACCAGGCGGTTTCAGAGGAAGGCCCTAAAAATTGTCAAAGACCCCAGTCATACTTTTCTCTCTACTACCGCATGGCAAGCGGTACCGGAGTGCCAAGTCTAGGACAAAAAGGCTTCTCAACAGTTTTTACCCCCAAGCCATAAGACTCCTGAACAGGTATCAAATGGCTACCCGGACTATCTGCATTGTGTGCCTCCCCCTAACCCCTCTTTACACTGCTGCTACTCTCTGTTTATCATATATGCACAGTCACTTTAACTATACATTCATGTACATATGTACATACTTCCTCAATTGGCCCGACCACCCAGTGCTCCGCACATTGGCTAACCGGGCTATCTGCATTGTGTCCCGCCACCCGCCAACCCCTCTTTACGCTACTGCTACTCTCTGGTCATCATATATGCATAGTCACTTTAACCATATCTACATGTACATACTACCCCAATCAGCCTGACTAACCAGTGTCTGTATGTAGCCTCGCTACTTTTATAGCCTCGCTACTGTATATAGCCTGTCTTTTTACTGTTGTTTTATTTCTTTACCTACCTATTGTTCACCTAATACCTTTTTTGCACTATTGGTTAGAGCCTGTAAGTAAGCATTTCACTGTAAGGTCTACACCTGTTGTATTCGGCGCACGTGACAAATAAACTTTGATTTGATTTGATAAGCTAATGCCTAGTCTTTAGCTTAGTGGGCTAACACAGTCTTGTAGTGAGCAGGACACCCAGCTTCCAACCCAGTCTGTCACATATGTATGGTAGTGAGTGAGTAAGTAAGTCAAGGTACTATTCACACATAGCGGGGATAGGCCTAACCATGAGCCTGCTCTAGTTCCAACCCTCCATGCTCTAGTTCCATCTGAGCACGTCACCATCTGATGCTGAGGCAGAGAGAGAGATTACCAAGGCCCATCTAGTTTCTGTCCTCGGCTCAGAGGCTGACATCATTATATGAGGTAGTTTGGTAGCCTGGCAGCAACAAAAGCAGGCAGACACGTCTGCTCTATTTTAGAATGGTAACTTAAATTACCCCACAGTGGGCCTATTACTGCTCCATATAGCTATCTCACCCCTATCTCACCTCTAACTCCCCTCACTCTTACTGTATAGTACTGTATATTTCACAATAGTCCTTTTGGAGCAGTGGCGGTCGGTGTCGTTTAAGATGAGGGAGGACGATAATAATTGTTCTGACCATGGCCTTATTTCTATTACAGCATATTGGTCATTCATATTCCATTCACCCAGCTCAATGTAACATTGATTGGTTTTAGCTACTACATGAAACTCAAATTTTCCAGTTACCCATCCTTTGGGTACTACAACCTAGCCTATGAATGACATGTTGCAACTTAGGTGCACAGGTAGCGGGAAATTTGAGTAATCAAGGTGACAGACAGTGAGTGACACATTCAATACCGCCTTGCACACTCTTGCCTGCATCTAGCTGATCTAGGGTGTGATAATTTGTCAAAAGTTTCTATTGGAAAAAATGCAGGTATGTTTATCCCCGTTTCGTTCTGTTTGCTTCCGTGTAAGAACGTTTTTCAACAGAATCGGCGGTATGAATACACCCATGATCAAACGCAAACACAATTCACTGTCACAGTGGCCACATACAAACATTCTGATCACTTTGATCATTGTAGCTATAATCTTTCTCGCATTTATGCGCTCTCCTCCTCTCATCTTTTCCCTGGCTTGGACTTCAGTGCACAACACATCAGCTGTCTGTAACCAGGCGAAAAAACCTTTCCAAGCCAAACCTTCATATCATAACCGCTAACTGCTACACAGCCCACATCATTATCACCATTATTAGCTAAAGTCATAGTCAACATAGCTACTCGTAGTAAACCCGCTACAATCATGCAGTACAGTCAGTAAGCAGTGTTAGCAGTTACATGGGTGAGCCGCGGGTGGCAATAAATTAAAAAAACCAAAAGCTTACCTTGACTTGGAAGAGTTCCAGTGTTGGATAGCCATAGCGATCTAGCTAGCATCCCTCTCTGTTTGAGACGGGTGTTTGAGTAGGCTAAACTAGCTAGCTGTTTTCGCTAGCTAAGTGAAAGTGAAAAAAACATACAACAAAATATCTCTCTCCCTCTCTCTTTTGAAGAAATTAATTTGTTCAAAACTGTTCAACTATTGTCTTTCTCTCTCTTTGAGTCAGCTATTCACCACATTTTATGCACTGCGGTGCTAGCTAACGGTAGCTTATGCTTTCAGCACTAGATTCATTCTCTTATCCTTTGATTGGTTGTACACCATAATCAGTTCATGCTGCAAGAGCTCTGATAGGTTGGAGGGCGTCCTCCGGAAGTTGTCATAATTACTGTGTAAGTCTATGGAAGGGCGTGAGAACTATGAGCCTCCTAGGTTTTGCATTGAAGTCAATGTACCCAGAGGATGACGGAAACTAGCTGTCCTCCGGCAATAACATCGTGCTACCCTACAGAATGGTGCTGAGGCTACTGTAGACCTTCATTGCAAAACAATGTGGTTTAATCTATTATTTGGTGATGTGAGTGTGTTTAGTATAGTTTTATCTATAAAGGATAACTTTTTAAATATTTCACTATTTTTATTTTTATGAAATTCACTGAGGACGATGGTTCTCCCCTTCCTCCTCTGAGAAGCCTCCACTGATATTGAGGGACTGTCTAAGGCTGCGCTGCTTGTGTTCTTTGTGAATCAAAGCAGGAAACAGTTCCAAAGCCCACATTAAGTTGATAAATGCATTCAGTTTTCCGAGGGAGCATTTTTGCTGAGAGTTTAAAATGACTTGGCTTGAAGAGCTGTAAGCCGTCCAACGAAAATTTACTTTCAGCTCCAGCCGAAGATGCCAGGAGTATAAAATCCACGGCTAATATTGGGTCAATTACCTCAAAGTATGCACAGCCGGCTGGCGATTTTGAAGATTGAGGATGGCACATTGAAAAACACTTTGAGAAGCCTTGAGAGTTTAAAAAAGGAAACATTGAGAGGCATCAAATGCCTTGAGGAATGCGTAAATGACTAACCTGCCGTTCACTTTCAACATGGAAAAACTTTGGGATACAAGGCCGCAGTATATCTGCTAACAGTCCTGTCTTCATAACTGAATGTTCATCAGCTATAGTCACACACAAATAAATGTTGTGTGAGTCTTTTGAGTGGGGTTACTCTTTTGATCCAGACCTGACTACCAGCTCAACTCTCTGTTGTTGTTATTTTCGGGAAAGACAATAATAAACAAAAAAGGAAAAGCTCACTAAAAAGATTACAATTCAATCTATAGAGAGGCCAATATAAGAGGGACCCACCCGCCTACAGCTGACAAAGTTTCAAAAGTGGTAGATACAAATGAAAATGGCAGGTTCTTTCTTTTCAAATCAGTTAGTGTTCCGGTTCATAAAAAAAGTAAACAATACACTATATACATACCCAATAACTGTAGAAACAACCATCCACAGGAACTACAGACTGTTGCACTTGCATACCAGTACTCCCAAATCGTCATTTGGCTGAGACGTGAGTGGTATTGGCCCTATGTGCCTCAGTTGGTAAGAGCATGGAGGTAGCAAAGTTAAGGTTGTGTTGGTTAATTTCCCGCAGGGACCTCATACACATACGAAAAATGTATGCGTTCACTGTACTGTAAGACGCTTCAGATAAAAACATCTGTTAAATTGTATACATCTGTTTGCAGGATTCTATGAGCTGAGTGAGCACCTGTCTCCTATGGGTCTGTCTGATTCCTCTGGGTTTGGAGAGCCCTCCCCCAGCACTGCCCGAGCCATCCGCATGGTCTACGCCAACGACAGGCCCAAATCAGCCGGTAAGGGACGACACACGCACACACACACACACACACACACACACCAGTGGAGGCTGCTGAGGGGAGGACGGCTCATAATAATGGCTGGAATGGAGCAAATGGAATAGCATCAAACACATGTTTGATATAGTTGATACTGTTCCGCGTCTGCCATCACCACAAGCCCGTCCTCCCCAATTAAGGTGGCACCAACCTCCTGTGACAAACACGCCATGCAAATGCAGTACAATCAATATAGCCTACAGGCATACCTAAGCGAAGAATTCAATGGATTTTATTAGTGTTTTTTATTCAGTTTCAATAACGTCACAGTTGCTCAGCAAATGCATTTACCCAGATATAGAGCAATATCCATTTATATTCTTGGGCATCTGTTTGATTAGGTCAGACCGCATAGTTACTAAATGTATATTAGTCCACATAGACAGTACAAGATGGCAACAATGATGCCAAGCTGGCACTAAGTCCCCCACAAAGCAGCGGCCGGCAGAAGCACATTAGAGCCAGACGCCATCAGACTCAATCAGCGCTCTCAAATAGCCCAGACTATAACGAGTTCTGGACGCACGGCAAAACAAACACAAACCCATTTCTTTGGGTTGCATTAAAGCGAAGGACCTATACTAATGGATTCTCTTCTACTTGAGTTCCCCTCCGTAATTGGCTTCTAGCTATTAGATTAGGAAGATGTGCTCTTAAAGGTACACATGTTTAAGTTGTATAGTATTGCATTGTACTTTTATTTTCTGGACAATGCACTCCAATATCAAAGTTTGGCAGATGTTTTGTCAAGAAACCAGGCATGGGATGTGGACATATCTGTATCTTGGCATGAGACTACTTTTGAGGTCTGAACAAACTTTGGTTCTGGAGTGTAATGTCCATTTAAAATCAGCATCCCACATGGCATCCTTTTTCCACTATAGTACATTAAACAGGGAATAGGGTACTATTTGGGACACAATGTTTTGTATAAGGGACTTGTAAAAAAAGGGGACATCTTGTGCCCAGTGACATAGATAAATGAGGGGACTGGTTGTGCTGGTGGAGGGGTGAAAGGAGAGTCTGCTTGTTCTGGCTTTGATGTGTAATTGCATCAGTGGACTGTCCTGCCGTGATTATGTAGAGGCCTTGATTATAGTCATGGGATTTAGACATGGCTGCCGTGTGCATACTCAGTCGGAGAGAGAAAACAGAAAGAGAAAAAGACCCACTGTACCATGTTAGAGACACACACACGCACACACACACACACACACACACACACACACACACACACACACACACACACACACACACACACGCACACACACATACACAATGCCAGACATAAATCAGGATACAGGAGACAGTAATATGTTAAAGTGCAGGTTAGTTGGTCTGGCCTTGACTGTGGCTAGCTGATGTTACTTAAAGGAATGCTTCCCAGTGGGAAACAGGCAGACAAGCTTAGGGAAGACAGAGGTTGTGTCCCAAAATGGCACCCAATACCCTTTTATAGTGCATTACTTTAGTTTGACATAGAGTTGAGTAGAGCCCCGGTGTCCTACCTCAGCTGTTTATTCTATCTGTGTGTAAGGAGGATTCAACAGAACACTGTGTCTGCGCTGCTACGGGCTCTGTTGAAAAGTAGTGCACTCATTAAGTGATAATGCCCTAGAAGCCGTGGTTAGGAGGATATATTGGCACGGGTGTTGTTAGACCCGGGATGAAGTCGAGGGCATTTTATACAACAGTATACCAACATATTAAAATAATGATTGACATATTTTCATAAAAAACTTGATTTTGATTAATTTATTCATGGTATTTTCTTCCTTCCATGAAACATAGTCACCAACACAATTTAGGGTTGCTACCCAAGGCGGCTGGTCATTTTGGTTCGATTGGCATTGCTGCCAGCCAAGCCATCTGGTTGTTCATTCTATTGGCATCGTTGCCAGCCAAGCCGACTGCTCATTAGTTCTATGCGTTCTATGCCAAGCTAGCCTAGGCCCTAGCTATCTAAGCTAAATGGCTGTAGCAGATATTTAAAAAATACTTTCATTTGAAAAAAAAACCCAACAACTTTCATTTGAACTGATTTTACTCAATGAAACAATACCTTCACGTTGTTATCCCCGCAGCTGAGCGAGCTAGCTAGTTAATGTATGTTACTATGACAACCAGACCAACTTGTTGTTTGTCTTGTCCGTACACTTCCTATGATGAGGTGGAAATCAAAATGTTAACAATGTTGCAAAGGTCAGAGAGGCAGTCAGCAAGGTTGAATAACAAATGTTAGGCTTAAAGAAATGGGAAATAATGTCCAGATGCTTTTACATTTTTTTTTATTTTTTTTTTTTTACGGTGGATGAGCTCATAGGACAGTAGATTGCGCAGTGAGATGGAACAGTAAATCGGCATTTCACCATCATAGCCGGTGGTAGTTGTGAAATAGACACTGTCTGGAATGCGGTTTTAACCCATCAGCATCCAGGATTAGACCCACCCGTTGTATAAATAGGGAATACATGCGATAAAGAGATCAGTCAAACACGACCACAACAATGGAAATGCCATGGAAACGTGTGGGGAAAAAAATCCCGATTCTCATAATTTTCCCCCCACCAACATTAACCAACATTAAGGCTATTGTTTATATGTGTATTTCACCAATCAACTGCATTACAGTTACAAACGACTTTGACTACCAACACCAATTTATGTATGCTAGCTATGCTACTAGCTTATTCGAACAGGAGTTAGCATAGCAGTCACTTCTTCTAAACCTGAAAAGGTTATTCTAAATGTTAGGCAGCGAAAACAGCCAAACATCATATCCAAATCGGAGAGAGTTACCACATGGAGGACCTGCTACTATTCATCAGTCATGACTGATATCCATATTTGTTGAATGTGCGCCAATCCGGTGTCCTTCTTCTATACCCCACGGTCTGCGTTCCATTGACCTCTTTACCGCATCTATGGGGTGCCTTTTAGAACACAGCCTGTGTTCTGTCTGTAACTGTTGGCCACAATAAGCAGTGTCCGGTGTTTCTGCAGCTGTGTGTATTGTATTCACAGCTAGGGCTACATCCATGGTCCCTGGTATATGTTTGCTCATTCACATTAGTGGGTTTGTTTACCTACTTCCCACAACCTACTCTGTTTTTTTTTTTAAAAAAGGTTCCAAAAAGGTTACACAGCAGTCCACATAGGAGAACCCTTTTTTTGGTTCCAGGTAGAACCCTTTTTGGTTCTAGGGAGATCACAATTGACCGGTTGGTAACGACTATGAGGACACTCGAAGAACCCTTTTAGTTTCTAGATAGCACCTTCTTTCTCTGGAGAGTGTAAATTGAATTTAATTAAATACATTTTCTTAATCCCACGTGGGGAAATTGGATTTGTCACCAGCAAGACACATACAGCAACAACATACACGTGCATACATTGAATACACATAGACAGAGCACTGATGGATGGTGAAACAAGCACAACCCATGACATCCTTGTATTATTGTATTAGTCCCTTGGCTTAGCCAGCACCCGTGTTTTGCAAATAGTGACAAATTTGGTCAAATTCATCTGGGATAAGGGTTAAGTCTCAGTTGTGGTTAGAAACATTTGTTTACCTGCAGGGTTACAATAACATTTTAGGGGGTTTAGGTGGATCAGGTGACAAAGCTGTTTTTTTTTTTTTACAGATGCTCTCGTTCCTTTCCATAGTGCGCCAACAACCATTGATTTGTGCGTTTTTGACAGTGATTACAAAATCACGCTTTAGACGCAGCCTTAGCCTATGTCTGTGGGGTTCTCTCTATTGCTGTGTCACAATCCCAAATCTTTTTGTGTCTGATTATAACCGTGTTACTGGTTCTGTTTTCCAGGGGAATTCTTCGGGGCCAATCGGGACAGACAGCCAGAATCCGGGTCCCGCCCCACAGTCCCCCGCTCGTTCTCAGCCCCCTACCCCACCCTGGAGGGCATCGCCGAAGGGGCTAGTGAAGGGGAGGGGGAAGACGAGGCCTGGCCCTGGGACACCAGCAAAGGGCCTGGAGGAGTGCTGGAGCTGGGGGGAGATACGGTGGAGGGGGAGCCCACAGAGGAGGACTACCGCCAGGCCCAGCGTGTGGAGACCTACATCCTGGGTTTGATCCAGCGCCGTGCCTTGCCCCTCCGGCCCTGCAAGCCCCGCACCAGCCTGGGTCTGCACGAGGCCCGCACCGCCATCACCGTGGCCCGCCAAAGCAGCGTTTGCCGCAAGGAACCCGATCCTCGGCCAGCCACTGACTCCATCCCTGACCATCACTCCTACTCCAATCCCCACCACGCCACTGCTGCAGTTTCCCCCAGCAGTTACGAGCGTCCCCCTCCATCCTGGGCCTGCCGCAGCCTGGACCAGGAGCCTTTTGCAGTCATGGCCCTGGTCCCTGAGGACCCCCCTCATCACCACCACCAGCACCCCCACCCCCACTACCCCCAATCCAGGCAGACCCCCCTGGCCAACACCTGCTCTGCCTCCCTGGACTACCCCTGCAGTGAAGCTCCATCCCAGGAACCTAGCAGCAGTGAGCCCGACTCACCCCAGCAATTCCACAATGGCTACCCGGCCCTGCCCCCATCACGCTCGCCTCCCCCGCCAGACGAGCAGTTGGTCAACGCCCAGTATATCCCTGCCCAACCATTCCGGGCCACCACCACCAGGGCCTCTGCACACTCCCACAAGGGGCCCAAACCCAGCCGGGGCACCTATTATCCAGAGAGAGGCTCCCAACAGCAGCCGGCCCCACAGCAGCTGCAGCAGGCCAAGTCTAGAGCCGCTGCCAAGAAGTGTCGCTTCAGTGAAGAGAGGGAGAGGGAAAGGGAGAAGGAGAGAGAGAAAGAAAGAGACAGGGAGAGAGAGAGGGACAGGGAGCGAGAGATGGAGCGGCCGGGAGGCTCCAAGAAGCCAGGAAGACGGGCCTGCAGGTCCCAGTCAGAGAACAGTCTCAATGGGCAGAGAGGGGTCCCTGAACGCAAGTACAACACGGTGGAGAGAGACGGGGGAGGGTCAGGGAGCAGCCGCGGGAGCCAGTCCAAGGGGAAGAGGCCCCAGCCGGGCAGCGCCGGCTACCGCCGCTGGCGCTCCACCCTGGATCTCAGCCAGGACGAAGCCGAGCAGCCTCCACAGCCAACCCCAATGCCCCCAGCCGACCATGGCTCCAGGCGCATCCGCAAACCCAGGCCCCCACCTTACACCTATGTCAACCCCCTGCCCCATCATCATCCCCACCACCCCCATCTGGAGTACCTGGACCGGGATCGTACGTACCTGTGTCGGCCTGAGGAGGGCTACACGCACCCGGGGCAGGGTGAGTCTGAGTCGAGTCTGAGTGAAGCCGACACGCCAGCTTCCAGCTCGCTGTCCAGCGATTCAGACGAGAGCGGCGGTCTGGTGTGGCCCCAGCAGCTGCCCCCTCAGCTCTCCTCCCCCACGCTGCCCTCCGCCCCGGCTGGGGCCCCCCTGCAGCCCAAAGCCTTCGTCAAGATCAAGGCCTCACATGCGCTCAAAAAGAAGATCCTGCGCTTCCGCACGGGCTCCCTCAAAATCATGACCACCGTTTAGAGCGCTACCCTGCACCAGTGTGGAGAATCAGCAGTGGGGATTAAGACACTTTAGTGACTCTCGCTATACATGGTTTCCTTTAAGGAGTAGCACTGTCATTTTTGGAGAGCAGCGGATATATAAGACAGCAAACATAACTCAGTGCACTGCCTAACTGTACATGCATACATAGATTCTTTAGCTTTCAGTGCAGCCTTCACAGGCCTCAGATCTGCCAACAACTCTCCTGTACACAGAGCTGAGCCTGAGCTCTAAACTCTGATCTCTGATCAGTGCAGCTTTTTGCTGTTGCCTGAGCCCAGCCATTTGAGGTCTGAGATAATATGATTTGTGGCTTGATTTGGTGCTAGTGGTCATTTGAGTGACTGAAGTGGACACAAAACTGGGATCCAGAGATTAAGCACCCCCATCCCCCCCTTCTAAAAAGACCTTGCACCCTTTCCAAAAAAGGCCCCTTTCCCTCCCGACTAACAGAGAGTACTGTGAACATGATATGAGCCCTGTGATGTGACCTGTGTCTCAGCATCAACGTGTCTGTAGCCTAGGTTGCATTCCAGGCTGACTACATGGCAGACATTGCATTGCATCAACCAATGGATACATGCCATGTCATCAACTGCATAACGCAGTCAGGCATCAGATTGCTAAATCATAACATATGGTTAGCTGATATGTTACACACCTACAGTATCCAGGTGTTGCGAGATCAGGCACATGTCTGCAATGTAGTCTGGAAAGTGGCCCTCCTCTGCACATGCTCACCTGTGTGGTGTGGCGGACACACTCCTGTATTTATGAATGTAGTCTGTAAATAAAATGAGCTGGGACCATGGAACCTTTAGGGACCACAGCGGTCTTGTCTCTCGACCATCCGCAGTCAATGTGTGTTTTATTACATTTACATTTACATTTTACCAACTGGGCAAAAACTGGTTGAATCAATGATGTTTCCATGTCATTTCAACCCCCAAAAATCTATGTGATGACGTTGAATCAACGTGGAAAACTGATTGGATTTGCAAAAAGTCATCAACTTAAAGGAATTTTAACTTTTAACCTAAATCCAATGGCATGTGAAATGTTTTGTTGAATTCACGTTAGTTGAAAACTCAAAACTAGACGTTGAACTGATGTCAGTGTCAAGTTGGTAGTCATTTAGCGGACACTCTTATCCAAAGCGATTTCTAATTAGTGCATTCATCTTAAGATACCTAGGGGGTGGGAGGTGCCATGGGATTTATTTAAAGAGCAACTTTTTTTCTACTGTAAAAATGTAGCAAAAGTGTTATACCTGAGTATGTCACAACGTCAATGGAGGTTGGGTTTATTTCAATCTTGCCCACATGCCAACAGCTGGCAGCATACAAGGAATCATCCATTTGGAGTGAAGCTGTATGCAACCAGATTGTAATGCCCATGGTAAATGTGATTTGACTTTGGATATCACTATGGGACTAGTTAGGGAGCATTAGTAAATTACACAATGTATATGGGACAATATGTAAAAATTTCAATAGCTCCAAATTTCAATGACTTAAAAATGTCAAACCTACTATAAATTGTAGAAATATTGAAAGCAGTTAATGAGAAAAACGAATAGGTGTGCAACCTGAACATATTGTCTCATTTACATTGTGTATTTTATTGAAGGCCCCTAACTAGCCCCTGAGATAGGCTATCCAAAGTCAAACCAATGTTGCTATGGTCGCACCAGCTGGCTGAAGCTAATTGCTGAAATAATTTGGTTAACTCTTCCCACCTGCAAACACACACATGGGGCATCCACATCAAACCACACCCCAATACAAACTCACGTTTGAGTTCAATCATTGCCACTAGCGTTTCAAATCTAAAATGAGGCCAAATCAGGAACTGCAGTCATCCTTTAAGATACACTAAAGAGGCACGGTTTTGAATGTTTTCGGAAGATGGGCAGAGACTCCACTGTTCTGACATTAAGGGGAAGCTTGTTCCACAATGATGATGACCAATGTTGAATGCTACTGTCTGTGGGGTTATTCATATTTTTGTGCAAGCACAGAGAAGAGATTTTATTGGGCGAAGAGAGATAGAGTGAGAGACAGTGTTGGTAGCTTGTTAAAGCTGTGGTGCATAGTTAGTGTTATATGTTGATTTGCCCCAAGGTCTACCGCACAAAGGACATGGGCAATCACAGCAAGTTGTGACACAGCCTAGGAAAGAACCAGGGTCTGTAGTGACACCTCTAGCACCGCACTGCCTTAGACCCCTGCACCACTCGGGAGGCCAGATGCAAGGAATCAAAGAAAAACTTTTGAGGAAGAGCCATGCTGACCGATTTGAGGGGAAGAAACGAGAACCAAGATGTACATCCATCGTTTCTTTTTTATTTTATTTAACATTTTATTTAACTAGGCAAGTCAGTTAAGAACAAATTCTTATTTACAATGAACCAAGACGAACATCCATTTCAGAGCCGGGATAAAGCTACGATGGGATGAAAGACAAGCTTGCCATAATGGCTACCGATAACATGATGAATGATAATAGAGATACATGATACACGTTTAACTTCTGACAATTGAAACCATGTGGCACTTCCCTCTGACATTGTAGCCAGTCCAGTTGCTCTATCTTATTGAGATAAAACGAAAACTACAGTTCCTGAGTCTCAAATGGCATCCTATTCCCTACATTGTGTTCTACATTTGACCACAGCCATATGGACTCTTGTCAAAAGTATTGCTTAAGGTCAATCTCCTCAATAGGTTGCCATTTGGAAAGGAAACAGTATCTTCTGTGCTGGGTGGTACCAATGGAGCCAACCACGCTAATAACCTTTCACTTGAGTAGGTGGAAGAACACACACAGCTAAGGGAACACACACATTTAGCAATAAAAAGCAGGTGATGTAAGTGTTAAGTGAAAGAAAAGGGGGAGGTGGAGGGGATTAAGGAGGTAAGCGAATGGGTAAAGGGAGCGACAGAGGGAGAAAGGAGGGAAAGCAGGGTAGATGGAGTTGGAAAGGCAGAGGGAGAGCAGTAGAGAGAGGAGGGGAGGAAATGGTTTCTGGGTAGAGATGGTATCTTGTTTTTGTTGTTGTCATGCAGGTCTCGCCTGCTGTGTCACCAACGTGGCTGCAGGCTGCAAGGCACTGGACAGGAATTCACTTGAATATAAACACTTAATCAATTTCTCCCCCCGGAGAACTAACAAGATAATTATCCCCATATGTAGCGGAGCAACATCCTACACACACAGGCATACACACACGTGCACTGGCATACACGTTACACTCACTAACATGCACTGCCATAGGCACACACACACACGTATTGAAGTCAATGTACACAGAGGAGGACGGAAGCTAGCTGTCCTCCGGCTACACCATGGAGCAAACCCTACAGAGTGCTATTGAGGCTACTGTAGACCTTCATTGCAAAACAGTGCATTTTAATCTATTATTTGGTGACATGAATATATTTAGTATTGTTTTATCTCAAAAGGATTTTTTTTTTAATGTTTTACTTTTTTTTCTGACATTCACTGAGGAGGATGTGCCTCCACTGAATTATACACACACACACTTGCTCTGACACACTCATGTCCCCTCACATGCAGACAGTCACATGCACACACACACACACACGCACGCACATGTCTTGGTGCAGCTGTAGAACAGACCACTATTGAGTGAATTAACAGTAGGGCGTGTGTGTGAGGCTGGGGGAAGAGAAGAGGACAAGGAGATTTCTGGGATATGGCTGGGTTCTGACATTATGTCTGACATTATGACGCTGTTGTAGTTGTGTTGGAGAAAAGAGAGGGAAGGAGAGGAATGAAAGACTGAAGAAAAGAAGATGAGAAATTGAGAGAAACTAGCTGAAACTACTCAGCCCCTCACGCTAAGCAGTCCTGCTGGAAGGAAAGAGGGGGAGAGATTGAGGGACGGAGAGAGAGATGGAGAGAGAGGGAACTCAAGCGAAAGAAAGAAGCCTCTGTCGCCTGTTCTCCCTCTCTTCACTAGTTCAATAATTTGCTCTCATGCATTCCCCTACCCACCCACCACTCCTTCTCTTTCCCTCCCTCTCTCTCCCTCTCTCCATCCCTTCATCTGGATATGGTTAGAGAGGCATGCTCCCTTCAGGGCCAGGAACCTGGGGTATTTCCTGAGAGCAAGCAGGGAGAGACAGGAGAGGAAGGGGGCAGTCAGCCAGAACTGGGCCCGAGGAGGAAACCAAAACCCAGAAAGAGAAACAGAGGGTGGAAGGGAGGGAGGGGGAAAAGAAAGGAGAGTCAAACTCAACTGAATGGAGGCCCGGCCGAGGCCACATCTGGTTTTGATTTGAAAGGGAGAGAGAGAGGAAGGGGGGGGGGGGGGGTGATGGTGTATACAGCGTGAAGGAGGAGAGGATAGAGGAGAAGGCTTTATTTCTGGCACTTGTTTGGTTCTAGAGTGATTGACCTATTTTTTTCCTCTTTCTCTCTCGTTTTTTATTTCTTTCTTTATCTCCTTGCGCTCTGACTTTAATGAGTTGGTCCGGTTCTCAGGAGACAAAGCAGAAGCAGCAGCAGTCTGAGCAGCCTTTTGCTCATTTTCTCATTTTTACTCTGTCTGTGTGCTTCCTCTGTCTCTCCTATCTCTGCTCTGTCCCACTCCTCACTCCTACTCCCTCTACATACTGTACATGCGCACACACGCACGCACGCACGCACACACACACACACACACACACACACCTACCTCTACACACATACACACACACCTACCTCTACACATACTTAGACACACACACACACACACACACACACACACACACACACACACACACACACACACACACACACCTACCTCTACACATACAGTACATAGACACACACAAGTGCAATCATACCCACAAATTGAAACACATACATCATGTCTGCCATTTCCATATCATGCCCTACATAGAGAGGTCTCATACACGGGAAGTATGTGTGCTGTCGGACCGCAGTTCTGCATACCACAGTCTGGTAGCCCAGCCAGCAATGTTGCAGGGGCAAAGAGGGGGAGAGTGGTGAGGGTATGAAGGAGGAGGGGGGGTGAAAGTGTCTTGTTTGGTGGGGAGGGGGCAAGGTTGGTTGTGGATGGACTTGGATAACTCAAGCCTTCCATCTCCCATGACAGACATCTCCCCCCAGGGTTCAGCCTATAGCTGGCCCCCAAACCCTCTTCCCTCGAGTCCAGGCGGTAGGAAAGACAGACAGAAACACAGCAGAGCAGCGCAGCAGACACAGAAAGCAGAAATACAGAGGCGCACGTGCGTCTGACACCTAACAGCCGCTGTGACGCCATGCCAACTGTGCAGCACAGGGTTATGTGTGTGTGCACGTGTGTCTATAAACACAGTGCCAGTATGCATGGAGAATAGACACAAATCAATGTACATCTAACATTTCACACTTACTTCTCCTGGCATGTACGGTGCAGGAACTTCGGCTCTAATATACACTGTCTGGAACAGTTGATCTCTCCACTTGGTTTTCAATGGACCCTCACTTCTTCCTGCTGTTCTCTTTCTTTATTTCTCCCTCTCTCTATCTTTTATTTATCTCTCTTTCTTGCTCTCACGCTCTCTCTTGGTCATGCCCTGATCTGTTTCACCTGTCCTTGTGATTGTCTCCACCCCCCTCCAGGTGTCGCCCATCTTCCCCATTATCCCCTGTGTATTTATACCGGTGTTCTCTGTTTGTCTGTTGCCAGTTCGTCTTGTTTGTCAAGTCAACCAGCGTTTTTGTTTCAGCTCCTGCTTTTCCTGTCTCTCTTTTCTCGTCTTCCTGGTTTTGACCCTTGCCTGTCTTGACCCTGAGCCAGCCCGCCTGACCACTCTGCCTGCCCCTGAGCCTGCCTGCCGTCTTGTACTTTTGCCCCACCTCTGGATTACCAACCTCTGCCTGACCTGACCCTGAGCCTCCCTGTCGTCCTGTACCTTTTCCCCTGTTGCTGTAATAAAAATTGTTACTTCGACATGGTCTGCATCTGGGTCTTACCTTTATCCTGATAGTACGAACTGGCCATGACTGACCTAGCAGACCCGGGCCAGCTGCACGACGCCATCTCCTCCCAAAGAGTCACTATCGGGAGGCACAAGAAACTGCTTTGTGGCCTCATGGAGGGGGTCCAAACGTTGGCTGGATGCCATGACCGGGCATTGGACAGTTTGCTGGAGCAATTCTGTGGGTTGTGGGAACGCTTCAATGGAGAGTCGAACATCTGTTGGACATTTCCTGCAGTGTGCCCTCATTTTCGAGCTTCAGCCCTCCTCCTTCCCCTCGGATCACTTCAAGATAGCCTATCTCATCACGCTCATGTCCAGGAGGGCTCTCACCTGGGCTACTGCTGTATGGGAACAGCAGCTGGTCATATGCGGTAGTCTGGAGGGGTTCGTGAGAGAGGTGAAGAAGGTTTTTATGCCCCGTTCTCCGGGAGAGAAGCTGCCCAGAAGCTAATCCAGTTTTGGCAGGACTCTTGCAGTGTGGCCGACTATGCAGTGGATTTCCGCACGTTGGCAGCGGAGAGCACGGATCTCGCTTCCCTCATCACTTTGACCATCCGAATCGATGGGAGACTATGGGAACAACGGAGGGAGAGGAAATTCGAATTCGCTCGCACGTCCGAGTCATCCCGGAAGTCCCCGACGATCTGGTTGCCAAGAGAACCCGAGGCTTCCCAACCTTCCCAGAGAGTCGCCGAAGACGTCTGAGTCACCGCTTCCTGAGCCTATGCAACTAGGTAGAGCAGGGTTATCGCCAGCGGAACAGCAGGGTGGCAGGTAGCGTAGTGGTTAGGGCGTTGGGCCAGTATCAAAAGGTTAATATGTTGAATCCCTGGGCTGACAAGGTGAAAATCTGTCATTCCCTGAACAAGGAGGTTAACCCACTGTTCCCAAGCTGTCATTGTAAATAACAATTTGTTCTTAACTAACTTGTTAGGTTAAGTTTAAAAAAAATACAGGATCAACACAAAGAGTTATCTGTATTGTGGCCTCTTGTCCTTTAAAGAGATCAGGCTCACTAGTAGGAGCGAGTACTCTGGTGGGCCATATGGAGAACTTTCCTGCTTCCCATGCTCGTACCCCTGTTCATGCCATTCTGCTGTGGGGAAACCTAAATCTCTTCGGGTCCTCATTGACTCTGGGGCCGATGGGAGTTTTTTGGACGCTACCCTGGCTTCCGAGCTGAACATCCCCACTCAGCCTCTCTCCACTCCCATGGATGTTAGAGCACTGGATGGGCGCACTATAAGCCGGGTCACTCATATAACCACTCCCATCAACCTACGGGTGTCAGGGAATCACAGCGAGACTATTCAAGTGTCCTCAGATTCGCGTGGCATTGGGATTCTCCTGGTTCCAGCGACACAATCCCCTCAACAACTGGTCTACTGGTGCCATCATGGGCTGGAGTCCATTCTGCCACGCCTAGCGTCTGAAGTCAGCGCAACCTGCCCCAGGACGTCTTCCTGGGGCCCCGGACCACTCCGCCATTCCCAGGGAGTACCAGGACCTCGTGGATTGCGTAATTTACCTTCTCCCTAGCACCACTCTGCCCAGGGACGACTGTACTCGATATCGGAACCGGAGACCAAGGAAATGGACAAGTACATTGGGGACTCCCTAGCTGCAGGATTTATACATCCTTTGTCCTCTCCCGCTGGAGCAGGGTTCTACTTTGTGGAGAAGAAGAACAAGACCCTGCACCCATGCATCGACAACCGGGGACTAAATTACATAATGGTGAAGTTCCTCGACCTTCAAGCTGCTTCAGGGGTCCACCGTGTTTTCCAAGCTGGATCTACGGAACGCCTACCACCTGATGCGTATACAGGAGGGGGATGAGTGGAAGACTGCCTTCAACATGGCCAGCGGCCACTACGCCTGTGTCCCAGGCACTGGTAAATTATATTCTCCACAACATGTTGACCCGTGCCGTCATCAATCATCAATCTACGTTGATGACATCTTTGTCTTCTCCCACTCCCCACAAGAACATGTGCTCCACATCCGACAGGTTCTTCAACGCTTCCTGTAAACCAGCAGAAGGCAGAGAAGTCAAGTTCCATTGATCCATCATCCCTTTTCTGGGGTACATCATCTCCGCTGGGAGTGTCCAGATGGAACCCGGGAAGGTGTGAGCGGTGGTGGATTGGCCCCAGCCTTCGTCCAGGGTGCAGCTGCATTGTTTCCTGGGGTTCTCCAACTTCTATCACCTCTTCATCCGGGGTTACAGCATCCTGGCTTCCCACCTGTCAGCACCCACCTCTCCCAAGGTTCCATTCACGTGGTCCCCTGCTGTGGAACACCGCCTCACCACTGCTCCCATCTTGGTTCATCCTGACCCTTCCCATCAGTTCATGGTGGAGGCCGATGCATCGGATGTAGGAGTGGGGCGGTCCTGTGCCAGCGTTCTGCCCTGGACCTGAAGCTACATTCCTGTGCCTTCTTCTCCCATTGCCTCAAAGCCACAGAGATTGTATGGACCGACCACAAAAATCTGGAGTATCTCTGCACCGCCAAATGCCTCAACTCCAGGCAAGCTAGATGGGCCCTGCTGTTCACATAGTTCAACTTCTCCCTCTGATATTGGCAGGGATCCAAGAATGTTAAGCTGGATGCACTGTCTCGCCATTATAGCCCCACCGCTGTTGCCCTGGAGCCCGACACCATCCTTCCCACCTCGTGCCTGGCCACGGCACTCAGCTGGTGTATAGGGAAACAGGTCCGGGAGGCACAGTGGTCCCAGCTGAACCCCAGGGGGGGGTCCTGATAACCGGATGTTCATGCCTGACGTGGCGCACTCCTCTAGACTGGCCTGTCCCTTACCGTCCCTGGTCCCGCATCTCCTTGGACTTTGTCATGTGCCTTCCCCCATCTGATGGCATCACCGTCATCCTGACTGTGGTGGATCGGTTTTCCAAGGCCGCCCATTTCATTACTCTCCCCAAATTACCCTCTGCCAAGGAGACGGCCCAGCTCATGGTGCAGCACGTCTTCCGGATCCATGGACTGCCGGTCAACATGGTCTCTGAGCGGGGTTCTCAGCTCTCGTCTCAGTTCTGGAAGGCGTTCTGCACCCTCATTGGGTCGTCAGCCAGCCTGTCCTCCGGATTCCACCCCCAGTCCAACGGCCAGTTGGAGAGAGCCAACCAGAATCTGGAGACTACTCTTCGCAGCCTAGTCTCCGCCAATCCAACCACGTGGAGTCAAAAACTGGTATGGGTTGAGTACACCCGCAACACCCTACTTGCTCTGCCACAGGTCTCTCGTCCTTCGAGTGTTCCTTGGGATATCAGCCTCCGTTCTTCCCCGAACAAGAGGAGGAAGTCAGCAATCCCTCTGCCCAGATGTTCATCCGCCGCTGTCACTGTACCTGGAAGAGAGCCCGGGCCACTATCGATGTTCCCAAACAGATTTCACTTGGTTTCCCAAATTAAGTCCTGGGAAGCTGCTGGAAAAGGGTTGGCGAGCCCATGACATACAGTTTGGGCGAAATACCACCTGTTGTGTGGAGAGAGGCTGCATGCTCCTCAAACAGTGGTTGATGCATGGAATGAAATAACCGAACTAGCCTACTACCCAAAATGAGTGAAAAACTAACTGGCCTCCAATTACTATTGGAGTGCATACTAATGACTTGTGTTTTTCCCTACCCTGTTCCTAACCATTTTGATAACGGGCCATTCTAAAACAAATTGTACATATTAGTAAAGACAAGATTAAATTGAGAATAGTATGATATGATCAGTAGAAGAGATATTTTGATTTATTTAGAATTTCTTTTGACTTCTAAGGCATTCTAAGGTTTGTCGTCCAAAAAGTTGACTCAAGTTTGCCAAAAAGCACCTGGAAGTACCTGGATGATCACCAATACTTCTGGAAGAATGTTCTATGGACAGATGAGTCCCATTATGCCTGGCGAAAACCAAACACTGCTTTCCACAGTAAAAACCTCATACCAACAGTCAAGCATGGTGGTGGTAGTGTGATGATTTTGGGATGCTTTGTTGCTTCAGTACCTGGACAACTTGCCTTAATAGAAGGCACCATGAATTCGTCTTTGTATCAGGGAGTTCTACATGGAGAATGTCAGGCCGTCCGTCTGTGAGCTGGAGCTGAAGCTGAAGCGCAGCTGGTTCATGCAGCAAGACAATGATCCAAAACACACAATCAATTCTACATGAAAATGGCTTAAAAGCAACAAAGGTAACGTTTCGGAATAGCCTTGTAAAAGTCCAGAACTAATCCCAATTGAGGTGTTGTGGCAGGACTTGAAACGAGCAGTTCATGCTTGAAAACCCACTAATGTTGCTGAGCTAAAGCAGTTCTGTATGGAAGAGTGGGCCAAAATTCCTCCACAGTGAAGTTAGAGACTGATCAACAACTACAGGAAGCGTTTTGTTGCAGTCATTGCAGCTAAAGCTGGCACAACCAGTTATTGAGTGTAAGGGGGCAATTACTTTTTCACACAGGGACATTGGGTGTTGCATAACTTTGTTTATGAAATAAATGAAATAAGTATATAATTGTTGTGTTATTTGTTCACTCAGGTGCCCATTATCTAATATTAGATTTTGGTTGATAACATTCAGTATTGAAAAATATGCAGCAGTAGAGAAATGAGAAAGGGGGAAATACTTTTTCACGGCACTGTAGATGTTCCAAAGGCGCGCCTCAGCAGCTTGTATGCAGCTTGTATGCAGCTTGTATGCAGCTTGTATGCTGCTTGTATGCTGCTTGTATGCTGCTTGTATGCGGCTTGTATGCAGCTTGTATGCAGCTTGTATGCAGCTTGTATGCAGCTTGTATGCTGCTTGTATGCTGCTTGTATGCTGCTTGTATGCTGCTTGTATGCTGCTTGTATGCTGCTTGTATGCAGCTTGTATGCTGCTTGTATGCTGCTTGTATGCAGCTTGTATGCTGCTTGTATGCCGCTTGTATGCTGCTTGTATGCAGCGTGTATGCCGCTTGTATGCCACTTGTATGCAGCTTGTATGCTGCTTGTATGCTGCTTGTATGCAGCTTGTATGCTGCTTGTATGCCGCTTGTATGCCGCTTGTATGCAGCTTGTATGCTGCTTGTATGCAGCTTGTAAGCTGCTTGTATGCAGCTTGTATGCTGCTTGTATGCTGCTTGTATGCTGCTTGTATGCAGCCTGTATGCAGCTTGTATGATGCTTGTATGCAGCTTGTATGCAGCTTGTATGCAGCTTGTATGATGCTTGTATGCAGCTTGTATGCAGCTTGTATGCAGCTTCTATGCATGGAGGCCAGGAGGTACTAAACATTTTATCTTAATTAACGGTTAGTTACTGTGAGACCGGCAGGCTTTTGCATGACAATAACCAGCTGACGAAATGTAATTGACTGCGACAGCCCCATGTCATGTGATATCTGGATTTGTGTCAGTTGTACAGCATGTTCCAACAAATGAGGGGGTTTTGCCTGACAACTGACAGATTGGTCTGTAGTACAATGTAGTTGTTCCTTCAAGGTCCAAGTTTCAAGATTATTTGACACTTAGTTCTATCATGAATATGAAATGTCATGTTTGTTTTGACATGAAACCCGCTAATTAGGCTTAATATACAAGAGGAGAGTTGTGTTGCTACTCTTTGTACATGTCAATGACCACTCTAAGTAAACGTAAGAGTAAAGAGTTGCGTTGAATTGAGTAAAGATATCTTCTGTTGAATCTGACAATTAATCTTAATGGTTGTACAGTCGTCTCAAATAAAACTGTGAAGGACCTCGGCGTTACTCTGGACCCTAATCTCTCTTTTGAAGAACATATCAAGACAATTTCAAGGACAGCTTTTTTCCATCTACGTAACATTGCAAAAATCAGAAACTTTCTGTCCAAAAATGCTGCAGAAAAATTAATCCGTGCTTTTGTCACTTCTAGGTTAGACTACTGCAATGCTCTACTTTCCGGCTACCCGGATAAAGCACTAAATAAACTTCAGTTAGTGCTAAATACGGCTGCTAGAATCCTGACTAGAACCAAAAAAATGTATCATATTACTCCAGTGCTAGCCTCTCTACACTGGCTTCCTGTCAAAGCAAGGGCTGATTTCAAGGTTTTACTGCTAACCTACAAAGCATTACATGGGCTTGATCCTACCTATCTCTCTGATTTGGTCCTGCCGTACATACCTACACGTACGCTACGGTCACAAGACGCAGGCCTCCTAATTGCCCCTAGAATTTCTAAGCAAACAGCTGGAGGCAGGGCTTTCTCCTATAGAGCTAGATTTTTATGGAACGGTCTGCCTACCCATGTCAGAGACGCAAACTCGGTCTCAACCTTTAAGTCTCTACTGAAGACTCATCTCTTCAGTGGGTCATATGATTGAGTGTAGTCTGGCCCAGGAGTGGGAGGGTGAACGGAAAGGCTCTGGAGCAACGAACCGCCCATGCTGTCTCTGCCTGGCCGGTTCCCCTCTTTCCACTGGGATTCTCTGCCTCTAACCCTGTTACAGGGGCTGAGTCACTGGCTTACTGGGGCTCTCTCATGCCGTCCCTGGAGGGGGTGCGTCACCTGAGTGGGTTGATTCACTGATGTGGTCTTCCTGTCTGGGTTGCCCCCCCCCCCCTTGGGTTGTGCCGTGGGCGGAGGTCTTTGTGGGCTATACTCAGCCTTGTCTCAGGATGGTAAGTTGGTGGTTGAAGATATCCCTCTAGTGGTGTGGGGGCTGTGCTTTGGCAAAGTGGGTGGGGTTATATCCTTCCTGTTTGGCCCTGTCCGGGGGTGTCCTCGGATGGGGCCACAGTGTCTCCTGACCCCTCCTGTCTCAGCCTCCAGTATTTATGCTGCAGTAGTTTATGTGTCGGGGGGCTAGGGTCAGTTTGTTATATCTGGAGTACTTCTCCTGTCCTATTCGGTGTCCTGTGTGAATCTAAGTGTGCGTTCTCTAATTCTCTCCTTCTCTCTTTCTCTCTCTCGGAGGACCTGAGCCCTAGGACCATGCCCCAGGAATACCTGACATGATGACTCCTTGCTGTCCCCAGTCCACCTGACTGTGCTGCTGCTCCAGTTTCAACTGTTCTGCCTTATTATTATTCGACCATGCTGGTCATTTATGAACATTTGAACATCTTGACCATGTTCTGTTATAATCTCCACCCGGCGCAGCCAGAAGAGGACTGGCCACCCCACATAGCCTGGTTCCTCTCTAGGTTTCTTCCTAGGTTTTGGCCTTTCTAGGGAGTTTTTCCTAGCCACCGTGCTTCTACACCTGCATTGCTTGCTGTTTGGGGTTTTAGGCTGGGTTTCTGTACAGCACTTTGAGATATCAGCTGATGTACGAAGGGCTATATAAATACATTTGATTTGATTTGATTTGCTACTCTTGCCTTCTTAAAATGTCAGTAATGCAATTCTACTCCTTTTGTGCCTCTCAACAAAGTTGTTTTGTTTCAGATATAAACATCTGGGAGGTCTACACAATAATATCTAGGAGATGCTTGAACCTTTGTGGTGTAGCTTTCGTTGTTTAAACTGTAAGCCCACTGCCTACAACACCTGCCTTCTAAATAATTAACTCGGTTGCAACTTCAGTGGCATTTTAATACCACACACTCAAAGGCAGCTCTATCCCATTGAGGACAACATATTTCCAATGGTCTTTGTTCTAAAAGTCCTGATGCTCAAATAGTGATTGTGCAACTGTAGCTTGATTGCATTGGAGTTATTTGGCAAGGGTTGGGGTTGCAGGGTGGAGTAGAGAAGACCTGCAGTTATGCTGCCCCCGTGAAGTCTGATGGTGTAACTGCACCCTCGCAGCCTTTGTAACTTGATCTGCCGTCTCCTTGCCTTTTATGACTGACACATTTCACCCCTCACAAAAACCAATAGCCAGGGCCATGTTTCAGTACTGAAGGCATCAATCACCATAACAAGCTGGGGTTAACCAATGCAATGATCATGCAAAGTAGCCATGACAATTGGGAATTCTAACAGTATAATGTTGTTTACACCAATTAGTAAGTTGTAGACAAGCCCACTGCACTTTACTTCAATTTCGCTGAGAAAGCATTCGCAGGTAAACGGTGTGGATGTCGTTCAAGCATACATTTCCTTCAAAAGTCATGCGCTTGTCGACAATGCGTCTTTGACTGAATCCCGGACCTATGTCTTGGTTTAAGCCCTACTCTTTTCCTTATGATTTCTATCAACACATATATGCGACAACCTCCTGATAAACTGGAATTTGACACTTTGAGGATGCACAGCTGAGTAGAATGGGACACACACTTCCTCCTCCAACTGATGAGCTCTAACATCCTCATCAGTATAGAGCTCCAGGCTCTGGTAAACATCTGCCTGTGTGTGTTAATTGTGTACTTCCTCTAGACTAAGTAGACATTACAATACTGCGATAGAAATGTAGAGGTTGGCAGGTAAACATTCCCCTGTGATACTACTGGAATATATATTTGAGGGATCTAATATGTCGATAGTGTTACTGACACAGGCACCTCTTGTTGTTGTTGAGGTACATATCTTTGTTATTAGATTGTTTTTATACTTTTGTTTTTACATTTCCCATTCTATTGTTAATTTCTGATTTCCTATCTTATTGCGTATGAAATTCGCTGAAAAATTCATGGGAATAACGAGATGAAAAAGCATGTGTCCGGAATAAGATTCTCCTCAGATAGTCTTGAGCTAGTTTACTTTCACTGAGGTCAGTGGGATGCAGGGTTGGGGTCAGTTCCATTTCAATTCAGTCAATTCAGGAAGTAAACTCATATTCAGATTTTTTTTAAATTAAATCTCATGGAGAAGCAATTGGAATTAGAAGATCTGATTACTTCCTGAATTGACATGGAATTGACCCCAACCCTTGTGGGAGGTTTGGAAAAAACCTGAACCAGCTAACCAGCTCTATTAGGTCAAATGGCTTTGAGGTAACATGTCATAGTCATGCACACACTGAAGAAAGCTTTGACCAAAACATCAAAAAGCTTTTTTCCTGCCTGCTACTGGCTGCTGCATGTAGTAAATATATAAAATCAGGTAAGGAAGATATTGGATTCGACTTTGTGTGTGACTTTCTAACCCTGAACTCTCTACTACTCTACTACTCTTTTTTTTCTTCCAAGTAACATGTCTTTATTTCCTCAGTCATTCTCCATATGACAGCGACATGACATGAGAAACGCAGGAGAGGGTGTAATAAAGATCCAGATGTCATCCAAATACTCCACGATCTGGATGGGAGAAAGCCACACAGTTAGAAATGCTGTGTTTTCTTGAGTTCCGGAGCTCTTGTCTCACAAAGGGAAAGACTGTGCCAGACCAGTATTCAATTAGGTGTTCTTTATTCATACTGTGGATGGAATATTAAACATCAATGCAGAGTCATTTGCGATTGCTCACACTCATACCGTTTGATGGTGCCTGGCCTGCAAAATGTTCAAAAACCCTTAAAGGAATTTCCACCCAATGAGAAAGACATAGGAGCACATCTATGGTGCCACAGTTACAAGATAACATTTTGTGATTAATCAAAGAGGTCAATATTAATGAGCTACGTGACTTTATTCATTTGTTTTCCTTTCTGTGCCACGTCCTTATTTGACTGTCCGAAACAATGGCATGTGCTCACAAAAAAACATACTTATAGTAAGCTATCAAAAGAGTATAGTAGGTCAAAATATGACTACGTAAAATCAATCAATAATTGCTCCAAACAAGTGGTTTCTGCGATTTTACCTTTACAGTCCAGCGTTTTTGCGTCTCAATAAAATCCTAACACGTGTCTCCCATATTATCACCAGGGAGATGCAGGGGCAACTGTGACAAAATCTTTTTGCACAAACTGAAGTACAACCAATTTGACAAAAGTGTTACACAACTGTTGCGGAGACAGCACAATGGTCGTGCAGACAAACTCATTTGGACCACAAAAATAGCAATTGTATCACATCCATACCACAGCCATTGTGTAAAAATACTTTGTACCTCAACTTTAGTGTTCGTATGGAGCCTATTTGTTTTAGGTAGCGAATAACGCTGTGACCTGCTTGTTCCATGACGGCAATAGAGAACACCATTGCTACAGTAACAGTCATAACAACAGCTTTGCTGGGTAGACGCCAGAGTCGCAAGCTGCTGGTTTGTAAATCTATGTTGATAGTCTTTAACTGAACAATAGTATTTGCCGCGGGGAGAGGTGTGGGACAGATTGGAAAATATTCACCCTGAACAGCCCATTGCACTCTATATTAGTATCTCTCAGACCTAGGATGTGTCTCAAATGGCACCCTATTCCCTACATAGTGCATTCCTTTTGACAGGGACCCATAGGGCTCTGGTCAAAAGTTGTGCACTATATAGGGAATAGGATGCCATTCCAACCCCAGCCACTTGCTTGTTTCCATATTGTCACATAGCAACAGAGCTGTGTCTTGAATACAGTCTGAAAACTACGGGTATTTCTGTTGTATGTACACATTCTTTCTAGTTTCCCAAAAGGGAGAGGAACTACCGTTTCGATAATATATGGCATTTTAAATCTTTATTTTAACAGTAAACAATTATTAAACACATTAAATGATAAAAACACATTCCAGTCATCTTGAAACATGTCATTTTTGGTTACATATTAGAGAGGTAAAAATCCACAGGGTGTTTGTCCAGAGAGAGTTCTGATGATGATGATGTCAGAAAGAGTTCTGTAGATATGTCACTGTTTGTGCTCTGCTCCTATTGGCTCATCTCCTCAGGCTTGGGTGGGGCAGTCTCGTGGAGGGTCGAGTGGGGAGGAGTCAAACGGGCGACACTGAGGGATTGAGCTGCAATAGAACTCTTTCTTCTCCTGAGAGAGAGAGAGAGAGAGAGAGAGAGAGAGAGAGAGAGAGAGAGAGAGCGAGAGAGAGAGAGAGAGAGAGAGAGAGAGAGAGAGAGAGAGAGAGAGAGAGAGAGAGAGAGAGAGAGAGAGAGAGAGAGAGAGAGAGAGATGGTGAGGCACTTGCACTTGTGCTGATCTGAAAGAATTGGATAGGTTCTAGCAATAATTATGGTGGTAGCTCAACCTGCCGTTGTGCTTACACCTACAGTATCTGGTCCTCTCAGATTAACACATGTGCCTATGCCTTGCGGCTTTCCCTCATTGGGCCTTCATCACTCTTAGTTTTAGCTCTGGTTCTTACCCCTGCGGCACCACCATATCCTCTTGGTTGTCCCCACTGATGCAGCTCTCTGTCTGGGAGCTCTGCTTGTTGTAGGGGTCCTCCTCCTTCTCCTTGTCTGCTCCCTGGGAGCAGAGCAGCTCCCTGATCTCGCTTGCCTCGTCAGTCTGCACCACGATGGAGGGCAGCCGCCCCCTGCAGTGAATAGGATCCTCGGCAAAAGACTCAGATTCTGACTCTATGGCCATGGGAGTCAGGGGGCAAGGGAAGATCTGGGGCAGAGAGGGTGTGAGAGGGGTGGCAGGGAGAAGAGGCAGGGGGGAGAGATAGGATGAGGGAGAGAGAAGGCAGGAAGGGAGGGGAAAGAAAGAAAGAGAGCAGTATTTATACAGGTACTTTAAGTCAATTTAAAAAAATTCTTATTTACAGGGACAACCTGTCCAGAGGCAAAGATAGCAGCAATATAGAACAACACAAAAATGTCACCTGAACATATACATACAGTATACATAAAGCAGAACTGATGACCTTGGTACACTCTAAAAATTAGGGATTCATTAAGGGTTCTTCTAAGATCCTCAAAGTTCTTTGAAGAACCTTACGGTTTTTGGCACTGAAAATGACCCCAAAAAGGTCCTTTCAAGAACCCCACAGGAAGTGGGGTTCATCGAGGAACCTCCTTAGTTGGTGGGGGTTCTTGCAGAAACCTAACTGCCCAACTGAAACATTTGGTTTTGAAATTGAAAGGACAGCAGGTGAAGGCACAAAAACACAAAAATGTAAAGATCTCCTCAATTTAAGGTAAGGCTTGTCTAATATAATTTGGCTTGTATAATCTAAATTGATATTGTTTTAGGATGATACCATCTATCTTTTCATATTTATGCAAATGATTCCAAAACATAGACTGGACACAATTCAATGGATATCAATCAACAAAGAGGTAAAAATATGTACTGTAGGCTATAAGAAAATATTGAAGGCTAGCTGTATTGGGTGCAGATGACTGAACTGCTCACTTTTGTGTCTGTGTCTGCACACATACATACGAGGAGGCATGCAAAGGTATGTCAATTGGTATTGGTATGTTACGCAGACCGCATTCACCTCCTCCCTTACCTCTTCAATGGATATCCCAAAGGCCTCTCTCTACATTATGGACAAGGTATGTGTATAAAAACCATTATCAAAACATTTTTTTTTCATTCACATTCACATTCACCACAAAAACTGTCTTGTGTTTGGTTAATCATCTGTATAATTACATTTTTGGTGATTCATTCTTCCAAAAACAGTTCTTAGGATGAAAAAGGTTCTAGATAAAACCCTTTGCCTTACAAACAACCCTTGTCTTCTAAATAGGGCTCTTTAGGTGAAAACGGTTCTTGGTAGAACCCTATCCATCTGCAAAGAACCCTTTTGGAACCATTTTGTCTAAGAGTGCAGTAGTTCTGCTTCTGTGTGTGTGTGTGTGTGCGTTCGCGTGCGTGCGTGTGCGCATTCATGCTTGTGTATCAGAGTAAGAAAATATTGCATAGAAAGTGTTACTGGAGAGATGTCAATGTCATATATGTAATTTACTTCTATTGACAGGTTATTACATGCGTGTGCGAGTGTACATGAGTACCTGGTAGACTCTGCTCCCTCTCCTCTGTTTTGGATCTGCTGAATCCTCTGGGGCAGTCACCACATTCACACTGGTGAAACACGGTAGAGCAAGATACATCCATATAGTGCACAGATATCATTTAACATGCTTACAAGTATACTGTACATAGACACAGGAAAATACAGAAGGTGGAGTCCATTTCATTGTTCTTGTTGACAACGTGCCTTTGATTGAATCGCGGCCATGGTCATTCCTTGCATCCACATGGCTCTGTCTATGAATTTGAGTGTGGTTACATTTCTCCAGCTGTTTACCAAAACAAGTGGCAGTTGGATATTTTTTTGTTTTTCACATGGTAGACTGTAGCTTTGAGTAAGTCCCATTTTCTGATGTAACGGAAAATGGTTCGAAGCGCACCGCTCAGGTGACATCATGTCCCAAATAAACACAGGGGGGGGCCATACTTTCTGAGGTTAGCAGAGGTCTAAATGTGCAAGCTTTTGTAATGGGAACAGCTAACATGTAGCCTTTGATCGCGTGAATGTACATCAACAATTTGAATTGGCTCATGCTTAAACTTAACCTTGAATTTGAACTTTTCCTAATGTGCGCAAGTAGGCCTCTGACTGTTCAACCGGACAATTGGGGGGGGGGGGGGGGGGGGGGGCCTTTTCTATATGTACAGTACCTTCAGAAATTATTCATACCCCTTGACTTATTCTACATTTGGTTGTGTTACAGCATGAATTTGAAATGGATTAAATTACTGGCCTACACACAATACCCCATCATGTCAAAGTGGAATTATGTTTTTAGAAATGTTTGCAAGTGAACTAAAAAAGAAAAGCTGAAATGTCTTGAGTCAATAAGTGTTCAACCCCTTTGTCATGGCAAGCCTAAATAAGCTCATGAGTAAAAATGTGCTTAACAAGTCACATGCGTGTGCGAAGTTGCATGGACTCACTCTGTGTTCAATAATAATGTTGAACATGATTTTTGAATGACTACCTCATCTCTGTACCCCCACACATTCAATTATCTGTAAGGTCTCTCAGTCGAGCAGTGAATTTCAAACACAGATTCATGCACAAAGACCAAGGAGGTTTTACAATGCCTTGCATTGAAGGGCACCTATTGGTAGATGGGTAAAAAGTAGACATTGAATATCCCTTTGAGCATGATGAAGTTATTATTATACTTTGGATGGTGTTTCAATACACCCAGTCACTACAAAGATGCAGGCGTCCTTCCTAACTTAGTTGCCGGAGAGGAAGGACACCGCTCAGGGATTTCACCATGAGGCCAATGGTGACTTTAAAATGGTTACAGACTTTAATGGTTGTGATAGGAGAAAACTGAGGATAGATCAACAGCATTGCAGTTTCTCCATAATACTAACCTAAATGACAGAGTGAAGAGAAGGAAGACGTGGCAATTGTTTTTACTTTATGTCCCGTATACAAAGTGTTATATTTGGTGCAAATCCAATACAACACATCACTGAGTACCGCTCTTCATATTTTCAAGCATGGTGGTGGCTGCATCATGTTATGGATATGCTTGTCATCAGCAAGGACAAGGGAGTTTTTTAGGATGAAAAGAAACGGAATAGAGCTCAGCACAGGCAAAATCCTAGAGGAAAACCTGTTTCAGTTTCAATTTCAATTCACCTTTCAGCAGAACAATAACCTAAAACACAAGGCCAAATATACACTGCTGTTGCTTACCAAGATGACATTGAACGGCCTAGTTACAGTTTGACTTAAATCGGCATGAAAATCTATGGCAAGTCTAGCAATGAACCAACTTGACAGTGCTTGAAGAATTTTTGAAATAATAATGTGCAAATATCGTACAATCCAGGTGTGCAAAGCTCTTAGAGACTTACCCAGAAAGATTCATACATGTAGCTGTAATCGCTGCCAAAGGTGCTTCTACAAGGTATTTACTCAGGGGTGTAAAAATGTATGTAAATGAGGCATTTCTGTATTTCATTTTCAATAAATGTGCAAACATTTCTATAACGTTGCTTTCACTTTGGCGTTATGAGGCGTTATTGTGTGTAGATGGGTAGAACAATTTCAAATGAATCCATTTTGAATTCAGGCTGTAACACAACAAAATGTGGAATATGTCAAGGGGTAGGAATACTTTCTGAAGGCACTGTAGAGATAGTAATACAAACACAGTGGTGATATATCATTGTGATATTTATTATAATTATTGTAGGGGCTGCCAATTGACGTGTGTTTATGATTAGTCCCATAGGCCCTGTACACACTGTACAACTGATGTACAACACATTTGACACAACTGATGTGTTTGTGAAGCTACAGAATGGGTCAGCACAAAAATGTATACATAATTATTTTGTGCTGTCTCCGCAACCCTGTAGTCATTTTTTTGTACAGAAAGGCTCTCCATTGTAATACAACCGTTATGCCAAATTCGTTGTACATTATTAAATGTCTATGGGGCCACATAGCCTAAGGACTACAGACAAAAAGTCACTGGGACTGAAATTTGTGTCTGATAGCACAGTCTCTATTGAACAGACTACATGGATTAAATGAAATAATACACAGCACCTCGGTCTATTCTTATACAGACACTCCACTGCACTGATAAGCAACATGTTAATCATGGCAAGCCAGATTATAGCCAGAAGTCAGAGCGAACAGGTGAGAGTCAAGCCGAAGTGTTAACAGACACACTCCAATGGCAGCTCAGCTCAGCTCAGCTCAGCTCTGCTGTTGCCGGCGGCGATCTGGGATTGGTACATACATTTTTGGTGCTTTTAAATATAACATTGATTCTTGAAGCATTTAACTTAGAAATACTTTCTGATCTTAGTACGACATGTCTTTTACTCCATTGTTTGTAAAAAATATATTCTAAACAAATAATCGCTTCAAAACATGGATAAAACTATCATGTCGATGTCATGGACTGTCAGACCCGTTTGAGAGTGGTTACATTTCCCTCAACTATACAAAAATAACTGGTGGGGCGGCCGGTTTCACAGACTGTAGCTTTAATGAGAGGGAGGAAGTCTCTCCTCCTCTTCGTTAGCTAATCCTCCACAGTAAGACCTTAACGAGGTAACGGGCTTGCACACCCAGTACCTGCTCACCCCTCAGAGGGATAGAGGAAGCGAAGGGCGGGAGGGGAGGGAGGGAGGGAGGGGGGAGGGGACAGGCAAGGGAAGGGGGGTGAGGCAGAAATGGACAGAAAACAAGGGCACGAAGTCGAACAACACAGATGCTGTTTACATTGTCAGTGCTAATCTGAGGATGGGTTCAATGGGGGGTGGTTTCTTTTACAGCGACAGTCGACCGACCGCTATCCTGGACACCAGAAATAGGGACCCTAGGTTAGGGTCAATTTTATTTTTGATTGATTGAATTAACCTCATCAGGCCCGAGGACCCAAGCAAACATCTATTTGAATTGATCTGCACGTCCAGCCTTTTTAGCATCACCATGAAGTGTTTTACCATTTGCTTTTCAGAACAACCAGAGCTACAAGTAGAGTTCAAAACCATTTGACATAAACAGTTGCATTCATGAGCTTTATTGACAAAATTAATGTAAATAACAAGAAATAGGTCAGCCAAGCAAAAACCTGATATGAATTTATGAAAATACTGTACAGAAATTCCACTACCCAATCTTGACCTTATCCTAACCTTAACCATTAGTGGGGAAAATGCTAAGCTGTCCCAAAATCAGCGTCTAAGGGCAACTTCACCTTACTTCGGCTCTTACCTGTGGGGAGGGGGTAACCGGCTGGCAGGAGTGCAGCTCATTTCCAATGGAGAGTCCTGGCAATGGCTGTACTGAGACCAAATCAATCAGAACGTCACCCAAATACCGAACCCAAGTCTGATGCTCTTTTGCTCGTTTTATTTATGCCTTTTCTCCTGTTGGGTTCTTTTACTTATCCCTCTCTCATTGGACCTCGATCCCTCTCTCTTCTCTGTCTCTCATACACTGACACACGCACACAGTATGTGCATACACCCTCATGCACGCACACAATCCCAAGCCAGCTTTACCGACTGGCCGGCTTAACGTCACCTTCAATTAAAAAAGAGCCGGTTACATCATGGTGACTGTGTGGTTGCACGGGGTTGGACACATAGAGACCATGGGGCAAATGGCCACCGCAGACAGACAGTCCATGGTAGTATTTATTAGTGCACAACATAGCAAAATGTTTTTGCAACTGAAAAATAAAACGTGTTTCTTATTGGACAAGTTCAGGTAGTCCCTCCCCGTTTCAGCTTGTTTCCCTCTGTTTTGGGTACTAGTGAATACGACCCAGCTAATTAAACACTCTCTCCTTATATTTTACATCATACGATTGACACAGGGTCTCCCCAAGATAACTGTGTTTGAAATGGCACTCTATTCCCTTTATAGTGCACTAATATCCACTGAGTGTACAAAACAGCTCTTTCTATGACAGACTGTAGACTGACCAGGTGAATCCAGATGAAAGCTATGATCCCTTATTGATGTCACCTGTTATCAAATTCACTTCAATCAGTGTAGATGAAGAGGAGACAGGTTCAAGAAAGATTTTCGAGCCTTGAGGCAATTAAGACATGGATTGTGTATGTGTGTCATTTAGAGGGTGAATGGGCAAGACAAAATATTTTGGTGCCTTTGAACGGGGTATGACAGTAGGTGCCAGGTGCACCTGTTTGAGTGTGTCAAGAACTGCAGTGCTGCTGGGTTTTTCATGCTCAACAGTTTCCCGTGTGGATCAAGAATGGTCCACCACGCAAAGCACATACAACTTGACACAATTGTGGGACGCTTTTGAGAACTTGTAGTCCATGCCCCGACAAGTTTAGGCTGTTTTTAAGGGCAAAAGGGGGTGTTCCTAATGTTTTACATACTTAGTATGTATATACATTTCTTAATTTCTTTCTTTTTACTTTTTTTGATTATGTGCGTGTTGTTTTGTATTGCTAGGTATTATTACTGCACCGTTGAAGCTAGAAACACAAGCATTTCGCTGCACCTGAGATAACATCTGCAAATCTGTGTACGCAACCAATAAACTTTGATTTCATTTAGATTTAATTTCATTTAGAGTTTCTCAGCCCAATACAGTTCAATTCATAGGTCATTCTTACTTTTGGCCACATGGGGGCACTAGTACATGTGACTGAATTGTCAAACTTGTTGCATTGTACAGTCGTGGCCAAAAGTTTTGAGAATGACACAAATATTAATTTTCACAAAGTCTGCTGCCTCAGTTTGTATGATGGCAATTTGCATATACTCCAGAATGTTATGAAGAGTGATCAGATGAATTGCAATTAATTGCAAAGTCCCTCTTTGCCATGCAAATGAACTGAATCCCCCAAAAAACATTTCCACTGCATTTCAGCCCTGCCACAAAAGAACCAGCTGACATCATGTCAGTGATTATCTCGTTAACACAGGTGTGAGTGTTGACGAGGACAAGGCTGGAGTTCATGCTGATTGAGTTCGAACAGACTGGAAGCTTCAAAAGGAGGGTGGTGCTTGGAATCATTGTTCTTCCTCTGTCAAACATGGTTACCTGCAAGGAAACACGTGCCGTCATCATTGCTTTGCACAAAACGGGCTTCACAGGCAAGGATATTGCTGCCAGTAAGATTGCACCTAAATCAATCATTTATCAGATCATCAAGAACTTCAAGGAGAGCGGTTCAATTGTTGTGAAGAAGGCTTCAGGGCGCCCAAGAAAGTCCAGCGCCGGGACCGTCTCCTAAAGTTGATTCAGCTGCGGGATCGGGGCACCACCAGTACAGAGCTTGCTCAGGAATGGCAGCAGGCAGGTGTGAGTGCATCTGCACGCACAGTGAGGCAAAGACTTTTGGAGGAAAAAACATCAGGGACAGACTGATATTCTGCAAAAGGAACAGGGATTGGACTGCTGAGGACTGGGGTAAAGTCATTTTCTCTGATGAATCCCCTTTCTGATTGGTTGAGGCATCCGGAAAAAAGCTTGTCCGGAGAAGACAAGGTGAGGGCTACCATCAGTCCTGTGTCATCCCAACAGTAAAGCATCCTGAGACCATTCATGTGTGGGGTTGCTTCTCAGCCAAGGGAGTGGGCTCACTCACAATTTGGCCTAAGAACACAGCCATTAATAAAGAATGGTACCAACACATCCTCCGAGAGCAACTTCTCCCAACCATCCAGGAACAGTTTGGTGACGAGCAATGCCTTTTCCAGCATGATGGAGCACCTTGCCAGAAGGCAAAAGTAATAACTAAGTGGCTCGGGGAACAAAACACCAATATTTTGGGTCCATGGCCAGGAAACGCCCCAGACCTTAATCCCATTGAGAACTTGTGGTCAATCCTCAAGAGGCGGGTGGACAAACAAAAACCCACAAATTCTGACAAACTCCAAGCATTGATTATGCAAGAATGGGCTGCCATCAGCCAGGATGTGGCCCAGAAGTTAATTGACAGCATGCCAGGGCAGATTGCAGAGGTTTTGAAAAAGAAGAGTCAACACTGCAAATATTGACTCTTTGCAACTTCATGTAATTGTCATTAAAAGTCTTTGACACTTATGAAATGCTTGTAAATATACTTCGGTATTCCATAGTAACATCTGACAAAAATATCTAAAGACACTGAAGCATCACACTTTGTGAAAATTAATATTTGTTTCATTCTCAAAACTTTTGGCATGACTGTATGTAACATGATTATAGAGGTTAGAGAGGTTAGGAGGTTGCAGGTTTGAATCCCAGGACTGACAAGATTTCAAAATCTGACCAGATTTCAGGTGCCAATTACTACCTATTTGTCCTTGAGCAAGACATTGAACACCAAACCCACCCCAGGGGCATTGCACTGCACAGCTAACTGTGTGCTACTCCCAGCCTGCCATGTGTGTACAGTATGTTTGTGATTGGTGCTGTGTCAGCAAAATGTCACATTTCTGTTGTACTGGACATAAAGATTCTATTTTATTCTAAATATCTATTCTATTTTCTTATGTTTTCTTCTATTCTGTGTGTGGGGGTGCGCTATTGTGACTGAACAGCACTGCTGTCTCCTGTTATACATTAGATATAGACACAATGTTTCACAGTGTGTGCTTGATAATGGATGCATCCGAAATTGCACCCTATTCCCTTTATATAGTCATATAGAGTGCACCCTGGTTAAAAGAGGTGAACAATGTAGGGAATAGAGTGCCACTTGGGTCACCTCCAATAACTCATCGGCTCTACCGTCCCAGCTACATACTGTACTGTGGCATTGTGGCTTGCGTGTTTAGACGTGTCACTCAAACCTCTCACAGAGCACTAACTCCTCTTTTCAAAACTCTGTCTGTATCTGTGCATGAGCTCCCACGCTCTGATGAAGGCGATTCGTGTCAACATAAGCTCATTGTTTGTTTCTCCGGTCAATAAATCGATCAGATTTACTGAGTGCTCTTTTTTATTTACTCTCCAGGATATCCTGGGGTACGTTTTTGGGGATTTCCAAGTCCCTCAGTTGAGCACCTGATCCCCCCCCCCCCCCCCCTTAGCTGAAGCACATTTGGGTTTATCTTTTTTCCTAGGTAGAATTTGTCAGATTACCCTCCCCTAATCCTAACCATAACTATTTGGGTTGAAATGTAAAAACAGTTCATAGGTCAGCATCTAGAGGCAACTTCACTTAACTGTGTGGTGTCTGTGTGAGCACCAACCAAGGTTGGGCTCAATTCCATTTTAATTCAACTATCCCAGGAGGTAAAGTGACAAAGTGACATTTTGTCAACTGAAAACGTTGGGATTAGATTGGAATTTCAGTTTACTTTCTGAGATCACTGAATTGAAATGGAAATGCTAAAACTGACCGTAGATCAGAATTGGGTCTGACCAGGGTGAAGGTAGCTGGCCAGCCTTCTGTGCTGTGCCCTGGCGTGTCCCAGAGTGCCACTTCCTTAGGAAAACATTCCACTTACACTGTCTGCACCACACTACCATGTTGTTATGCTGTGGCTCCCATACACAAACACAGACACTCACATGGACACCACACACACATTCACTAAGTCTAAGATGTGCTATGCACACATCAGTGGAGGCTACTGAGGGGAACCACATAATACAAACACGCTGTGCACACACCGACATGCTAGATGTGCACCAGCAAAAGACACCAATGTACGTAGACATAGGAACGTACGTAGGCACACGTGTGCTCTACATACACACACGCCTAAGTGCATGAGCAAATACGGATGTACATCCGTCATATGTGGGCACAACATGCCGGCTTGCACCCACACAAGCCCCACACTGCCACAAACACAATTCAAACACACATATCAATATGGTGTTAAAATGAAACATACATCAATATAAATCACGCGTTCGGTAGAATTTGCTTTGAAAACAATGAAATATTGGAATAAAATGGAGAACAAGTTCAAGGCAATGAGAGGCCGATTTGAGGCAAGGGAGGCTGGAGCTGTGGTGCATCAACAGAAGAAGAGAGGAAGGGGGGCAGTTCAGTGGAGAAGTCAAAACAGAAAAGCTGTGAGGAGCGAGAAAGAGAGAGAGAGAGAGGAAATAGGGAGCAACGCTTACAGGCACACATTGAGCGACAGACAGCGGGGAAAGAAGAGAAGGACAGACAGACAAAGAGAATAAACGTATGGACAGACGGAGAGTGGAGGATTTTCAGAGCCAGTGAGCCTGACAAGAAAAGTGGACAACCACTGTGCCCCTGAAAAGAGTGAGTGAAGGAGGGAGAGAAAAGGGGAGGGAGGAGGGCTGTGCAGACAGAAGATGAGCGAGAGGTGAGATGGAGGGATCTGCAAAAGTTGAGGGACCAAAATAGCTCATGGACCGTGGACAGTTTTGTAACAGTCGTGTGAGAATTGTGGAGACAATAAAGCATGTACTGTACCTGCAGTACAGAGTAGTGTAGGTTTTGGTTTGGCCACATACAGTTCTAGAACATGGAGCTACAATTCTGTAAAAGAGGTGAACGATTTTGAACTTTGAAGTTTTGGGAGGCAAGTACTGACAAATGAGAAGGATGAGAGAAAGACAGATAGACTGAAAGAGAAAAATTAAGAAGTGGTAGAAGTGAGACAAAAACAGAAACCAAGAGAGGGGGCCAAAGGGTAAGAGAGAGAGAGAGACACACACACACACACACACACTGTACAGCGTGACGAACGAACAGATGAGAGTGGAGTAGCGAGTGGAACAGAGGAAAGAGAGAGGGATCAAGAGAGAGAGAAAGAGGGAGGGAGAAAGAGAGTGACAAACAGGGAGTAAGAGAGAAAAAAACAGGGCACTGTAAACTACAGGAAGCCACCGTGTCAAACAAACAGGGGACTAGAAGACCTCCAGTCCAGAACCAGCCACCAGCCTCCAGTCTCCATTGACTTCAGGGAGTTGCAACGCCTGCTGGACAGCATGTCGGCGAGCCCTGGGCCTCGTGACTCAGACCTACTGCTGTTGGAACTCCAGGCCCCAGGGCCGGTGGGACTGCAGACACTGTTGGACCTGCTAGTGGGGGTGTACCAAGAGTTCCGCTTCTCACCCCTTGCCAGGGAGAAGTACGTTGCGGGCTTCCTGCAGTGGGGTCAGTCCCTTACTTACAAAGCCTTAACTTAACACTGTGTGTGTGTGTGTGTGTGTGTGTGTGTGTGTGTGTGTGTGTGTGTGTGTGTGTGTGTGTGTGTGTGTGTGTGTGTGTGTGCGTGTGTGCGTGTGCGCGTGTGTGCGTGTGTGTGTGCAGATGTAACCTTACATGTGTACTTACTGATTTAAAACCTGCCTGTGTTTCAATTTGCTTACATGTATGCCGAGTGGGTCGAGTTTGCCCTTTCGGGATTATCCATAGGTTCTATTGCCCCAGGTAAACTAAATTAAGCACAAAGTATTTGAAAGAAAACGATTACACTCCCCTGCGTATTTATTTGTAGAGTGAAGCTAAAACTTTTCATTTAATACTCTAGCATTTTGGATTTGAGACCAAATGTTTTAAATGAGGTGACAGTACAGAATGCCAATTTTATTTGAGGGTATCATACATATATGTTTTACTGTTTAAAAATGAAAGCACTTTATGTATCTAGTCGCCCCATTAGAAGGTGTTATAAGAGCCATGGACAAATTGACTGATAGTGTATTAAATTTAAGTCAAAAGTTTAGTATTTGGTCTCATATTCCTAGCACGCAACAACTACATCAACCTTGTGACTCTACACACTTGTTGAATGCACTTGCAGTTTGTTTAGGTTGTGTTTTAGATGATGTTGTGCGTTAATTGAAACGAATAGTAAATAATAATGTGTTTCGGAACATGTCTACATTACATTGGATGCTACCTACCATCACTCTGGATAATCATGAATGAATGGTGAATGTACAAAGATCATACCCCTCAAAAAATTTGCATGTTTTGGAGACGTGATCTTTGTGTATCTGAAACCTTTTGTGGGATATGGTTTCATCTTGATATTAGACTACTTTAGAAGTCTGAAAACACTGGACAAACTTTGATTAGAAAGTGTAAAGTCCCTAAAAATGGACAGCATTACGACTAGTTCTATGTTTATAGAAGCAGTCAACCCTTGGTTGTGGTGAGTGCATGTGATGTGTTCCCCAGAGTAGCATACTGAGTCATGTTGTGTTCTACTAAGGTCAGGAGAATAAAGTGTCCTTACAGTGTAAAGACTGCAGTGAAAACACAAGGTCATGTAAGCCAACACCCCTCTGTTAACCTTCTTCCAGCCCTCGTGAGCCCCCATGATATTTCAGCTGGTGTCAGCCTGTTAAGCCCACCAGCAGTCACAAACACGCACACGCACACACACACACACTTTACAGCAGGAAATCACAGGACTATTTGCTGATTGCCCCCCCCGGCTACTAAAACTGAGTACTGTTTTATTGGGAACATTGGCCTCACTGTTGGACATGTTGAACTCTGTTGAACTCCTCACATCTTCACACTTTTCTTTTCAACCTTTCATCGTTTATCCTCCAATTCTGAAACTATTAATTGACTACAAAATCAGTCTCCGGATTTGAACCCTGTTGAAAACCTGTGGTTTGAATTGAAGAAGGCCGTCCATAAGACCGGACGAAGGATATCAAGGATCTGGAAAGATTCTTCATGGAGGAATTGTCTAAGATCCCTCCCAATGTGTACTCCAATCTCATAAAACATTTTAGAAAAAGGCTCTATGCCGTTATCCCTTCAAGGTGAGGTATTGAAAGATATTGAAAACAGAGGTGGCAATAATTTTGACCCTTAACCTTTAGCGATATTTTTTATTACAAAATCTCTTTATTTTTTAAAATTGTATTAGTATATAATAATATGTTCAAATTGTTTTGGGGCACACAACACAGCTCAGTATTTGTACTATTTATTTTATAGTATTTTTGTCTCATTTTTATCAAGGATACCAATATGGACCAGACTGTATATTCCATGATATTTCAATCAAAAAGATGTGTATACATGTATACTGTAACATGAATGGTTCCACATATATACTGTACAATACAGTGGCGGTGAGTGCCGTTTAAGATGAGGGAGGAAGATTTTTTCCTCTGGCCTTATTTCTATTACAGCATATTGGATGACTCTCATTCATGTTCCATTCACCCAGTTCAATGTAACAGCGATAGGTTTTGGCTACTACATGATACTGACATTTTCCCTATACCCATCATGAGGTGGCTACAACCTAGCCTAGGTTGAGGTGGCTACAACCTAGCCTAGGTTGAGGTGGCTACAACCTAGCCTAGGTTGAGGTGGCTACAAACTAGCCATAAGGGTGTTTCAGTAGGTCTAACTAGCTTGCTGCATTGGCTTGCTAAGTAAGTGATACTGAAAGTCCAAAATAATGCAGAAATCTCTCTATCAATTTTTCTCTAGCTTCTCCTTTTTTTGGGAGGGAGAAATTAATTTGTTAAAAACTGTTCAACAATTGTCTTTCTCTCTCTTTGAGTCAACTACTCACTACATTTTATGTGCTGCAGTGTTAGCTAGCTATAGCTTATGCTGTCAGTACTAGATTAATTCTCTGATCCTTTGATTGGGTGGACAACATGTCAGTTCATGCTGCATGAGCTCTGATAGGCGGGAGGAAGTCCTCTGGAAGTTGTCATAATTACTGTGTAAGTCTATGGAAGGGGGCGAGAACCATGAGCCTCCTAGATTTTATATTGAAGTCAATGTACCCAGAGGAGGATGGAGGTTTGCTGTCCTCCGGCTACATTTACGGTTACATGGAGTGCTGTTGAGGCTACTGTAGACCTTCTTTGCGAAATAGTGTTTTAATTAGTTCTTTGGTGTCAATTGATTATATTTAGTATAGTTTTATCTAAAAAAGGATAACATTTTTATGACATTCACTGAGGAGGATCACCAATCCACATCTTGTCAGATCTGTGCTCGAACTTAATTTCTCCTGTGCTCGTTTGAATAAACTCTTAGTGTACAGTATTTCAAAATGCTTCGTAAATATGTGATGCGACTGAGTGAGTGTGTGTGTGCACAAAATGTTGTGTACGTGCGTGTGCATGCAATCGCTCATGTCTTCCTGCTTCTGTGTTTGTGCAATTTAGTCCAGTGGCCGAGGGATATCATATGTCACAGAGATGGAGGTTCCTATTTTGGTCTTAGCATGTGTCCAGTCTTGCTCGGGGATGAGTGTACTGTAGAGTGTCAGATGTGGAACGTTGACCAGTTCGTGGGATTAGTGTAGGCTGAGTGGGTTAGACCTCAGTTAATCTTTCCTTAACACAGTCAGCAAGGCAGAGAGTCAGGCAGAGAGTCAAGGAGACCCTGGTTGGTTGTGGGGATCTGAAATCCACAAAAGTCCCCACAAAGATAGTAAATCAAGGAAAATTCTCCCTCGTGTGGACATTTCCCACATCCCTCAGAGGATAAAGGCTATTTTAAGTTTAGGGGTTAGGTTTAGGTTTACGGTTACAATTGGGGTTATAGTTAGAATTGGGGTTCGGGTTAGGTTCAGGGTTAGGATTTAGGAGTTAGGGTTATAGTTAGGGTGAGGGTTAGGGTTAGGTTTAAGGGTTAGGATTAGGATTTTGAATGGAAATACATTTTAAATCCCTATAAGGTTAGATTAACATAACATGTGTGTGTCTGTTGGTCTGTCTGTCTGCCTTTCTTTCTTTGTTTCTCTCACTGTGCATCTTTCTTTCTGGATCTGTGTGTATGCCCCCCCCCCCTCTCTCTCTCTCTCTCTCTCTCTTTCTCTCTCTCTGTCTCGCTCTCCCTCGCTCGCACTCTCTCTCTCGCACTCTCTCTCTCTCTCTCTCTTTCTCTCTCTCTGTCTCTCTCTCCCTCGCTTGCACTCTCTCTCTCTCGCACACTCTCTCTGTCTCTCTCTCGCTCGCTCGCTTTCTCTCTCTTTCTCTCTCTCTCGCTCTCATTCTCTTTCTCTCTCCATCCCTCTCTTTCTGGCAGGGTTCTGGTCTGGTCTGGTCACTCCCTACATGGCATTCATAACAGAATGAGTTTTCGATGGGGACATGGCCAAAGTCAACATGCACAGGAACAGGCTGTGGCTCAATCACCCTCCTTTTCAGCTTTTCAGCTTTTCATTGCTCCCGCTTTGAGAATGCAATGTCATAGTTGCCGACAAGTGTATTACATGAATCATGTAATGTCAGCAGCTACAGAGGAACTATATGAGTTTTCAACTTGGGATAGTTCCTTATTCTCTTCATGCTATTAGTATTTTGCATCATTATTTTGGGTTATTATGTTATCTCCCAACAAATCAGGATCTGTGTTTTATGGTGCCAAATTTTTTTGCGTAGATGCTGTGTAGATGCTGTAAAAAGTCACTTGACTTACCCATATGTCACTCAACCTTATCAAGTCAGCTCCTCCACTTATTTTAAGTTATTAAGAATCTTTCTTTCCAAAAAATGTACACAAAAACATAGCAACAGGACTCCCACCCCTCCTCCCTCACGCTCTCTTTTTTCTCTCACTTTCTCTCTCTGTCTCTCTTTCTCTCTCGCTCTCTCTCTTTCTCCTTTTCTTTCTCTCTTTCTCTCTCTTTGTCCCTCTCTTTTCGGCTCCCTGTCTCACTAATTTTTTCCTGTCTGTGTCCATCTCCCTGGAGGAAAGACATGTACATTAACAGATGTAGGATCTTTGAGCCAGTTTGCTACAGCAGAAATGTAATTCTGCAGCAGGAAATTAAGGAATTATTATGTGTATTATAATTCATGTAATTTTTTTTCCAGGGGTTGATACATTTTCATTTAGGGCAAATAAAGTCTGAAATGTTGAAGTGGAAATGACTAACTTTTAGAAGCCTTTTTAAATATTGAATACACTACAAGTTAGCAGGAACAGGAAACCAGTAAAGGACCGTGGTAAACAACACAGACAGGAAGAGGAGAGGAAAGAATCTCATCCCACTCCATACCATACTTTCCATCAGGGCCCTGTTCTCTGTCAACGTGTGTGTGTGTGTGTGTGTGTGTGTGTGTGTGTGTGTGTGTGTGTGTGTCTAGGGTTTGTTTATCTGGTGTGTGTCCTTAGGGTTTATCTGGTGTGTGTGTACCCTGTGATAATCTAATTGTAAGTAAGCTACTATGAGAAGCCAAATGAAACATTTTATTATATAAAAATGTTTCATTATGTTTTTGTTTTCTAATGTTTTGTCTCAATGATTCTGGTAGTTTAAATGCTAAAATGTTGTTGCTGTTGCTAAAACTACATCAAAACCTCAGGAAAGGTGGCAGGATATTCACGCCATCCTTTTCATCCATTCAAATCCATTCAAATCCTTGACGCGTGCGGCCAATCCTGACTCAAATCCATGTTAATGGATAGAGTCAGCATAGGCGTGGCTCCTTTGCCTAGCTTGAAGTAGCTTTGTTCGTTGCATTGACACAATTTCATATTTATTTGCACATGTGTATTGCCTGAACATGTTGTGTGGGAAATCTGGGGTAAGCTCTTTACATGTGGGCGTGTCTACATAATGTGGCACTCGCATCTGTTGAACAGAACGAAGGTGAAGCTAGCTAACTAGCTAGCAAAAACAACCTGACAAATGGACACTATACTGCACCTCAAACAATTTTCCAAGTTGGAAATATCGAACGCGCCATTCTCGAGGGTTTGAAGAGTGGAACATCAACTATAATGAAAGATAAGACTAGACAGCGGCAGCATACACGAGCTCTACAAGACGTGACTTTATTCATGACAGGCAATCACCATCTCCCTCACTGCTAGCTGTCGGGCAGTCGAACAGTGAGAACTGGATTGTCCACTCTGAAATGTCATTACCAATTAATACTTTTTACCCGGACTTTTACACATCTTGGACATTTACTTTGGCTTTGTGGATGTAATGGAAATGGGGCTTCTCCCGCCACTAAATGCGGGCCAGAGCCTTGGCTTCTAAGAGATGGATATGGCTAGTGGGAGGATTCTGCTTCCCGACCAGTTGGATGCCCTAATGGATGGAGCTGCCTACATGTGTGCAGTGTGGGAGAACTGTGCTACCAGCTACTGCTTGTGTGTGTGTGTGTGTGTGTGTGTGTGTGTGTGTGTGTGTGTGTGTGTGTGTGTGTGCGTGTGTGTGTGTGTGTGTGTGTGTGTGTGTGTGTATGTAACTTTTTGCATCAGTGTATAAATGGAACCAAAGGAGGCCTTGGACATGTGTCTCCCAAACAAGCATAGGCCTGCTGTGTGCATGCAGAATAAAATAATAGCAGAGCCATGTCCGTGACTTCTGCAATGCCATCACCGAGAGGTTCACCCTGAATGACAGATGAATGGAATCCATTTGCAAGTAAAGGTAGGCCTAAATGGATTTTCCTAGGCTACTGTTGAATGAACATGGGAATAGACAACATCCCTTTGATGCGTTTGATTTATCAAGCTCGAATTTCATTTTGTTGAGTCCCTTTTGCAACGTTTCGAACTGTTAATTGTAGATATGGACATTTCGTTTGAACCTTGTTTATTATGTACAGTATGTGTGCATAATAACATTTTACATAATAATATTATTGTGTGTGCGGTGAATTGACAGAATTGTAAATCCATTGTGAATGGAGTTTGCTTTGCCACCTATTCGGATGAAATGTGTCCATGTATTGGTCTTTTAGTGCCAACTATTGGTTGTAACTTTGGATGCTACATCGGTCTACAGCTGAGCTGAGTTGAGCAGTGTGTCATTTTGTTGGATGATATGAAATATGCCACCATCAGAGACGATTGCTTGCGTATCTTTGCTAAATTGGTATTTACATTGGTTGGGAATTGTTTGTCAATTTGTATGGTTGTATGGTTAACTTGGGCTTCATCAAGGTTTATTGTGAGTAAATCTGGCTTTGATAATAGCCAGTTCCTACCCAGCCACCGACCTCACCGCATGTCACTGGTGTGTGTGTGTGTGGAGGAGGATACAGCTGATCAGGATGGGTGGAAATCGAGAAGGATGATTTCTGACCTCATATCCTCTCCTGTGGTATTACAGTCATCATCTCTTTAAACCAAGCATGTCCTGCTGACAGGGACACATTCTCTGACACTCCAGAGTAAAGTTTCCCATAGGAACAGATCTAAGATCAGCTTCCTCTCCGCCAATCTTAACCTGAACTATTATTGCAGAAAATGCTAAACTGACCCAAGATCAGCCTCCAGGGTATGATGAGCTTGCCTGGCACAATGGAACATTTGCAAACACGGCACATCTGACACTCCAGGCTGGCTAAATCAAATGCTGGTGTGTTCAGGATGTTGGAACCCCTATGGGCTATTAGTAAGGTTAGAAACTCTATCATTGACCACATTTACATGCACACCAATATCCTGTTATTATATCCCGTTTACAATAACCCGAATAAGATGCCTGGGATACGCTGATCTTAGAGGGGATACTGTGGCATGTAAACATCTTATCCCGTTTGCTGTTGTTTTTCACGATATGCGTAGGCTCAGTTTCGCATAGTAATCAATGTAAACTGTTGTGTTGAGGGTGGAATTTCAACCACAAGATTATGTCACCATTATAATGAATTCTCAACATATAAAAACCTTGTAAAAATATGTTTTAGTTGTACCTCTGAAACAATGTCAGATCTTCAACACTATATCCACTATCAGAAGATTTTTAAAAAAAACAATAGGCTGGGCAGCACCTCCTGGAGCAGGGATCAATAACCAGCATTCAGGGCTAGAACCACTCAGTTTATAATTACAAATGTTTTGTAGACCCCAAATTGACTGCAAGAAGCCCAAACAGATATAATGTTTGACTTTAACGTAATCATTTCAAACCTTGCTTACATTTGTATACTATCACGTGTCTGTCTATTATGCGTGGGGATACTTGGGAACAGATTTCTAAAATTAAAATCCCTTGGAGCTCATTTCCTGTTGTTTTTACAGTCTTATGTCCCAAAAATTATAATAATTATAATAACAAAAAAATGATTACAAAAATGTTTTTGTTCAGAAAACTTTCGGTGCCAAATAAAACCACCCGCGGGCCGCCAGGCTGAATAGAAATAGTGCACATAGTACATATCTACCACTTCTTGGACTTGCTTACAATGCGAGTAACAGATCTACAACTCTCATGTGAATTTGGTCAGGTCGCCCAAAAAGTTACGTTGCAGTTTTAATAAGTAAATATAGTCACTGTTGCTATAATTTTTTTCCCCAAAGGGTAGGTTTAACAGATACAAATGAAATGTAACCATACTTTATAAGTCATATATCATAAATTTGACTGTTTAGGCCTATATATATATATATATATATATATATATATATATATAGCGTTTGCAAAGTCATCAACAGCTATTGTTTCAATTCAAGCCAAAATTGGACTAAAATACATATAGGCCTATGGTTTTAAGCGTTGGTTGATTTAAAATGTAATCTTCAAGTTAATCATTAATATGTTGGATTCACATCTCCTTTTCAACTAAAAAAATCTAAGTAAAAAATAGAACTACATCAAATCAAACTTGAAATAAAATAACATTTGCGCCGAATACAACAGGTACAACAGTGAAATGCTTACAGGGGGTACTGGTACAGAGTCAATGTGCGGGGGCACCGGTGTCTAGGTAATTGAGGTAATATATACATGTAGGTAGAGTTATTAAAGTGACTATGCATAGATAATAACAGGGAGTAGCAGCAGCGTAGAATGGGGGGGGGGAGGGCAAAACAAATAGTCTGGGTAGCCATTTGATTAGATGTTCAGGAGTCTTATGGCTTGGGGGTAGAAGCTGTTTGAAAGACTCTTGGACCTAGACTTGGCGCTCCGGTACCGCTTGCTGTGTGGTAGCAGAGAGAACAGTTTATGACTAGGGTGACTGGAGTCTTTGACAATTTTTAAGGGCTTCCTCTGACTCTGCCTGGTATAGAGGTCCTGGATGTCAGGAAGCTTGGCCCCGGTGATGTACTGGTGCAGCTGTAAAACCTTTTGAGGATTGAGGACAAAATGTCAAATGTCAAATATTTTTAGTCTCCTGAGGGGGAATAGGTTTTGTCGTGCCCTCTTCATGACTGTCTTGGTGTGCTTGGACCATGTTAGTTTGTTGGTGATGTGGACGCAAAGAACTTGAAGCTCTCAACCTGCTCCACTACAGCCCCGTCGATGAGAATGGGGGCGTACTCGGTCCTCCTTTTCCTGTAGTCCACAATCATCTCCTTTGTCTTGATCACGTTGAGGGAGAGGTTGTTGTCCTTGTACCACACGGCCAGGTGTTTGACCTACTCCCTATAGGCTGTCTCATCGTTGTTGGTGATCAGGCCTAACACTGTTGTGTCATCGACAAACTTAATGATGGTGTTGGAGTCATGCCTGGACGTGCAGTCATAGGTGAACAGGGAGTACAGGAGGGGACTGAGCAGGCACCCCTGAGGGGCCCCTGTGTTGAGGATCAGCATGACGGATGTGTTGTTGCCTACCCTTACTACCTGGGGGTGGCCCATCAGGAAGTCCAGGATCCAGTTGCAGAGGGAGGTGTTTAGTCCCACGTCCTTAGCTTAGTGATGAGCTTTGTGCGCTCTATGGTGTTGAACGCTGAGCTGTAGTCAATGGACAGCATTCTCACATAGGTGTTCCTTTTGTCCAGGTGGGAAAGGGCAGTGTGGAATGCGATTGAGATTGTGTCATCTGTGGATCTGTTGGGGAGGTATGCAAATTTGGGGTGGGTCTAGGGTTTCCGGGATGATGGTGTTGATGTAAGTCATGACCAGCCTTTCAAAGCACTTCATGGCTACCGACGTGGATGCTATGGGGCGGTAGTCATTTAGGCACGTTACCTTCATTTTCTTGGGCACAGAGACTATGGTGTTCTGCTTAAAACATGTAGGTATTACAGACTCGTTCAGGGAGAAAATTGGAAATGGCAGTGAAGACACTTGCCAGTTGGTCCACGCAGGCTCTGTGTACACGTCCTGGTAATCTGTATGAATGTGAATGTTGACCTGTTTAATGGTCTTGCTCACATTGGCTACGGAGAGCGTGATCATACAGTCGTCCCGAACAGTTGGTGCTCTCACGCATGCTTCAGTGTTGTTTGACTAGAAGCGAGCATAAAAGGAATATAGCTTGTCTGGTAGGCTCGTGTCACTGGGCAGCTCACGGCTGGGTTTCCCTTTGTAGGCCATATTAGTTTGCAAGCCCTGTCACATCCGATGAGCGTCAGACCCAGGGTAGTGGGATTCAATCGTAGTCCTTTGTGGGTTATTGTCTGTAGATTGTTGAGATTTTAAAAAATCCATTTTAGAATAAGGCTGAAGAAGGCTGTAACATCACGAAACTCAAGAGGTCTGAATACTTTCCTAAGGCACTGTACAGGGAATAGGGGGCCATTTGGGGTCCAATCAAGGAAGCAACAGGACTCTGCAGGATTATGTTGTTTCCACAAGAAGCTCTCTCTCTCTCTCTCTCTCTCCACTGAAAGGGTTTACAATGTTGCCTTGGTCTTGCACGCATTCCTCCCCACACAAGAAGGCATGGGACAAAAAAAGGAAAAATGATGGGGCTGAAAAACCTGTCTTAAAAAAGTATTAAATGGTGGTGGCTATTCTTAGACACACTCTTAGACTATTTCAGACCACCAGTGTCTTAAAGGGGAAGTGGGGGCTTGTTACCGTCATAAGTGCATACATTTTTCAGATGGTGGCCCCAGCAAGAATTAAACCCACAATTCTGGCATTGCACGCTCCATGCACTACCAACTCAGTCACAGAAATACACATGCATGTGTTTGTATGAAAGGTAAAAGGAAATGGACGATTCTTGCCAGCATGCCCGGGGGTCTTCTTGTTAACAGTGTGTGTGTCAGGCTTGCTTTTAAAAGACATGTGATGTATAAAACATTTTCTCCATACAAAACAGCATCAACAAAAAAATGATGGCCCTGATTAGCATGACATTTTTTTCCCCAACACCCTCTTTCCTTTCTTGTCCAATAACAACTCTATCCTCTAATCACAGTGGAGCCCCTGGTGAGGCAGGTGAAGAAGACGCGTATCAAGAGGGATGACTTCCACATCTTGAAGGTGATTGGTCGAGGGACCTTCAGTGAGGTGAGAGGACACTGCACAAGGTCAAGGTGCACATTGGACAATTGAATCTTGTCTCCGTTGTGACATGTTTGTGGCGCCGTATTTATAGGTGGCTGTGGCGAGGATGCGTAGCACACAGCAAGTGTACGCCCTGAAGATTATGAATAAGTGGGACATGCTGAAGCGAGGAGAGGTAAACATAAACACACATACACACACAGGAACTTTTCAGCATACTGTATTCTCACTATTCACATAACGGACACATTTTGTGTCAGCACCGACTTCCTCCCTTTGTTGCTTCTGGCTTCTACTGTAAAACAGCATGTGACGTCATCCTTCTTTCTGCGTTGCGTCTGTGTGTGTCTGTGTGTATGTCCTGTAGACAGCTTGTTACCAAGAGGAGAGAGAGGTTCTGCTGAAGGGCGATCGACGCTGGATCACTGAGCTGCACTACGCCTTCCAGGATGACAATTACCTGGTGGGTATCAGTAACAAGCACTCAGTTACGAGGGTCACGTCAGTGGCAGATTCTTGTCTGTTCTGTTCATCAGTGCCATTTCAGGGAAACCCCCTGTGTACTTTAACTGAAGCTACACTGTCTTTTCAGTGTAAATGTAGCTGCCCTCAGTTTCTTTCCCTCAAAATACACCAAGGAAAAATGAATTAATTTCTCGTCCACTCTCTTTGTTGGAACTATCTCTCCCCTTGCACAATATCTCTCTCTCTCTCTCTCCCTCTCAGTACCTGGTGATGGACTACTACGTGGGTGGTGACCTGTTGACCCTGCTCAGTAAGTTTGGCGACCGTATCCCTGAGGACATGGCGCAGTTCTACCTGGCTGAGATGGTCATGGCCATTGACTCCATCCACAGGATGGGCTATGTGCACAGGTTAGTTAGTCAGAGACACCCAGAAAGACGACACCATCCAGCAAATAATTTGTGGTGTTCCTAGATTGCCCCCCCCCCCCCCCTTAAAGTTCTGAAAACAGTCATGTTTCTGGAAGGAATGTTCGAAAGAACACTCAGAAAACAGGGAACATACTGCGAGTTGGTATTCATGTCATAACAAGGAATTCCTCTTGACCACGCCCACAAATTGGGGAAAACAATCATTATTTCACAAAACTCCCACGTAGGGAAACCCTGTGGCTTCAGTGTGTAAGAGTGGGAAATTGTGGGGACCCGGTTTTCAAGTAGGCTAGACGTAGCTATGTGTGTGGAAAACATTTTATCACGGGTAAGACATTTAACTTGTGTGTTTGTAACTCCACTTACTACTTGAAGCATTATAGTCAGTTTTGTGTTCTTTTCTTAAATGTCGTTTTGTAATTGACTTAAAAAAGCAGAGAACAAGAAAATGGTGTTTGAAAAAGGTTACATTTTTCATTGTAGGACAAACAAGGCAACCACAGGTTGTTTTCCCCACAGGTGGGCGTCGCCGCACGTCTATTTAATACCGGCTGGGACAATTGTTCCTTACTTTGGAACACCTACAAGGGAAGTTCAGAGAACATTGTTGACTATAGAATGGATGAATATATCCGCATACAATAACTTGAAAACACAATTTTTTTGAGTGTGGACCATGGACTGCATCTAATGGTTTGTTTTTGGTCCATGCACCTCAAATGAGTGCAGGATTCCAAAAACCATGGCAACATTAGTTATGCAATCCCATATAGATGGCCTGGGAACGAGAAGACCTTTGAAAGCACATAGACAGATTGGCATCTTTTACTCCCTTCTGCAGGGACATCAAACCTGACAACATCCTGCTGACGGCAGAGGGCCACATCAGGCTGGGGGACTTTGGTTCCTGTCTGAGGGTCCAGGAGGATGGCATGGTGAGAGACCCCAAAGGGCTGCAAAACACTCACAATTCACTCCACTGTTAACAATATTGCTGTGCAAAAGTTACAGACCGGGTATCGAACCTGGGTCTACTGTCACAACCCACTGGGCACACCACATCATTTCAATGTGGATAATTGGGCATTTCCTTGAGACGTTGATTAATGAGATTACAACCTATATTCACCCACTCAAAAAGACAACTAATAGTTTGTTGAATTTCTAATGCGTTATCACTATGCTTTCAACCATATAAAAGCACAACCTAATTCCAATAGAAAAATAATGTCACATTTTTGGTGTAATTGTCACACAAATGTTTATCACTGCGCTTTTACCTATTTGAAAGCACAGCAACGTTCAAATGGAAATACGATGTCAAATTGTTTATTTATGCAACAGATTGTGTTGTCACTGTGCTTCATTTAATAGCAGAACCAAAATGACCTGGATTTCAGTTGAGATTACATTAAAAGTACACGATCAATGCCAGTGATCAATGCCGTTTGAGATTCTGTGCAGATTATTACAGCAATTGTGAAGATCTCTACAGACCTGCAACGACCTATGCATGCTATCTAGAACATGCACGCTTTATATGATTACATAAGAAGACAACTATAGTTACAGTATCCTCAAAATGTGGCCATGGATTTGTTAAATAACATGGTGCTATGGTATAGATACAGATACTGTGCCTATCGGCATCTTGTCTGATGGTAATGGGGTTACCTTGGCAAACATGTCAGAGCGGTCATACCTTCCTGTGTGGTGTCCCATATACAACAGGATTGTCCTGGTGCAGAATACACAGGGTTTCTCCCTCCCCATATTGATTGATACCATTCAATTCAATAATAAAAAAAGAATACAAGTAAAAGTTGTGTCTAGTCAGTGCCAGGTCTCTCTCCATTTTGAGACATCAGTATCAAGCCCACGCACTCTATCATCCATTACGCACACCTGCCTTCCCTCATTACGCGCATCAGTGATATTAGACTCACCTGGACTCACTCATTACCTGTTATTACCTCCCCTATATTTGTCAGTTCCCCAGCTCTGTTCCCCGCTTCTGCATTGATTGTTTTTGTCTTTGTTTTCTTTTATGCTGACGCTGTTCCTGTCTCGTTCCATGCCCGTTATATATTAAAAGTTTGACTCCCCGTACCTGCTTCGTCTCTCCAGCGTTAACTCATGTGACGGAAAGGATGTTGCAAATACTGGACATTTCTGCTGTACTGTATTATTAGTAATCACATTTTGTCCCACATTGTGAATGTGTTGAGTGCCAGGTTTTTCTCCATTCAGAGATGTCATATCAAGCCTGTCTGTTGGTCAGGACTCCATCACATCATCTTGCAAGTCTCAAAGTACTGGCTGATAGATGCATCTATGAACATATACACAGTCACTGTTATATTACCTATAGCAGTCAGGATAGGTGTCTATGTTGAAGTTTGAACAGGTCAGTCTAAACAAACCTAATTCTGTTCTCACCATCGATCGATCACCTTTCGTGAGAAGGCAGGAGGTGAGGCTGGAGGTAAGGTCTTTGCTAGTGCCCCATTAATAGGCATGGCAGCTCAGATCAGCTCCTGGCCGGTTGTGATACAGCCTTGAATCAAACCAGGGTATCTGTAGTGACACCTCAAGCACTGAGATGCAGGGCCTTAGACCGCTGTGCCACTCGGGAGCCCGAGATTAAAGATACTGCTCGGTCACACAAACACACGCACAAAACACTGATTACATTATCAATGGTGGTTATGATTCAAAATGGTGGAACCAACCTGATTGCTGCGCTCACCTTTCTATTTCACCTCAGATATCATATGAAATAGAATGGTAAACGCAGCAATCGGGCTGGTTCACCAGGCTGAGTCATGAAGGTGAATTGGGACAAATCTCGAAACGATTTTGACCTTTGACCAAGTCAAATGTCACCAACCTGATTCAAGTGTCTGCCCTGCTCACAGCGAGGACATGTCTGCATGATGCTGAGGGTCCCTTGCTGGTCTTCTCTATGTTGTATTGACATCTCTCAAACAACTGCAGCAGGCAATCCTCATAAACAATTGACTTTCTCATCTTATGAGGTGGTGTTGACTGAGAGGTCCTGTGACAGGGGGACACAATAGACAGCCAAGTGGTAAATTGCATGTTACTATAAAGAAAGGACAAGGCTTTTTGATAACACTTCACAACCAAAATGATTCTACCCACTATACATTTCACATCAGGGGACCCAGACCGTCCTTGATTCAGCTCAAAAATAGATGTCTATAATTGGTTCAGATTTGGTCTGGTCTGGGACATCTATGTTCACAGGTTTGGACAGCACAGTACAGCTCAGTACAGTAGAGTACTCTGATTAGGTATAGAAGTAGGCCTAGGCTACCTGGCCTGCGCATAGATGTAGACTTATAAATGTGCCCATTTGGGGATCTGATACAATTTCTGATTAATTTTTAATTTAACCTTTATTTAACCAGGTAGGCCAGTTGAGAACAAGTTCTCATTTACAACTGCGACCTGGCCAAGATAAAGCAAAGCAGTGCGAAAAAACAACAACACAGAGTTACACATAAACAAACGTACAGTCAATAACACAATAGAACAAATCTTCTCAAAGTCATTTTTGTTTTTACATCCATTGAGAATGAAAATAGTTCCCCTACTAGCTCTCTCCCTTTTGATAACCACTCAGCATGTAATGCTCTGATCCGGTGGAAACACCATAAAATAGGCCTACCTGATTACTTCTTATCCCTTGCGCAAATATCCTACAGCTGTCTCAGTCTGTCTGGAGCTCACTGGTGTAGGACACTCTGAGGGCCCAGAATATTTTATACAATGTTGCAAATTTTCTGGCACGATCAGGCTGGACCAAGTTCATAGTTGATATAATGTTTTAAGTTCCTTGCAGACTGGCCATGCGTAGCCAGTGTGATTCATAGGATATTTATTTTCATCTGGATATTTTTGACTTGCAGGCTGCAATGTTTTTATTTGTTGGTTTATGAAGGCTATTTTTAAATATTGGCAATGACAATAGAAGTTACTTTTAGATGTGTGTCACTTTCATTTAGGTAGCGTTTTGTTTAACCACATTACATTGATTTTGAGATATGAAGACTTTATTAGAAATGAAATGAAACTGTTCCACAAAAATGTGCATATGAAAATCATAATAGGCATGCAGATCAGTAGAAATGGTATGATAATTTGGCACTCCAAATGGAAAAGCTTGCTCACAGCTGGTGTAGGCTATTACCGGCAATTTTTAGGAGCCTAATGGCGGAATCTGCGAAAGTGGGAGGAGGTGGGTTGGAACAGGTTTTTTTTCTTCTGGATAGGCTATATTAATCTCTGTCTCCCTCTTTAGTCATTTTTAATATCCGTGCTTAAAGCATCAGACAAGCATCAGACAAGCTCAGTAGCCTTTTATTCAAACATAGGGTGTTTCTATTATAGAAAAATACAAATTTAAAAATTTCAACCAATCGATTGGTCGAAAGAACAGATGACTCTCGGTTGACCAAGATTTTTTGGGGTCATTCAGCAGGAGCTCTTATCCAGAGTGACTTACACTCAGTGCATTCAACTAAGGTAGATAAACAACAACATATCACAGTCACAGCAAGAACAAAAAGCATCTGTAACCATTACTTAGAATGTTATTGTAGCTGAAGTGGTCTGTTGGTTTATTCTGTATGTTGGAGTACTTTGAACATCATCACTGCACCGGGGCCTCCCACTCCTCTGTTCTGTGAGGGGAGTAGTACATAGCGTTGTACGAGATCTTCAGTTTCTTGGCAATTTCTTGCATGGAATAGCCTTCATTTCTCAAAACAATAATAAATTGACAAGTTCAGAAGAAATTTCTTTTTTTCTGGCCATGTTGAGCCTGAAATCAAACCCACAAATGCTGTGTCATGTACTGTCATGTTGTGTCTTGTCTCTGTCCTTTCCCTTCACCCTGTCTCCCTCTGCTGGTCGTTATTAGGTTACCTTTTCTCCCCCGCTTTCCCCCAGCTGTTCCTTGTCTCCTCCTAACTACCCATTCACCCCGTTTCCCACCTGTTCCCTTTTTCCCTCTGATTAGGTCCCTATATCTCTCTCTGTTTTTGTTCCTGTCCTTGTCGGATTCTTGTTTGTTGTGTTTCATGCCTGAGCCAGACTATCGTCATGTTTGCTGTAACCTTGTCCTGTCCTGTCGGAATCTGCCGGTCTATCTGAGCCTACCTATGTTTGGTTATTAAAGAAGCTCTGTTTAAGTTAGTTCGCTTTTGGGTCCTCATTCACTCACCATAACAGAAGAATCCGACCAAGAATGGACCCAGCGACTTCGGATCCTCTCCACTCAGCCGTCGGGATCCAGGGAGCGATGCTAGGCAGACACGAGCAGGAAGTGTCTGCTGCTCGACATGCCGTTGAGACCCTGGCCACCCAAGTCTCCAACCTCACAGAACAGGTTCACCATCTCCGCCTCGATCCACCGGCCACTTCCAGGGCTTTCGAATCTCCGGAGCCCAGAATCAATAACCCGCCGTGTTACTCTGGGGAGCCCACTGAATGCCGCTCGTTCCTCACCCAGTGTGATATTGTGTTTTCTCTCCAGCCCAACACTTACTCCAGGAGCACTGCTCGTGTCGCCTACGTCATATCTCTCCTTATTGGACGGGCTCGTGAGTGGGGCACGGCAATCTGGGAGGCAAGGGCTGAGTGTACTAACCAGTATCAGGACTTTAAGGAGGAGATGATACGGGTTTTTGATCGATCTGTTTTTGGGGAGGAGGCTTCCAGGGCCCTGTCTTCCCTATGTCAAGGAAATCGATCCATAACAGACTACTCTATTGAGTTTCGCACTCTTGCTGTCTCCAGTGGCTGGAACGAGCCGGCCTTGCTCGCTCGTCTTCTGGAGGGTTTCCGCGCAGAGGTAAAGGATGAGATTCTCTCCCGGGAGGTTCCTTCCAGCGTGGATTCCTTGATTGAACTCGCTATTCGCATTGAGCGACGGGTTGATCTTCGTCACCGAGCTCGTGGAAAGGAGCTCGCGCTCTCCGTCGCCTCCCTCTCCGCATCACTACCATCTTCCTCTGCCGGCTCGGGTGCTGAGCCCATGCAGCTGGGAGGTATCCGCATCTCGACTAAGGAGAGGGAACGGAGAATCACCAACCGCCTCTGTCTCTATTGCGGTTCCGCTGGTCATTTTGTCACTTCATGTCCAGTAAAAGGCCAGAGCTCGTCAGTAAGCGGAGGGCTACTGGTGAGCGCTACTACTCCTGTCTCTCCTTCAAGATCCTGCACTACCTTGTCGGTCCATCTACGCTGGACCGGTTCGTCAGCTTCCTGCAGTGCCTTAATAGACTCTGGGGCGGAGGGCTGTTTTATGGACGAGACCTGGGCTCGGGAACATGACATTCCTCTCAGACAGTTAAAGGAGCCCACGGCCTTGTTCGCCCTGGATGGTAGTCCTCTCCCCAGGATTCAGCGTGAGACGCTACCTTTAACCCTCACTGTTTCTGGTAATCATAGTGAAACCATTTCTTTTTTAATTTTTCGTTCACCTTTTACGCCTGTTGTTTTGGGCCATCCCTGGCTAGTTTGTCATAATCCTTCCATTAATTGGTCTAGTAATTCTATCCTCTCCTGGAACGTCTCTTGTCATGTGAAATGTTTAATGTCTGCTATCCCTCCTGTTTCCTCTGTCTCTTCTTCACAGGAGGAGCCTGGTGATTTGACAGGGGTGCCGGAGGAATATCACGATCTGCGCACGGTGTTCAGTCGGTCCAGGGCCACCTCTCTTCCTCCACACCGGTCGTATGATTGTAGTATTGATCTCCTTCCGGGAACCACCCCCCCCCGGGGTAGACTATACTCTCTGTCGGCTCCCGAACGTAAGGCTCTCGAAGATTATTTGTCTGTAGCTCTTGACGCCGGTACCATAGTCCCCTCCTCCTCTCCCGCCGGAGCAGGGTTTTTTTTTGTCAAGAAGAAGGACGGGTCTCTGCGCCCCTGCATAGATTATCGAGGGCTGAATGACATAACAGTGAAGAATCGTTATCCGCTTCCTCTTATGTCTTCAGCCTTCGAGATCCTGCAGGGAGCCAGGTTTTTCACTAAGTTGGACCTTCGTAACGCTTACCATCTCGTGCGCATCAGGGAGGGGGACGAGTGGAAGACGGCGTTTAACACTCCGTTAGGGCACTTTGAATACCGGGTTCTTCCTTTCGGCCTCGCTAACGCTCCAGCTGTCTTTCAGGCATTAGTCAATGATGTCCTGAGAGACATGCTGAACATCTTTGTTTTCGTTTACCTTGACGATATCCTGATTTTTTCACCGTCACTCCAGATTCATGTTCAGCACGTTCGACGTGTCCTCCAGCGCCTTTTAGAGAATTGTCTTTTTGTGAAGGCTGAGAAGTGCACTTTTCATGCCTCCTCCGTCACATTTCTCGGTTCTGTTATTTCCGCTGAAGGCATTAAGATGGATCCCGCTAAGGTCCAAGCTGTCATTGATTGGCCCGTCCCTAAGTCACGCGTCGAGCTGCAGCGCTTTCTCGGCTTCGCGAACTTCTATCGTCGTTTCATCCGTAATTTCGGTCAGGTGGCAGCTCCTCTCACAGCCCTTACTTCTGTCAAGACGTGCTTTAAGTGGTCCGTTTCCGCCCAGGGAGCTTTTGATCTCCTCAAGAATCGTTTTACATCCGCTCCTATCCTTGTTACACCTGACGTCTCTAGACAGTTCGTTGTCGAGGTTGACGCGTCAGAGGTGGGCGTGGGAGCCATCCTTTCTCAGCGCTCCCTCTCTGACGACAAGGTCCACCCATGCGCGTATTTTTCTCATCGCCTGTCGCCGTCGGAACGTAACTATGATGTGGGTAACCGCGAACTGCTCGCCATCCGGTTAGCCCTAGGCGAATGGCGACAGTGGTTGGAGGGGGCGACCGTTCCTTTTGTCGTTTGGACTGACCATAGGAACCTTGAGTACATCCGTTCTGCCAAACGACTTAATGCGCGTCAGGCGCGTTGGGCGCTGTTTTTCGCTCGTTTCGAGTTCGTGATTTCTTATCGTCCGGGCTCTAAGAACACCAAGCCTGATGCTTTGTCTCGTCTCTTCAGTTCTTCAGTAGCCTCCACTGACCCCGAGGGGATTCTCCCTGAGGGGCGTGTTGTCGGGTTGACTGTCTGGGGAATTGAGAGGCAGGTAAAACAAGCGCTCACTCACACTCCGTCGCCGCGCGCTTGTCCTAGGAACCTTCTTTTCGTTCCCGTTCCTACTCGTCTGGCCGTTCTTCAGTGGGCTCACTCTGCCAAGTTAGCCGGCCACCCTGGCGTTCGGGGTACGCTTGCTTCCATTCGCCAGCGTTTTTGGTGGCCCACCCGGGAGCATGACACGCGTCGTTTCGTGGCTGCTTGTTCGGTCTGCGCGCAGACTAAGTCCGGTAACTCTCCTCCTGCCGGCCGTCTCAGGCCGCTTCCTATTCCCTCTCGACCGTGGTCTCACATCGCCTTAGATTTTGTCACCGGACTGCCTTCGTCAGCGGGGAAGACTGTTATTCTTACGGTTGTCGATAGGTTCTCTAAGGCGGCTCATTTCATTCCCCTTGCTAAGCTTCCTTCTGCTAAAGAGACGGCACAAATCATCATCGAGAATGTTTTCAGAATTCATGGCCTTCCGTCAGACGTCGTTTCGGACAGAGGTCCGCAATTCACGTCTCAATTTTGGAGGGAGTTTTGCCGTTTGATTGGGGCTTCCGTCAGTCTCTCTTCCGGCTTTCACCCCCAGTCTAACGGTCAAGCAGAACGGGCCAATCAGACTATTGGTCGCATCTTACGCAGTCTTTCTTTTCGTAACCCTGCGTCTTGGTCAGAACAGCTCCCCTGGGCAGAATACGCCCACAACTCGCTTCCTTCGTCTGCGACCGGGCTATCTCCTTTTCAGAGTAGCCTCGGGTACCAGCCTCCGCTGTTCTCATCTCAGTTCGCCGAGTCCAGCGTCCCCTCCGCTCAGGCTTTTGTCCAACGTTGCGAGCGCACCTGGAAGAGGGTCAGGTCTGCACTTTGCCGTTATAGGACGCAGACTGTGAGGGCTGCTAATAAGCGTAGAATTAAGAGTCCTAGATATTGTCGCGGTCAGAGAGTTTGGCTCTCCACTCAGAACCTTCCCCTTAAGACGGCTTCTCGCAAGTTGACCCCGCGGTTCATTGGTCCGTTCCGTATTTCTCGGGTCATTAATCCTGTCGCAGTTCGACTTCTTCTTCCGCGATACCTTCGTCGCGTCCACCCGGTCTTCCATGTCTCCTGCATCAAGCCCGTCCTTCGCGCCCCCGCTCGTCTTCCCCCCCCCCCCCCCATCCTTGTCGAGGGCGCACCCATCTACAGGGTCCGTAGAATTTTGGACATGCGTCCTCGGGGCCGTGGTCACCAGTACCTCGTAGATTGGGAGGGGTACGGTCCTGAGGAGAGGAGTTGGGTTCCCTCTCGGGACGTGCTGGACCGTGCGCTGATCGAGGATTTCCTCCGTTGCCGCCAGGTTTCCTCCTCGAGTGCGCCAGGAGGCGCTCGGTGAGTGGGGGGGTACTGTCATGTACTGTCATGTTGTGTCTTGTCTCTGTCCTTTCCCTTCACCCTGTCTCCCTCTGCTGGTCGTTATTAGGTTACCTTTTCTCCCCCGCTTTCCCCCAGCTGTTCCTTGTCTCCTCCTAACTACCCATTCACCCCGTTTCCCACCTGTTCCCTTTTTCCCTCTGATTAGGTCCCTATATCTCTCTCTGTTTTTGTTCCTGTCCTTGTCGGATTCTTGTTTGTTGTGTTTCATGCCTGAGCCAGACTATCGTCATGTTTGCTGTAACCTTGTCCTGTCCTGTCGGAATCTGCCGGTCTATCTGAGCCTACCTATGTTTGGTTATTAAAGAAGCTCTGTTTAAGTTAGTTCGCTTTTGGGTCCTCATTCACTCACCATAACATGCTGATGCTCCAGATACTCAATTAGTCTAAAGAAGGCCAGTTTTATTGCTTCTTTAATTTAGGACAACAGTTTCAGCTGTGCTAACATAATTGCAAAAGGGTTTTCTAATAATCAATTAGCCTTTTAAAATGATAAACTTGGATTAGCTAACACAACATGCCATTGGAACACAGGAGTAATGGTTGCTGATAATGGGCCTCTGTACGCCTATGTAGATATTCCAGCTACAAAAGTCATTTACAACATTAACAATGTCTACACTGTATTTCTGATCAATTTAATGTTATTTTAATGGACCAAAAATGTGCTTTTCTTTCAAAAGAAAGACATGTCTAAGTGAACCCAAAACATTTTTGGGGTATAATATATTTATTGGCATTTATTTTTTTACAATTAAACAATCATCAAAATATGACACAGATAATGCCCCGTTATTCCTTCCACCTACACAAAACACAATGCTACATGGGGACACATTGTGCAAAACACTTCCCTCACCAACACAGGAACACACCCCTCCCTCCACCTGTACCGTTATTAGCTTCACTGACTAACAAAAAAAACAAAAAACAGAATGACCTTCACATTTCATGCTAAAAAATAAATTATTCAACACAAAAACAAATAATAATAATACATTAATGAGGAAAGTAGTAATAAGGCAGCTACGGTAACATCTCTAGAAACTGCTGAAAGTCCCCCCAAGACATCAGTAAATTCAAAGGGTTTATTACATAAATTGTATGTTTTTTTTTCAGATGGAATATATGAAGATAGTTATTTTAGCCACATCTGCTTGCTTGGCAGAGTGTCACTCTTCCGTATAATAGCTGTGCATTTATTGGCTGCAATGACTGCCAATTTAATGAATCTGGTTTTGCTTCAAATATTAACTGGTAGAACAGAATCATCTCCGAGAAGTATAAGGGAAGGATCTAGTGGTACCGTCATATTAGTGATCTGTGATAAGATCTGAATAATGTCTTTCCAATAATTGCTTAGTTCAGGGCAGGACAAAGTTCACTGTATTAGTCAGACTTAGACATGAGTTAGCTACCACCATACAGTAGCTGCATCCATTATTTAGGTTTGCCATAGACAATACAGAATACTTTTATGAGCTACAAACTAACTTTCAAATCCGACTTGAAAGCTAATGTTAGCTCGCCTGTAGCTAGCTAGCCTGCCACGCTAGCATTATCCAGTATAGATACTTTTTAGCTTGTGTTGCCTACCACTTCACGGTTGAGCCGTTGTTGCTCCTAGACATTTCCACTTCACAATAACAGCACTTACAGTTGACCGGGGCAGCTTTATCAGAGCAGAAATTTGACAAACTGACTTGTTGGAAAGGTGGCATTCTATGGCGGTGCATGTTGAAAGTCACTGAGCTCTACAGTAAGGCCATTCTACTGCCAATGTTTGTCTATGGAGATTGCATGGCGGTGTGCTATATTTTATACTCCTGAAATAGCCAAATCCATTAATTTGAAGGAGTGTCCACATACATTTGTGTATAGTGTAGATCAATTCTCCAGGAGGAGGTATTGCCCGCCTATAGTTTTTTTTTCTAACCGTGGCTAAAACGTTGAAGATCTGAAAACGTTTTGCATGTAAAAATTCAACATTTTATACAAGGTTTGTCTATTTGGACATAATTCTGTGATTGAAATTCCATCCTCAAATATTTTTTTTCAAATCAAATATATTTTCCACATAGAATCTACGTCACAATACGTTAACAAACCACATTGAAACAATGTTTATTCAACCAGTTTGTGCCCAGTGGGAAGGCTGTGTTAGCCCTATGAGCTAAAGCCAAGGCTCAGGGAGCTAAAGCAAGTCTTTAGGGCTCAGGTAGGGTTACTTACTCACTAAACCACGTCGGTGACACAAAGGTGTACTCCTCTGTGTGTTATAGTGTGACAATGTGTGACTTCTGTTGCTACTAATGAGTTAGAACTACTACTTTCTGTGAGGGAAGGTTTCTCTCTTCTATAATGTGAACGTATTGCATCCCAGGGATAGAATCCTACTTTCGTCAATGCATTTGTGTGTGTTGACATGTCACTGTGCATTTTTAGGTGCACTCGTCCTTGGCAGTAGGCACACCCGACTACCTGTCCCCAGAGATCCTGCGTGCAGTGGAGGGAGGGGGAGGCTATGGCCCTGAGTGTGACTGGTGGGCCCTGGGGGTTTGTGCCTACGAGATGCTGCAGGGGACCACGCCCTTCTACGCAGAGTCCATCTCGGAGACCTATGCCAAGATCATGAACTTCCAGGTAAGATGGCGACTGAGAGAAGGTCACTTCACAAATTGAACAGGAGAACATGTTGAAGAATCATCAGAAAATGTACATATGTATCTGTGCATATCGGTGCCAAGACCGGTGGGAAATCCGAGGAGGAAGGGATGTTTAAAAATAGCTAATATTCAATAGGGCTCAATCCCAAATCGACCCCTAGCCCTACACTCTATGCACTTGTGGAAATCTTACATAATTTGATTAGTATAAGCAATATTGTGAAACTTCCACCTAGCTTCCACTTATCAGATGGCAAGGTAGAGCTATTACGATATTGCTTACACCTGTCAAATCCAATCAGGTCTACACAAGTGCATAGAGCGTAGAGGTCGATTTGGGATTTGGCCATAGTAATCTTTGTGACCATCTTCTTATACATCTGCAAAGACTGCAAAAATGTATATATTGAGCTCAAACCGAAAGAATTGTGAAGAAGAGCTGCAAGCTTGAACTATAAGGAACTAACCATTATGTCCCTCCAGGAGCACTTTGAGTTCCCCCCATCTGGCCCCGAGGTTTCAAACATGGCCCGTTCCCTCATCATGGGGCTGATCTGTGAGAGGGAGGATCGTATGGGGGCTGGGGGCTCTGGAGACTTCAGGGGCCACCCTTTCTTCTGTGGACTAGATTGGGGTTCCCTGCATGAACTTCCAGCACCCTTCGAACCTGAAGTCTCCAACGCCACTGACACCTCCAACTTTGACGTGTTGGACGACTGCCTCAGTGAAATGGTATTAATCCAAAAAGCCGACATACAATCTATATACAATCCATTCAAACGTAAAGGGGCCTAATATGGAGCAACTTCCATAGAATATCAAATCAAACTTTATTTGTCACATGCGCCGAATACACCAAGTGGAGACTTTACCGTGAAAAGATTACTTACAAGCCCTTAATCAACAGTGCAGTCCAAGAAGAGTTAAGAAATTGTTTACCTAGGAGACTAAAACAAAAAGGAATAATAAAAACATAACACAATAAGAATAAGACTAACGAGGCTATATACAGGGGGCACCGGTACCTAGTCAGTGTGAGCGCGGGTACAGGTTAGTTGAGGTAATTTGTAAACAGCGAGTAGCAGCAGTGTACAAAAGGTCAATGTAAATTGTCCGGTGGCAATTCTATTAATTGTTCAGCAGTCTTAAGGCTTGGGGGTAGAAGCTGTTGAGGAGCCTCTTGGTCCTAGACTTGGCGCTTTTTCCTGTAGTCCACGATCATCTCCTTAGTCTTGCTCATATTGAGGGAGAGGTTGTTGTCCTGGCACCACACTGCCAGTTCTCTGACCTCCTCCTTGCAGGCCGTCTCATCGTTGTCGGTGATCAGGCCTAACACTGTTGTGTCGTCAGCAAACTTAATGATGATGTTGGAGTCGTGTTTGGCCATGCAGTCGTGAGTTAGCAGGGAGTACATGAGGGGACTAAATACATACCAGAGGGGCCCCAGTGTTAAGGATCTGCGTGACAGATGTGTTGTTGCCTACTCTTACCACCTGGGGGTGTCCCGTCAGGAAGTCCAGGATCCAGTTGTAGAGGGAGGTGTTTAGTCCCAGAGTCCTTAGCTTAGTGATGAGCTTTGTGGGCATTATGGTATTGAACGCTGAGCTGTAGTCAATGAGCAGCATTCTCACATAGGTGTTCCTTTTGTTCAGGTGAGAAAGGGCAGTGTGGAGTGCAATTAAGATTGCATCATCTGTGGATCTGTTTGGGCGGTACGCGAATTGGAGTGGGTCTAGGGTGTCCGGGAGGATACTGTGATGTGAGCCATGACAAGCCTTTCAAAGCACTTCATGGCTACCGATGTGAGTTCCACGGGCGGTAATCATTTAGGCAGGTTACCTTTGCTTCCTTGGGCACAGAGACTATGGTGGTCTGCTTGAAAGAGGTAGGTATTACAGTTAAAAATGTCAGTGAAGACACTTGCCAGTTCGGCTGCGCATGCTTTGAGTACACGTCCTGGTAATCTGTCTGGCCCAGCGGCTTTGTGAATGTTGACCTGTTTAAAGGTTTTGTTCACATCGGCTACTAATAGCGTTATCACACAGTCATCCAGAACAACTGGTGCTCTCATGCATGCTTCAGTGTTGCTTGCCTAGAAGCGAGCATAAAAGGCATTTAGCTCATCTGGTAGGCTCACGTCACTGGGGGCAGCTCGCGTCTGGGTTCCCCTTTGTAGTCCGTAATAGTTTTCAAGCCCTGCCACATCCATCGAGCGTCAGAGCCGGTGTAGTAGGATTCAATCTTAGTCCTGTATTGACGCCTTTCTTGTTTGATGGTTTATCTGAGGGCATAGCGGCATTTCTTATTAGCGTCTGGATTAGTCTCCCACTCCTTGAAAGTGTCAGCTCTAGCCTTTAGTTTGATGCAGATGTTGCCTGTAATCCATGGCTTCTGGTGTGGGGACGACGTGTACTCCTCTATGCCATTTGATGAATCCCGGAACATATTCTAGTCTGTGCTAGCAAAACAGTCCTGTAGTGTAGCATCTGCGTCATCTGACCACTTCCACATTGAGTGAGTCACAGATACTTCCTGCTTTAGTTTTTGCTCATAATCAAGAGTCAAGAGGATAGAATTATGATCAGATTTTCCAAATGGAGGGCGAGGGAGAGCTTTGTACGCGTCTCTGTGTGTGGAGTATAGGTGGTCTAGGATTTTTTTCCCTCTGCTTGCACATATGACATGCTGGTAAAATTTGGTAAAACTGATTTAAGTTTGCTGCATTAAAGTCCCCGGCCCCTAAGCGCGCCGCTTCTGGGTGAACATTTGCTTCTTTGCTTATGGCCTTATAGAGTTGGTTTAGAGTTGGTTTAGTGCCAGCTTCGTTCTGTGGTGGTAAATAGACAGCTAGGAATAATATAGATAGTGTGGTCTGGCTCCAATATGACGTGGCTCCAGAAGCAAGCCTAAGAAGGGACCTTAGACTACGTATAATGTTAATTCCATGCCAGCATAGGTGGAAAATATTTGACATGATTTTTACATTTGTATCACAAAGCTGTCATCAAGGCAAAGTGTGACTACTTTGAAGAATCTCCCATATAAAATATATTTTGATTTGTTTAACACTTTTTTTGGTTACTACATGATTCCATGTGTTATTTCATAGTTGTGATGTCTTCACTATTATTCTACAATGTAGAAAATAGTAAAAAATAAAGAAAAACCCTAGAATGAGTATGTGTGCCCAAACTTTTGACTGGTACTGTACATAGGAATGGACATTATACAGTAGGTCATTAACCAATCACAACACTCCTTTAGAATTGCACATTCAGCTAAACATTCAGCTATTTGAATCAGCTGTGTAATGCTAAGGCAAAAACCAAAATATACACCCGGGGGGGAAGGGGTGGGGGGGACAGGACTGAATTTGATCACACTATAAAGAGTGTAATGACACCAAGATGATGTCTGTGTCATGTAGTTTACAGATCATAAAGTCTTACAGGTGTGTATACACCTTAAAAGTGCCTTAAATGGTTTGTGATACAAATGTATAAGAGCATGTCAAACATCCTTCCTCCCAATGAAGTTTCTATGTGAGAATTGCCATAACAATCTGAGATGCCAAGAATATTATCCGTCTGCGCTGGCATGGAATTGCCCATACCTGACATGCATATAAAGCACACTAGATGTAATGCTGTCTTTTGTCCTGCAGGAAACACTGAGTGACGTGATGGACAGGGCCCCTATCGGTGTTCACCTGGCTTTCGTTGGCTACTCCTACACAGCTACAAGGTCACATTCATGTCATATACTGTCTCAGGATAAACGTCCCTCAAATTAACGGGGTATCATACAAAACTATGTCAAAACAGTTATGTTTGTTTCCGCCAATTGCTCAATCTCTTACAGACAGACAGGTGCGTTGGACCGCAGTTGTGACATCATGATGGAGATTGACCACCAGCGGCATCAAGGGTTGCCAAGCCTCAATTTCCAGGACAAGCTGGTTGGTTGACTATCCACACTAGCGACTAGCTGAGATGAGTTGTAATAGTCAAAACTAAACTAAATACTAACCACTAGCTAGGCTAGTTAAGTCAATTTGAGTGGTCTCATGTAGCCGATATGGAATCGCTAGCTAGTTAGCTGTAGCTCTGTTACACATGTACATGTCAGTTTGTTTATTCAGGAATACTAACTGCTATAGTTAACCTCATCTCAAGTGTGCCAGTCAGCTGTGACACAAATGCTTAGTGCTTCTTGAGCTTGCTGCATCTTGAATGTCTGATGTGTTCTGTGGCATGCATCAGAGAGTTAGGGCATGCAAGGGATATTAACGGCTACGAGATTGTTATTTTCGGGGAACTGATATGTTTACCTTTACCATGATGTGTATTTCTGACACTGAGTGGGGTGGTGTTGGATTTCAGAGTCAGATGTGGCAGCTCAGAGACGCTCTGACATCTACTGACAGCCTGCCTACCCTTCTTGAGCTCCCCCTAGCCTTGGAGCAGGGTACTGCAGAGTCCACTCACACCACGATAGAGGAGGACGAGGAGGAGACAGACCAGAATTCAGGACTTGATGAGGACCTGCACAGGTTAGATGAACCCTGAGTGTGCACAGACAGACAGACAGACAGACAGACAGTATTGCTCTACTGCTAAAAATGGGCCTCCCTCACCTTTCCCTTCAGACTTGACAGCTCTGACATCTAGGTAATGTACATGTATGTTATAGAGGTATCCATAATGTCATGATGTAATTTGATATTTAGGTAAATATTCATAGCCAATACCAGAGCTGACTGTATCCACATATCTCCATAGACGGCTACAAGAGGCAGAGAAGAGGAATGGAGATCTGGAGAAAGAGATGGAGAGTCTAAGGGTGGAGATCGGGGGCCTGAAGTCCTCCAAGGAGACAGGCAAGAGACCCAGCACTCATCCCTCCTCATCTCTTCTTAAAAAAAAAAAAAACCTGAATCATTGCCTGTTCTATCATCCTTCCTTGGGTTTCTGTTCCATCCATTTGACAGATCATTTTGAACCTGTGGCCTCTCTCGTCAAGTTCAGTAAGATAAGGTCTGGCTTGTGTTTATTAAAGGCACACAACTGAAAAAGTTTTAAATCGTTTTGCAACGGAAAAGTAAAATTAACATTTATTTTTGGACACATCCAACTAGTCCCCCCCTTTTTCAGTAAGTTCTCTTACATTTGATGTGTACAGCATTAACTCCTCCTATAGACATCTATTGGATACAGCATCTCTTCACAAGCAGCAGTGTCTAATATCAAGACAAATGTGAGATGGTAGGAATTCCAGACCATATGAGCCACATACTGTGAAAAAAGAGTGTTGCATAGCAGGAGCAGCATCTGCTTATGTTGGAACCTTTGGCCAGAACAAAACGATAAATATCCCCTCTAAAAATAGGTCTGGTATGCAGTCATTGGCCCTCCCTGACAATAAATCAATACAGCATTATGAGCTTTATAAAGAAGCAGTGTTAGGGGGTCTTCCTCCTCTCCGGGGAAGGTTTCTAATGGATGGATGGCTGGTGGGGCAGACCTTTGGTGGGGCAGGTGCTCAATGTGGAAAAAGTCCCCCCCCACACACACACACAAAGAGGTGACATAATTCCATTCATAAAAAATAGTTTTCTTTTGCTCCTGTAGCCAAGTTCTCCAATATTTTTAACCCATCACATATTGTAGGCTAAGCAAGCTAGAACCACCACAGTAGCTCTCGAAAACTCTAGGCGGTATTCTGCCTTCTCCCTACAGTTTTCAGCCATTAGCTTCGGCCAAGACTGCCTCATGTGAACTACAATCCCAACGCTGTATAGAAACATCAAATAATAATCACTTGCGATGTGGCTTTCGAAACATATGGCCCTTATCTTTCATCAGCATGAAATAATCCTTCAAATAAAAAGAGGTGTTCAAAGTGTAGTATCTGGGATCTACATCTGTTTATATTAGTTACTGTGCTGTTACTAAGCAGTAATGTATTATGGCAGTGTTACGTTACTACACCTAATAGGAAATGCACATGCGCACTATTTTGCCGGGAACTGTAGAGCACGAGAGGTTTTGACTAAACGAAAACTAACTGTACTCCCGTCTCCTGCCTGGCCATTTCTCCACAACACAAATATTACAGTGGTGATGAGGTGATTGAACTTATTAAACGGACATTGCTTGAAGGGAAGAATGTTGCGTGAGTAATGAAACTCAAAATAATTATGTAATTCGTCAGTTATTTTTTATTTTCTTTCGCCAGTGGAAAAGGCTAAGCACTGCTAGTAGGTACAGTGGGGCAAAAAAGTATTTAGTCAGCCACCAATTGGGCAAGTTCTCCCACTTAAAAAGATGAGAGAGGCCTGTAATTTTCATCATAGGTACACTTCAACTATGACAGACAAAATGTGGATAAAAAATCCAGAAAATCACATTGTAGGATTTTTTTGGAATTTATTTGCAAATGGTCAATAACAAAAGTTTATCTCAATACTTTGTTATATACCCGTTGTTGGCAATGACAGAGGTCAAACATTTTCTGTAAGTCTTCACAAGGTTTTCACACACTGTTGCTGGTATTTTGGCCCATTCCATGCAGATCTCCTCTAGAGCAGTGATGTTTTGGGGCTGTTGCTGGGCAACATGGATTTTCAACTCCCTCCAAAGATTTTCTATGGGGTTGAGATCTGGAGACTGGCTAGGCCACTCCAGGACCTTGAAATGCTTCTTACGAAGCCACTCCTTCGTTGCCTGGGCGGTGTGTTTGGGATCATTGTCATACTGAAAGAGCCAGCCACGTTTCGTCTGTCATAGTTGAAGTGTACCTATGATGAAAATTACAGGCCTCTCTCATCTTTTTAAGTGGGAGAACTTGCACAATTGGTGGCTGACTAAATACTTTTTTGCCCCACTGTATATACAAGTGTTCTGAAAGGCCCCAGAGTCTGCCACACCACTAAGCAAGGGGCACCACCAAGAAGACCAAGACCAAGGAGCTCTCCAAACAGGTCAGGGACAAAGTTGAGGAGAAGAAAACTTTGAACATCCCACAGAGCACCATTAAATCCATCATTTAAAAAAATGGAAAGAATATGGCACCACAACAAACGTGCCAAGTGAGGGCCGCCCACCGAAACTCACAGACCAGGCAAGGAGGGCATTAATCAGAGCGACAACAAAGAGACCAAAGATAACCATGAAGGAGCTGCAAAGCACCACAGTGGAGATTGGAGAATCTGTCCATAGGTCCACTTTAAGCCGTACACTCCACAGAGCTGGGCTTTACGGAAGAGTGGCCAGAAAGAAAATCCATTGCTTAAAGAAAAAAATAAGCAAACATGTTTGATGTTTGCCAAAAGGCAGACTCCCCAAACATATGGAAGAAGGTACTCTGGTCAGATGAGACTAAAACGTAGCTTTTTGGCCAATCAGGAAAGCGTTATGTCTGGCGCAAACCCAACACCTCTCATCACCCCGAGAATACATCCCCACAGTGAAGCGTTGTGGCAGCATCATGCTGTGGCGATGTTTTTTTATCGGCAGGGACTGTGAAGCTGGTCAGAGTTGAAGGAATGATGGATGGTGCTAAATGCAGGGAAATTATTGAGGGAAACCTGTTTCAGTCTTCCAGAGATTTGAGACTGGGACGGGGGTTCACCTTCCAGCAGGACAATGACCCTAAGCATACTGCTAAAGCAACACTTGAGTGGTTTAAGGGGAAACATTCAAATGTCTTGGAAAGGCCTAGTCAAAGCCCAAACCTCAATCCAATTGAGAATCTGTGGAATGACTTAAAGATTGCTGTACACCAGCAGAACCCATCCAACTTGAAGGAGCTGGAGCAGTTTTGCCTTGAAGAATGGGCAAAAATCCCAGTGGCTAGATGTGCCAAGCTTATAGAGGCATACCCCAAAAGTTGGCTCTACAAAGTATTGACTTTGGGGGGGTGAATAGTTATGCATGCTCGTTTTCAGTTTTTATGTCATATTTCTTGCTTGTTTCACAATAAAACATATTTTGAATCGTCAAAGTGGTAGGCATGTTGTGTAAATCAAATGATACAAACCCCCTAAAAAAAAATCTAATTTAATTCCAGGTTGTAAGGCAACAAAATAGGAAAAATGCCAAGGGGGGGTGAATACATTTCGCAAGCCACTGACTCCTTGCCGTTCCTCAAGTTATAACGTGTTTGTTGCTTACTGGACCCTGGCAATCTATGTGAAATGTTAAATAGTTAACTAGCTAACGAACTAACACATATCTTAGAACTAATGGTTTCCCTCTACAGTATGTTGTTAATTTTCTGAATGGGAGAATTAGGTGGAAATGAGACGTTGCTTGACAAACAAGTGGATTCAGGGATCAAGTGTAGTTGGAGCTGGACCTGGATGCCACTAGAGGTGAAAGGAACACAACACACTTTCCTTCATTCTCACTTGTTCAATACAGTGGATAAAAAGGGGTATGCCAGGTGTACTCTCTGCCTGAAAGAGATTGATTTTGCCAACAAAGGGTATCATGCTCTGCTGGCACATTGTAGAACAGATGTCCACAGGCAGAAAGTGTACAATGTAATAATGTGCAGTGTAGCCTAAAGATATTGCTTTTGTCGTGTTGAATTTGACAGTAACACTTGTGTGTGAGTGAGGGGGGATTATTACATTTTTTACTCAGTTAACGTTTTTTTTGCAGACATGTGGCCTTGTGCACATGTAGCCTTGTGCATCGATGTCTACTATAGCGGCCCTTATAATAGAGAAAAAATAGAATGCCTGTTTGTTTCATTCTATTTCTATTTTAAGATGTTATTTCCCCAAGTGCAATATTTAGATGTGTGTGTTCACAAGCGTTCTATTATAAAGGCTGTCATGGCTAACTGCAATATTAGTGTATTGTTTTTTTCTCAAGACTTTTGTCTCATTTGCAGTAAAGTCTCAGCAACAAATAACATTGGTTTGTTTTTAAAAACAATGTTTAGCTGTGAGTTAGGTTCACATTAACCACCTTTTATTTTACACACAGAGACTGATCATGTATTTCATATTCTTTGTTGTTTAATTAGTTAAAACCTGCATTTCCCCCTAGCAGGGATTTTTTTTAAATGTTTCAGTGCAAAAAAACGTGTCACCTTTTTGGGCCCTCACCAGTTTGCTTCCCTGGAGATTGCGTCAGCTATGGATGTGCTGGGACGGTATGCAAATTGGAGTGGGTCCAGGGTGTCTGGGAGGATGGTGTTGGTGTGAGCCATGACCAGCCTTTCAAACAATTAATGGCTATAGATGTGAGTGCTACGGGAACACTGGTGTTATTGTTCGGAGAATACAAGCTAACTAGTTATTTTGCACTCCATACACATCAACAATGTAATACAGTACCTGCATGAATTTTATAATACTAATAATAAGGAACATACAGTAGGATTACATGATACACTACATTACCAAAAGTATGTGGACACCCACTCGTCGAACATCTCATTCCAAAATCATGGGCATAAATATGGAATTGGTCCCCCTTTTGCTGCTATAACAGCCTCCACTCTTCTGGAAAGGATTTCCACTAGATGTTGGAACGTTGCTGCGAGGACACAACAGCATTAGTGAGATCTGGCACTGATATTGGGTGGTGAGGCCTGGCTCGCAGTCAGCATTCCAATTCATCCCAAAGGTGTTCGATGGGGTTGAGGTCAGGGCTATGTGCAGGTCAGTCAAGTTCTTCCACAACGTTCTCCGCAAACCATTTCTGTATGGACCTTGCTTTGTGCACGGGGCATTGTCATGCTGAAACCTTCAAAGGGCCTTCCCCAATCTGTTGCCACAAAGTTGGAAGCACAGAATCGTCTAGAATGTCATTGTATGCTGCAGATTTAAGATTTCCCTTCACTGGAACTAAGGGGCCTTGCCTGAATCATGAAAAACAGCCCCAGACCATTATTTCTCCTCCTCCAAACTTTACAGTTGGCACTATGCATTGGGGCAGGTAGCGTTCTCCTGGCATCCGCCAAACCCAGATTCGTCCGTCGGACTGCCAGATGGTGAAGCATGATTCATCGCTCCAGAGAACGCATTTCCACTGCTCCAGAATCTAATGGCGGCAAGCTTTACACCACTCCAGCCTACGCTGGGCATTACGCATTGTGATCTTAGGCTTGTGTGCCGCTCGGCCATTGAAACCCATTTCATGAAGCTCCTGACGAAAAGTTATTGTGCTTTCAGAGACAGTTTGGAACTGGGTAGTGAGTGCTGCAACCAAGAACAGACCATTTTTATGCGCAACGCGCTTCAGCAACCGGCTGTCCCGTTCTGTGAGCTTGTGTGACCTACCACTTCGCGGCTGAGCCGTTGTTGCTCCTAGACGTTTCCACATCACAACAACAGCACTTACAGCCCGATCAATCAATATTTATAAGGAGCCATACGTCAGTGTTCGTAGGGTGAAACTAAATCAGCATTTCCGCACTAGGAATTAAGTCAAAAGTGTGACGGCAACTTCCTCTGAAGGGGCCCTTCAAGGTTTTCAAGAAATATGTACTGTACCTTTTTAAGGTTTTCAAGAAATACTGGCAATCCCTCTCACCCTTTCAAATCCCTTCATTTTCAACACTCTCTCTCTCTCGCTCACTTTCACACACCGATCCACTCACGCAATCACTCCTGCTGAAATTGTTATTGTTGTCTTTTTCACATGGATGGCAAAGTCAGCTGGCTCATCAGTCGTGCTCCCACCCAAAACAGTCGCCTGCAGCAATGGCGCTACAAAGTCCTTTGCCATGTCCAGTAGGCAAACGTTGTGGAACGTTGCAAATAGAAATGTCATGAATAGAGCTGACACGATAGAGCTAATCCCCATTTCTGGGTGACAGACAACCATATCTGTTCTATAACGTTCCTGTAACGTTTCATCCTGAACAGGCCCCTGCTGTCTTGCGCTGTTCTAATATACCTCTCTCTTCTCCAATCACAGAACTGCGTGTCTGCCCGTCGTCTCTTTCTCTGCCTGCCCACTGTCTGGACAATGTAAGCCTTACTCACGCTCTCTCTCTCTCACTCTTTCTCTCTCTCTCTCTCTCTCTCCCCCTCTGAGATTATCAAAGGCTTTCTGAGGGCATACAAAACACATGTTTGGCTGTCTGCTCTGTCAGTTTGGAAACGTCTTGTTTTATCAAGTAATATTAGCCTTGTTTTCCGGTATACACAGAGAATGTGTGTACATTTTCATGAGGATATAGAGGTAAAGTAAAGAGAAGAAAACAAGCTCTTTCCTCCCTCACAATCGACACAAACCCCTATTTGTGCTCCTGCAATGTATCCCACTTTATTTGGATGGTCCTCAATAGATGGTTGATACCATTTTCTGGTCTGTACCCTTTGATGGTGTTAGGGGTAGGTTGAGATTGGATAAATGTGGCCTGTAAACCATCTGTAGGGTACTATCCAAATAAAATGTTACAATGCAGTCTTTTTAGCACAGCATGCTACACTCACCTGGGTCAAAATTGCCTGGGGAAAAATATTTTGCTGCATTCAATTGAATTTACCATCCCCAGGGAAATAACAATATATTTTGTGTCTGCTTTTCTTTCACGGATTTTGTCCCAGACGAGTGCGGCATGCTGTGCTGTGCTGTGCTGTGACTCGCACACAAAAAAAGGCTGCATCTATACCACGGCCTGCAATCCTGTTCAGTGGCTGACTGTGAGTGTGTTTCAGGGAAAAAGATCACCCCCTGCCTGTCACTACCCGCTGGTGATCCCTCTCCACCGCCACCTGCTGCTCTTCCACAGGGTAGGAAATGGCAACATCTACACGGGGACTAGAAACAATGCTTTCATCCTAAATTATACCCTATTCTCTATTTAGTGTGCTACTTTTGACCAGGACCCATAGGGGTCTGGTCAAATGTAGTGCACTATATAGGAAATATGGTGTAATTTGGGACACGAGTGGTGCAAATCTTTAGAGTGATATATGCTTGATGAAAAAATGACTTATTTTCTCTTGTTTCCTCTTCATGTTCTCTATCCCTCCCTTACTGACTGCATCTTTCCTTCTCTGCGCTCACTTGCACTCTCTCCCCATCCTTACCACAATGTCTCCACTTTTCTCTCTCCCTCTCTTCTCCCTTTCCCTCATGTTTCTCCCCTTGTATGCCCCCCTCTCCCTCTCCTTTCCCTCTCTCGCCTCCTCTCTCTTCATCTCATCCTCTCTCTCAGGTGCGCTGGCCACAGGAGAGGACTGAGTCCTACCTGTTAGTGTGTGCGGAGGGGGGAGAGCCCCAAGCCTGGGACAGACACTGCTGTGCTGAAATCTCCTGAACCCCCCCACCCCCACCCTCACTATAGTGGGGAATGACAGACTTCTCTATTCCACCGAGGAGTCCTATTACAGTATCTTGGAATGAGAGAGTTTTGAGTATGGTGGGTGGGTGCTAAAGACAATGCTACTCATGGCACTGAGCAGAGTACTGGGGCATAAATAAACTGAGAGCAATGGGGACAGCAGAACTGGAAACTTGCAGGAAGTTGGACAGACATGGGAAAGCTAATGACTGTCACTAGAAGGAATGAGGAGAAGAAAATAATGAAATGAAGGACATCTCCTAAACTACCTATGGGACAGAGGTAAAAGTGAACACTGAAAACAAAGAAGACACCATAGAAAAAAGACATTGCTGGTTTGAGTGACAGCCAGGGGGGGCCAATCAGCATCCTCCATAAGCCAACACTCTCCAGCCCACCTGGACATTGATGCATTTTGCCCAATATTAGTGGCATGACTTATTAACAGCACCATCTAATGGTTATTTACTGTTTGAGTTCTCCATTGTACTTTGTATCTATGCTTCTAAGAGTGGATTGTGTTGAGTCGTCTGAGAGATATTTGTTGCACTACACTAGAGGCTCTGATTTAAAGGCATTTTAGATAAGCCTGTTTGGAGTACATAAATCACAGCTACAGTACAATATTGAGCGAGCACTGACTGAAGGTTAAGGATAGAGTAACCTTGTCCCCAGGCTATTGGGAACAGCGCATATAAGCCTGGGATATCAACGAGACTTAAACATCACGAGACTTCCGGGAATGCTTGCGAAATAGACCAAACAGACCAGGCCGGAGGTTGGTGTTTGAGAAGAAAATGATTCCTTAGTTGTTCATTTTCTCAAAATCTAAAGGCACAACCTAGATTCGAGCCAATGTCTTAAGTAGTTGAACATGTTACTTATCCAACCTTGTGAAATTGACAACTTATATTGAAGGGGTGGCTTTGATTTGACAGCCTGCACATGCAGTTCGGCCCGAGACGACCGTTAGACCTGGGCTGCTGTCCAAAAGACATACTCTCGTCCACTTGCCCTCGTCTTAAGCGCTTGGGGAAATCCCCGTCGCCATCTTGGAGGGTGGTCCAAATGTTTAGCCAAGCAAGGGAAATTTGCAACATAAGCCCGTCAGCTCTCATTTTAAGTCGGCTTTGCGAGTGTACAATTATGCTCACTCCAGGGCCTGAAACTCCCCATAATTCAATTTGCGACGATTATACATCCGCTAAGAAAAGTCAGCGAAAACTTAAAAACAACATCAATGGAGAAGTCAACATAGAATTGTAAGTAAAAACGAATGCAAATAAGTTACAAATTGTGCTACTAATGCACATGATGGCACAAACACGTCTCATAAAAAGTAAATATGTTTTTGTTTGGTTATCTTTTGGAAATTGTAGAAATAAAACATTCTCCTTCAGAAGTTCCAGCTAGACATGGAATATCTACATAGGCGTACAGAGGCCCATTATCAGCAACCATCACTCCTGTGTTCCAATGGCACGTTGTGTTAGCTAATCCAAGTTTATAATTTTAAAAGTCTAATTGATCATTAGAAAACCCTTTTGCAATTATGTTAGCACAGCTGAAAACTATTCTGATTAAAGAAGCAATACAACGGGCCTTCTTTAGACTAGTTGAGTATCTGGAGCATCAGATTTTGTGGGTTTGATTACAGCCTCAAAATGGCCAGAAACAAAGACCTCTCTTCTGAAACTCGTCAGTCTATTCTTGTTCTGAGAAATTAAGGCTATTCCATGCAAGAAATTGCCAAGAAACTGAAGATCTCATACTGTGTACTACTCCCTTCACAGAACAGCGCAAACTGTCTCTAACCAGAATAGAAAGAGGAGTGGGAGGCCCCGGTGCACAACTGAGCAAGAGGACAAGTACATTAGAGTGTCTAGTTTGAAAAACAGACGCCTCACAAGTGCTCAACCGGTAGCTTCATTAAATAGTACCTGCAAAACACCAGTCTCAACATCAACAGTGAAGAGGAGACTCTGGGATGCTGGCCTTCTAGGCAGAGTTCCTCTGTCCAGTGTCTGTGATCTTTTGCCCATCTTAATATTTTATTTTTATTGGCCAGTCTGAGATATGGCTTTTTCTTTGCAACTCTGCCTTTTGGGTGGAAGTGTCTGGGAACGAGATTAAGGATAGAGAGATCTGAGGCATGTGTGTCTGTTAACGTTTTCTGGCATTGTAAAGTTAGAATAAGGTCTGGTCCAGGGTGTTACATGCAGCTTGCTGACAGTGAGCCAGTATAGCCAAGTAACCAACACAAGGCTATTGGTTTGAATCCCAAACTATGCGTCCTGTGCTAGCTATTATGCTGTCAACATGCTTTTGTATATACTCCTTGCTGTTTGGTAAGCCATTTTAAAACATATAGGCCTAAAATGTTCCTTTGGACATTGAGGCATGTAAGAGAATAATACTGGATTTTGAGAGAAACCGTATAGTGTACCACAGTATGAGTCATAATACCCACAAAACCTAGCCGTCAAATAGGGAAATGGTTACAATAATTTTTTCCATCATTCATTTTTCCCGTAGGGGATTTTAGAAACACTTATAATAAGGGCTGTGTTTTGTGCAGGCTTACCCTGGCGTGATGTTTTGATAGATGTGTAAATCTAGGACAAAGTGACTTAAATCAATATATTTACCTGTTTTACCTCTAGGGTTATGGGTATTATGACACCTTCATCGTGGGGCTGTATACTACAACATATGCACTGTGTACTTACTGTAGGTTGCAAGGCCTTTTGTATTTGAGCAATACTTGAGATGTGCATGAGGAAGAGCACGATTGTCACTCACTGGGTACTATAAAATGTCACACATTTGTGACTTCATTTTGTTTAAAAGAGGTGGCATTATACACGGAGTATACAAAAGATTAAGAACACCTGCACTTTCCATGACATAGACTGACCAGGTGAATCCAGGTGAAGGCTATGATCCCTTATTGATGTAACTTGTTAAATCCACTTCAATCTGTGTAGATGAAGTGGAGGAGACAGGTTAAAGAAGGATTTTTAAACCTCTAGACAATTGACACATAGATTGTGTTTATGTGTGCCACTCGGAGGGTGAATGGGCAAGACAAAGCATTTAAGTGCTTTTGAACGGGGTATGGTAGTAGGTGCCAAGCGTACCGATTTATGTCAAGAACTGAAACGCTGCTGGGTTTTTCATGCTCAACAGTTTGCTGTGTGTTTCAAGAATGGTCCACCACCCAAAGGACATCCAGCAAACTTGGCACAACTGTGGGAAGTATTGGACTCAACATGGGCCAGCATCCCTGTGGACCGCTTTCGACACTTTATAGAGTCCATGCCGCAACGGATTGCGGCTCTTCTGAGGGCAAAAGGGAGGGGGCGGGGTGCAACTCAGTATTAGGAAGGTGTTCCTAATGTTTGGTATACTCAGTTTATATATATATTGTATTACTGAGATGCCTTAATGTTTAATTGCACATATTTAATAATCTTTTGGAAACTATAGGAATTATACTAATAAAATCTTATGGATTAAGATTATGGATCTATCTCGCTTGGCTCATGAATGAAGTGCGACATAGCATATAGTGCCCCTATGTGGTCGAAAAATTATGAAGCGCATTGTCAAACATGCATATTTTTAAGGGAATTATTACTTTTTGCTGTGACAACTACAATACATGGCCTAAAGTGTGTGCAAAAGCACCCCTTCAAATTAGTGGATTCGGCTATTTCCGCCACACCCGTTTCTGACAGATGTATAAAACCAAGCACGCAGGCATGCAATCTCCATAGACAAACATTGGCAGTAGAATGGCCTTACTGAAGAGCTCAATGACTTTCAACGTGGCGCCGTCATATGATGCCACCTTTCCAACAAGTCAGTTCGTAAAAATGTATGCCTTGCTATAGCCTCCCCGGTCAACTGTAAGTGCTTTTATTGGGGAGTGGAAACCTCTAGAAGCAACAACGGCTCACCCAAGAAGTGGTAGGCCACACAAGCTCACAGAATGGGAACGCAGAGTGCTGAAGCACGTAGTGAGTAAGAATCGTCTGTCCTTGGTTGCAACACTCTCTACTGAGTTCTAAACTGCCTCTGCAAGCAACATCAGCACAAGAACTGTTCCTCAGGAGCTTCATGAAATGGGTTTACATGGCCAAGCAGCCGCACACAAGCCTAAGATCATCATGCTTAATGCCAAGCGTTGGCTGGAGTGTTGTTAAACTTGCCGCCATTAGACTCTGGAGCAGTGGAAACGCGTTTTCTGGAGTGATGAATCACGCTTCACCATTTGGCATTCCGACGTACGAGTCAGGTTTGGCTGGTTATCACCTCTCAGTGTCTGTGGACTATGATTTATGAGCATGAAGAAGAGGAGGGAAGAGCTTAAAACGTAGATAATAGTCCGGCTTCCCATTGTAACATGGCTACGTGGCTCTGAGACCACCATCCATGGTGATGCACCACCCGAACATGCACCTCCCCATAATCCCCAACCAATGCGCCTCCAGTATGCGTCCTTGATTCATTTGAATGTGTTGACAGTTGAAAAAATTGCTTCAGCTTTACTGAGAATTTGAAAAGTAAGAAAGTCAATTGTACAATATTCTAGAACACTGCTGTGCGTATGCGTATGATGAATTCAGAATTCCTTCTTCTGTAACCTGTTTCGACATCTATCCAACATATTTGCCCATTATACATTATACACATTATACATTTATAATACATTTCTGAAATCTTCAAGATGTTTCCAATGAAACATAGTATTGGCAACTTTTTTAAGGATTTTGATGCACCAGTACATATAATGCACATTTACATCACAGTTTGGCACAGTGCATTATTTATGACAGTTTTAGAACCTTCTATAGAAAAGTTTGTGGTCATACGCACATCCTTACAAATGTAGGTGCTGGGGTAATAAAGAATTCTTGCAAAGAAATACTAGGAAGGAAAGTGCCAACCATGTGGAAGTCAAAATGAATTGGTCTTTAATATCTGTCTCAGGAAAGTTCAGGACTTCCCCCAGCCATCCTATGAGGGAAGAACCACTTAGTCCCTCTTTCTACTCTGGGTCCCCAATGAATACAGTGCATTTGGAAAGTATTCAGACTCCTTGACTTTTTCCACATTTTGTTAAGTTACAGCCTTGTTCTAAAATGTATCAAATCGTTTTTTTCCCTCATCAATCTACACACAATACCCCATAATGACAAAATAAAAACAGGTTTTTAAATTTTTTGCAAATTTGTATTAAAAACAAAATCTGAAATGTCACGTTTACAATGTTGCAAAACGTTTTTGGTACTCTTCCCCAGATCTGTGCCTTGACACAATCCTGTCTCGGAGCTCTATGGATAATTCCTTCAACCTCATGGCTTGGTTTTTGCTCTGACATGCACTGTCAACTGTGGGACCTTATATAGACAGGTGTGTGCCTTTTGAGGATCTGGGGACCCATGCCAAATCTTTTCAGTCTCCTGAGGGGGAAAATGATTTGTCGTGCCCTCTTCACGGCTGTCTTGGTATGTTTGGACCACAAACTATTTATACATCTGGGTGATGTGGACACCAGGGAACTTGAAACTCTCGACCTGCTACACTACAGCCCCGTTGATGTTAATGGGGGCCTAGTCGGCCCACCTTTTCCTGTAGTCCACGATCAGCTCCTTAGTCTTGCTCACATTGAGGAAGAGGTTGTTGTCCTGGCACCACACTGCCAGTTCTCTGACCTCCTCCCTAGAGGCCGTCTCATCATCATTGTCAGTGATCAGGCCTACCACTACTGTGTCGTCAGCAAACGTAATGATGGTGTTGGAGTCATGTTTGGCCACGTAGTCATGGGTGATTCGGGAATACAGGAGGGGACTAAGTACACCCCCCCGAGGGGCCCCAAGGTTAAGGATTAGCCTGGCAGACATGTTACTGCCTACTCTTACCACCTGGGGGCGGCCCGTCAGGAAGTCCATGATCCAGTTGCAGAGGGAGGTGTTTAGTCCCAGAGTCCTTAGCTTAGTGATGAACTTCGTGGGCACTATGGTGTTGAACGCTGAGCTGTAGTCAATGAACAGCATTCTCACATAGGTGTTCCTTTTGGTCAGGTGAAAAAAGGCAGTGTGGAGTGCAATTGAGATTGCGTCATCTGTGGATCTGTTTGGGCGGTATGCGAATTTGAGTGGGTCTAGGGTGTCCGGGAGGATGCTGTTGATGTGAGCCATGTAGGTATGACAGGCTCAGTCAGGGAGAGGTTGAAAATGCCAGTGAAGACACTTGACAGTTGGTCCGTGCATGTTTTGAGTACACGTCCTGGTAATCCGTCTGGCCCAGCAGCTTTGTGAATGTTGACCTGTTTAAGGGTTTTGTTCACATCGGCTACCGAGAGCATTATCACACGGTCATCCAGAACAGCTGGTGCTGCTTCAGTGTTGCTTGCATCGAAGCGAGCATGAAAGGCATTTAGCTCGTCTGGTAGGCTCGCGTCACTTGGCAGCTGGCGTCTGGGTTTCCATTTGTAGTCCGTAATAGTTTTCAAGCCCTGCCACATCCGACGAGCATCAGAGCGGTGTGGTAGGATTCATTCTTAATCCTATATTGCTGCTGTGCCTGTTTGATGGTTCGTCTGAGGGCATAGTGGGATTTCTTATAAGCGTCCGGATCAGTCTCCGGCTCCTTGAAAGTGGCAGCTGTAGCCTTTAGCACGATGCGATGAAGCCGATGACTGAGGTGGTGTATTCCTCAATGCCATTGGATGAATCCTGGAACATATTCCAGCCACGTCTCGGTGATACACCATGTCGGTGAAACGCCATGTTGTAAATCAAGGGAGAAGATTCAGTTCTGCGCTCTCAAGATTCAGCAAAGGAATGGTCTTTGTTTCAACAGACGTTTTCTCTTTGAAACTAACAGGTTCTAACACCGTAACTGTGCTCCTGGCAACAATTGAATTACACTATTTTGTCGACGTTTACTGACACCAGCAACATTCAACGGGTGTTGAGCGTTCATAAATTCATCATTTATTCTGCGCTCTGGCACGCTCAGATAAGAGTGCTCTGAAACAGTTGTTGCAGTGAAATGGATACTTGCATAGTGGAGACTTTTGTTAGGTTTTACAACGCAATACATTTTTTTAAAGCTGCGTTAGACAGGATTACCTACACATACTGACCAGCTCAAATAGACAGAAGCATCAATATGGCAGACCAATCCAAACTTGCCTGTTGGCATGTCCAGCCCACTTTTTATCTCAGCCAATCATGGCTAGCGGGAAGGTTGCTCTCTTTTCTGTGGCTAAACCGACTAGGCTCGTAATTGAACCATTTTATTCATATTTACAGATGGCATACAAGTTTGTTGTTAGGGCACAAGAAAATTCACATGTTCGAGAAGGCATTTCTGCCAGAAAAGGCATTTATGTATTTTTTTTAAGTGTACGTTCAAACAGCTCTCCTGTGAAGTAGTGGCCTGTGACATATGCCTAGTTTCCTGAAACATTACGAACATTACATGTACCTGAGCAGAATCAAGACGTACTCATCGACTATATCACCTTTAACGTGGGCTACCACAAGGAGCACCACGACTTTCCCAGCATGAAATGTAGGATAATCTGACTGATTTTGTAGGATGTAGTTGATGTAGGATATGAACTAGCCTGGGTTCAAATACTTAATATACTTTTTGGGACGTTTCTATTGGTTTATTAAGCCAGGCAAGCTCAAACAAGCACATACAGTATAAAGTATTTGAAAGTGATTCCCCAAGTATTAAAACCCAGCTCTGGACGTGAATGATGGTGACATATAATGTGGGTGATATAGGATGTGAACTCATGTAGGATATCACTGGTGATATGTAGCCACAGTTGCTTTCTGTCGGCTAATGTGCACGCAATATCACTAAGGCCAGGAGATTTTCTTGGCCATTTAGGTCAGGACAAACTCCTTGCCACAATGATAGCTGTTTCATATCAGTCACATTGCATGCAACGCTAAACCTTATTCCAAACGGAAAATTGTGAAAGATTCAAGACCCGTATGCGTAAATTGTCTCAGAGTAGGAGTGATCTGGCCCCCACCTGTCCATTTAATCTTATTTATTATGATCTAAAAGGCTAAACTGATCCCAGATCAGAACTCCTACTCAGAGACGCTTTATTAATACAGGCCCAGAAGTTGCAAATTGGTGGGGAGCAGTGGTATCTGGATTTTCTGTGTTTTTACTGCTTTTTCTGTGTGAAAAGAGCCATGCTGAGAGACTGACGTCAAAGGGACAACAGATACTTCAAAAGTGACTACACAGAGGTATGGCTGTACCATTTGTGTACAGCAGTCACTATGGAGGATGCAGGACACCCAAAATAACAGTAATTAAGAAACCCCCTGACTCATCTCTAGGTCCAAATAGAAATTGTGTAAGTGTAAAAGTTGTCAACTTGTAACAGTAGGATAAACTTCGGTTGCGTTTTCCTCAGATTTGCTTTATTAAAGTCCCCAGCTACAATAAATGTGGCCTCGGGATATGGGGTTTCCAGTTTGCACAAAGTTCAGTGTAGTTCCTTGAGAGCTGTCACGGTGTTGGCTTGAGGTGGAATATACAGGCCTGAAAATGAGGTAATGTGGTCGGCATTTGATAGTAACTTATACCAAATCAGGAGAACAGAAGGACTTGAGTTTCTGTACGTTGCCACAATCACACCATAAGTAGTTTTAATCATGAAACATTCACAAGGACTCAGGGCCAGACGGATTATCAGGACACGTACTCAGAGCATGCGTTGGCCAGCTGGCAAGTGTCTTCAGTGACAATATACACTTCTCCCTGACCGTCTGTATTACCTACATGTTTCAAGCCGACCACTGTGCCCAAGAATACCAAGGTAACCTTTCTAAATGACTGTTGACCCATAACACTTACACGAAATGCTTTGAAAGGCTGGTCATTGCTTACATCAACACCATCATCCCAGACACCCTGGACCCACTCTAATTTGCATATGGCCCCAACAGATCCACAGAATCACTGGTCACTTTAATAATGGTACACTAGTACTTTAATAATGTTTACATACTGCTTTATTCATTTCATATGTACTGTATATACTGTATACTATTCTACTGTATTTTTGTCAATGCCACTCCGACATTGCTAGTCCTAATATTTATGTTTCTTAATTCCATTCTTTTACTTTCAGATATGTGTGTAATGTTGTGAATTGTTAGATATTACTGCACTGTTGGAGCTAGGAACTCAAGCACTTCGCTACACCCGCAATAACATCTGCAAAAATGTGATTTGATTTGATTTGACATGATGCAATCTCTATTGCACTCTACAATGCTCTTTCCCACCTGGACAAAATAAACACCTATGTGAGAATGCTATTAATTGACTACAGCTCAGCATTCAACACCATAGTGCCCTCGAAACTCATCACTAAGATAAGTTCCCTGGGACTGAACACCTCTCACTGCAACTGGATCCTGGACTTTCTGAAGGGCCACCCTAAGTGGTGAGGGTAGGCAACAACCCATCCGGCCCCTCGGGGGAGCGTGCTAAGTCCCCTCCTGGACTCCCTATTCACCCACGACTGCGTGGCCACGCACGACTCCAACACCATCAGTAAGTTTGCAGACGACCCGACGGTGGTAGGCCTGATCACTGACTATGAGACAGCCTATATGGAGAAGGTCAGACACCTGACAGTGTGGTGCCAGGACAACAACCTCATCGCTAGTAAGACAAAGGAACTGATCGGGGACTACAGGAAACGGAGGGCTGAGCATGCCCCCATTCACGTTGACGGGGCTGTAGTGGAGCGGGTCGAGAACTTCAAGTTCCTCTGTGTCCACATCACTAAGGATCTATCATGGTCCAAACACACCAACACAGTTGTGAAGCGGGCATGACAATGGCTTTTCCCCATCAGGAGGCTGAAAATATTTGGCATGGACCCCCAGATCCTCAAAAAGTTCTAGAGCTGCATCATCGAGAGTATCTAAACTGGCTGCATCACCTCTTGGTATGGCAACTGCTTGGCCTCCAACCGCAAGGCGCTACAGAGGGTACTGCGTACGGTCCAGTACATCACTGGGGCCGAACTCCCTGCCATCCAGGACCTCTATACCAGGCTGTGTCAGAGGAAGGCCCAAAAATGTGTCAAAAACTCCAGCCATTCAAGCCACAAACTGTTCTCTCTGCTACAGCACAGCAATTAGTACCAGTGCTTCAAGTCTGGAGCCAACAAGGCCCTGAACAGCTTCTACCCCCAAGCCACAAGACTGCTAAACAAGACTGCTAAATAGCTAATCAAATGACTACCCAGGCTACCTGCATGTTTTTTTATTGAACCTTTATTTAAGTATGCAAGTCAGTTAAGAACAAATTCTTATTTACAATGATGGCCTGGTTTCAAACCAGGGACTGTAGTGACGCCTCTTGCACTGAGATGCAGTACCTTAGACCGCTGCGTCACTCTGGAGCATTGACCTGTTTTTCACTAACTTACTGGCTTTTTTGCACATACGCTGCTGCTACTATCAAATTATCTATCCTGTTGCCTAGTCACTTTACACCTACCTATATTTCAGTACATAACTAACTCAATTACCTCGTACCACTGCACATCGCCTCAGTACTAGTACTCACTGTATATAGCCATGTTATTTTCTAACTGTGATTAATATTTGTTATTCACAGTGTATTTTCTCTCTCTCTCTCTCTCTCTCTATATATATATATATATATATATATATATATATATATATATATATATATATATATAGTACCAAAGTTTGGACACACATACTCATTCATAGGTTTTTCTTTATTTTTACTAGAATAATAGTGAAGACATCAAACTATGAAATAACACATATGGAATCATGTAGTAACCAAAAAAGTGTTAAACAAATCCCAAAAATATGTTTTAGATTTTAGATTCTTCAAAGGGCATTCTCTCAAACAGCTTCATGTGGTAGTCACCTTTCAATTAACAGGTGTGCCTTGTTAAAAGTACATTTGTGGAATTTCTTTCCTTTCCTGTGTTTGATCCAATCAGTTGTGTTGTGACAAGGTAGGGTTGGTATACAGTAGACCATTTGGTAAAATACCAAGTCCATGTTATGGCAAGAACAGCTCAAATAAGCAAAGAGAAATGACAGTCCATCATGACTTTAAGACATGAAGGTCAGCCAATAGGGAAAATGTAAAGAACTTTGAAAGTTTCTTTAAGTGCAGTCGCAAAAACATTCAGGCACTATAATGAAACTGGCTCTCATGAAGACCGCTACACGAAAGGAAGATCCAGGGCCAGTCCATAGCATCAATGTCTTCCTCTTGCAGGAACTGCTGACACACTCGAGCCACATGAGGTCTAGCATTGTCTTGCATTAGGAGGAACCCAGGGCCAACCGCACCAGCATATGGTCTCACAAGGGGTCTGAGGATCTCATCTCGGTACCTAATGGCGGTCAGGCTACCTCTGGCGAGCACATGGAGGGCTGTGCGGACCCCCAAAGAAATGCCACCCCACACCATGACTGACCCACCGCCAAACCGGTCATGCTGGAGGATGTTGCAGGCAGCAGAACATTCTCCACGGCGTCTCCAGACTGTCACGTCTGTCACATGTGCTCAGTGTGAACCTGTTTTTATCTGTGAAGAGCACAGGGTGCCAGTGGTGAATTTGCCAATCTTGGTGTTCTCTGGCAAATGCCAAACGTCCTGCACGGTGTTGTGCTGTAAGCACAACCCCCACCTGTGGACGTCGGGCCCTCATACCACCCTCATGGAGTCCGTTTCTGACCGTTTGAGCAGACACATGCACATTTGTGGCCTGCTGGAGGTCATTTTGCAGGGCTCTGGCAGTGCTACTCCTGCTCCTCCTTGCACAAAGGCGGAGGTAGCGGTCCTGCTGCTGGGTTGTTGCCCTCCTACGGCCTCCTTCACGTCTCCTGATGTACTGGCTTGTCTCCTGGTAGCGCCTCCATGCTCTGGACACTACGCTGACAGACACAGCAAACCTTCTTGCCACAGCTCGCATTGATGTACCATCCTGGATGAGCTGCACTACCTGAGCCACTTGTGTGGGTTGTAGACTCCGTCTCATGCTACCACTAGAGTGAAAGCACTGCCAGCATTCAAAAGTGACCAAAACATCAGCCAGGAAGCATAGGAACTGAGAAGTGGTCTGTGGTTATCACCTGCAGAACCACTCCTTTATTGGGGGTGTCTTGCTAATTGCCTATAATTTCCACCTGTTGTCTATTCCATTTGCACAACAGCATGTGACATTTATTGTCAATCAGTGTTGCTTCCTAAGTGGACAGTTTGATTTCACAGAACTGTGATTGACTTGGAGTTACATTGTGTTGTTTAAGTGTTCCCTTTATTTTTTTGAGCAGTGTATATTTTTTTAGGGTGAACTCTCCGGTTAAACACAAGGAAACATAGGTAATTAAAACATTTGGGGAATCTACCTCATCAAGCAAATAAAATGTTACAAAACCATAGTGGTTACAGAACAAGACCAATCCCATAATGCCTCACTACTAGCCTCTAGTTATGAGCTTCAGTCCCTGATTGAGAGCTTCAGTCCCTGATTAGAGGGAGGTCCAGAGTTGAGTTTGAGGGCTTTAGAGGAATGCTTTAGTTTTAGGATTGTTCAGCTTCACGTTCTAGTTCAAAACCATATTGCCCATTCTTGTTGGGAGTGTTTTCTGGTTACAGGCAAGCGGCTCTTGAATGCAGCAAACAGACAGAAAACGTATGAATACCGTAGTGTGTAATGTGTATTTGTTTGTATATGTATATACATTATTATTATTAAAACAGTGTGTAGGTGTGGTTGGAAATACTTGTTTGAACAATGTTTTATGTTGGACCCCAGATGAGCTTGACTTTAGTTACTATGGATGCAGTGAAATTAAACCTCCAATTTGACAAGTTTTATGTTTCAGTCAGACCCTCCTCACTTTCCCTCAAACTCTACTGGTATCTAGAACTGTACCTGTCTCTCCCACAGGCCAGAAAGGTCATATGGGACTCCACACATGCACTCGACAAAGAGTTCCAGCTGATTCCACCGAGGAGGCGTTATAGGGTTGAACAGATAAAAACATTTGTTTGTGCCTGTCAATAAAACTGCTTAGCAGCAGGGGAGACATTAAGGCAGACGAGGGAGAAAGCAATGACGGACAAGAGCCTGGCCTGTAGGCCTTCATCATGTGGAACTGCCACCTAGTCACAGCCATGAACTTATGAACTACTTGTGTGTGTTGGGAGTGTACAGTATGATGGGGTGTTATTCTCAATTGATTCTATGTACTTATGTGGAAGCAGCAGCACTCTCTACTGTTCAAGTCATTTACATAGGCAGTGCTTTTCAAATGGTCACACTTAAACACTGATGTTTTTATTTTTATATAATCCAATTTTATTGGTCACACACATTTTTATTTTATTTACATTTTACCCCCTTTTTCGTGGTATCCAATTGTTAGTAGTTACTATCTTGTCTCATCGCTACAACTCCCGTTGATTTCTACTCATTCCAGGGTTTTTCTTTGTTTGTACTATTTTCTACATTGTAGAATAATAGTGAAGACATTAAAACTATGAAATAACACATATGGAATCATGTAGTAACCAAAAAAGTGATAAACAAATCTCGGGAGCGATGGCTTGGGAGAGACCAAGGTCGAAAGCCATACGTCCTCCGAAACACAACCCAACCAAGCCGCACCGCTTCTTAACACAGCGCGCATCCAACCCAGAAGCCAGCCGCCCCAATGTGTCGGAGGAAACACCGTGCACCTGGTTGGCGCGCACTGCGCCCGGCCCGCCACAGGAGTCGCTGGTGCATGATGAGACGAGGATATCCCTATCCGGCCAAACCCTCCCTAACCCGGACGACGCTAGGCCAATTGTGGATCTCCCCATGGACCTCCCGTGGGGAGGTCCGTGGGGGCCACTGCCCTAGACCACTGCGCCATCCGGGAGGCCCACATATACATATTTAGCAGATGATATTGCGGGTGTAGTGGATGTTATTGCGGGTGTAGCGAAATGCTTGTGACGCATTTAGCCTTGGTGCTAGACTTTCTCTACTTTGTGACAAGGTAACAACAAAGGAATTGGCTAAGGCAGAAACAAGTAAAGTTGCCTGTAGACGCTAATCTAAATGTTGCATCTTCCCTACTAATGGTTAAGGTTTGGGTTGGGGAATGGGAAGCTGATCCTATATCTGTACCTAGGTGAAACTTCACTCCGGAGTATTAATCAACCCATATAATACCCAGCCGTAATATAAATAAAAAAGGGTCTGGGTTTGTGTTGAGAGAGCATGTTGTTGGCGCCCTCATGTGCCTGGTGGCGGTAGTAGCGGCGCAGGGCTTGGCTGCCCGGGTGGCACTGGCACATGTGGAGGAAGTACTCGTCGGGCCGGTTGGATGTGTAGCCGCAGTCCTCGCACACAAAGATCTTGGAGCGACGCTGGCGGTAGGCATACTGCTGGAAAACGCCATGGATCTTCCTCAGGTGGGATTCGAGGGAGCAGCGCTGGGTGAAGGCCTTGTCACACAGCTCGCAGCGGTACGGACGGATACCTGGTGGGAAGGGAGAGAGGGTGAGGAGGGTATGTGCGGGGGCAGGTGCTCAAAATGAACTCACCCCTGTTTGAACATGTTTTATTTCATAATGCACATCTCGAAAATCATAACATTCCAAATGCCTCTGTTTTAATTTTCTTCCATGGGCAGGCTGGGTCATTCCTGTTATGCAGTGCCTTTTCTGTCCACAGGAAATAACACCTCTTATTTAGATTAAAATGTTTCGTTCCAAAGGGCTTAAAATATCAAGTTACGTGTCCTTTACCATAAAAAAACAAAGATATGACTCTCAAAAGGGGATTTTATGCATTTTGACCATTTTGTTTTCTGTGGATGTAGGTGTTTTTGCCATGTCCCTGCGTGCTATTTATCATAAAATATTCATAGTCATAAAATATTCAACATATGTATTCATTATTTTATAGTCCTACTTTTTTAAATATCTGTCATCCTTTTTTTCATGATTACTGTATTTATTGTTACTGTATTTAATATGTTCTGTGTCCCTGATTTCTACTCATTCCAGGGGTTTTCTTTGTTTGTACTATTTTCTACATTGTAGAATAATAGTGAAGACATTAAAACTATGAAATAACACATATGGAATCATGTAGTAACCAAAAAAGTGATAAACAAGTCAAAATATGTTTTATATTTGAGATTCTTCAAAGTAACAACCCTTTGCCTTGATGACAGCTTTGAAGATAGCCCTATTTGGTAAAGGACCAAGTCCATATTATGGCAAGAACAGCTCAAATAAGCAAAGAGAAACGACAGTCCATCATTACGGTAAGACAAGGTGGGCAGTCGTGTTTTTTCAAGAGCAGTCGCAAAAACCATCAAGCGCTATGATGAAACTAGCTCTCGTGAGGACCGCTACATGAAAGGAAGACCCAGTGTTACCTCTGCTGCAGAGGATAAGTTCATTAGAGTTACCAATTTCAAATATAAATTATAAACTGGGTGGTTCGAGCCCTGAATGCTGATTTGACCGAGATGGCAGAGAGACAGGGAGATGGAAAAAGAAGAGGGTAGTGGATGTCAGTGAGAGAGAGAAGCGTGTTCTAAGGAAACAATGGAGAGAGACGACGAGAGAAGAAAGGCCAGAGCAACAGGTAAGGCATATTTTACCCCTCCCCCCACACCTCCCCCACTTCCTGAACATGACCCAATGTCAGGGCTCTCAAGGTTAGAGCAAGCTTGCAGCTGGGCACTTTAATGCTTTACTATTCAGGATCTACTTGAGTTGTGTTCACAACAGTTCCTTATATTTATGCTCTATTCTATATTACTAAACCAAACCCATGCTATTATTATGTTGTTGTTTTTTGTTTTTTTGATTGATTGGTTTGCTGATTGATTCATTGAAGAACTGATTGATTAACTGATTGGTCGATTGGTTACAATACTAACAGTGATTACAATACTAATAGTGCTTACTGTGTTTTAGGCAAAGACGTCAAGGTCAAAGAAAGACCAACAATACAAAGACAGAGATCAAGAAACATCAAGCCACCTTGAAAAAAGAGAAAAGGAAAATGTAAAAATAAGAGATTCCAACGCATTGGAAATTCCAAAAGTGAATGCCATGTTGAGACGTCATCCAGTTCATCCAACCATTAGAAGAACCCTTCTGCCTACTTGGAGGTACATAAAATACCACTTTGGAAACCATTGAGCTACAACTGGAGCAATGGGACTTGCAGTATGTCCCAGTCAATCTCTCTCTCTCTCTATTTCTCTCTTGCTTCTCCTTCATTTTGGAAGAAATGAATTTGTTCGAAACTGTTCAACTATTGTCTTTCTCTCTCTATGAGTCATCTACTCACAATATTTGATGCACTGCAGTGCTAGCTAGCTGTAGCTAATCCTTTCAGTGCTAGATTCATTATCTGGTCCTTTGATTGGGCGGACAACATGTCAGTTCAGGCTGCAAGAGCTCTGACAGGTTGGAGGACATCTTCCGGAAGTTGTCATAATTACTGTGTAAGTCTATGGAAGTGGAGGACAACCATGAGCCTCCTAGGTTTTGTATTTAAGTCAATGCATCCAGAGGAGGATGGAAGCTAGCTGTCCTCCAGCTACACCACGGTGCTACCCTCCAGAGTGCTGTCAAGGCTTCTGTACACCTTCTTTTCAAAATAGTGTGTGTGTTTTAATCCATTTTTGGGTGACGTGAATATATTTAGTATAGTTTTATCAAAAAAATGTACAATTTAAAGGCCTCCACTAGTGTGTGCGTGTGTGTACAGTGCTGTGAAAAATGCATTTGCCCCTTCCTGATTTCTTATTTTTTAGCATGTCACACTTAAATGTTTCAGAGCATCAAATAAATGTAAATATTACACAAAGATAACCCAAGTAAACACAAAATGCAGTTTTTAAGTGATGATTTTATTTATTAAGGGAAAAAAGCTATCCGTACCTTCATGGCCCCGAAACCTAATAACTGGTTGTGCCACCCTCAGCAGTAACAACTGCAATCAAGCGTTTGCGATAACTGGCAATGAGTCTTTCACATCGCTGTGGAGGAATTTTGACCCCCTCTTCTTTGCAGTATTGTTTTAATTCAGCCACATTGGAGGGTTTTCGAGCATGAACCGCCTGTTTAAGGTCACGCCATAGCATCTCAATCGGATTCAAGTCCGGACTTTGGCTAGGCCACTCAAAAACCTTCATTGTGTTTTCTTCAAGCCATTCGGAGGTGGACTTGCGTTTTGGATCATTGTCCTGCTGTAGAACCTACGTGTGCTTCAACTTGAGGTCACGAACTGATGGCCGGACATTCTCCTTCAAGATTTTTTGGTAGAGAGCAGAATTCATGGTTCCATCAATCACAGCAAGTCGTCCAGGTCCTGAAGCAGTGAAGCAGCAAAGCAGCCCCAGACCATCACACTACCAACACCATATTTGACTGTTGGTATGATGTTCTTTGTCTGAAATGCTGTGTTACTTTTATGCCAGATGTAACGGGACGCACACCTTCCAAAAAGTTTTGTCTCGTCAGTCCACAGAATATTTTCCCAAAAGTCTTGGGGATCATCAAGATGTTTTTTGGCAAAAGTGAGACGAGCCTTTATTTTCTTTTTGGTCAGCAGTGGTTTTTGCCTTGAAATTCTGCCATGGAAGCCATTTTTGCCCAGTCTCTTTCTTATGGTTTTGTCATGAACACTGACCTTAACTGAGGCAAGTGAGGCCTGCAGTTCTTTAGATGTTGTTGTGGGTTCTTTTGTGACCTCTTGGATGAGTCGTCGCTGCGCTCTTGGGGTAATTTTGGTAGGCCGGCCACTCCTGGGAAGGTTCACCACTGTTCCAAATTTTCTCCATTTGTGGATAATGGCTCTCACCGTGGTTCGCTGGAGTCCCAAAGCTTTAGAAATGGCTTTGTAACCCTTTCCAGACTGATAGATGTCAATTACTTTGTTTCTCATCCGTTCCTGAACTTCTTTGGATCGTGGCATGATGTCTTGCTTTTTGAGATCTTTTGGCCTACTTCACTTTGTCAGACAGGTTATATTTAAGTGATTTATTGATTCAACAGGTCTGGCAGTAATCAGGCCTGGGTGTGGCTAGTGAAATTGAACTCAGCTTTCCAAACAATGTGATTAACCACAGTAAAATCATGATTTAACAAGGAGGGGTAATTACTTTGTCACATAGGGCCATGAAGGTTCGGATAGCTTTATTCCCTTAATAAATAAAATGATCACTTAAAAACTGCATTTTGTGTTTACTTGGGTTATCTTTGTGTAATATTAAAATGTGTTTGATGATCTGAAACATTTAAGTGTGACAAATGTGCAAAAGAATAAGAAATCAGGAAGGGGGCAAATATTTTTTCACAGCACTGTATATGTTTGCATGCTTGCCACCTGTGTGTGTGTGTGTGTGTGTGTGTGTGTGTGTGTGTGTGTGTGTGTGTGTGTGTGTGTGTGTGTGTGTGTGTGTAGATGTGTGTGTTTTCACACCTCTCACCTGTGTGTGTCTGTGTCTGTGAGTATTGCATGCCTCACCTGTGTGAGTGCGCATGTGCCTCTTTAGGTCGAAGGTGTCGTTGAAGCCCTTGCCACAGCAGTGGCAGGGGTGTCTTTTCACCATGCTGTGGCACTTGAGATGGCGCGTCAACATGCACTGCAGGGGGAACACCTTGTCACATTCCGAACACATGAAGTCACCCGAGCTGAGGGGGACATGTGGCCGGGGCTGAGAGAGAGAAGAAAGGGACTTGGAAGTTATGACACAGACACTGCCTCTGACACTGCTTCAATGTACCGCAGGGGACCTTGGACACATTCAATCAAGCATGATAACTCTAAAACTCTTCACATAAGTTGTAAATTGCGTACTCTCCTTTTACAGTATATCACACAGAAAGAATTCATATTTCTAATCAACAGGTAACTTCCAAAATAAAGGAAATAACCAACCATAAAGCGTAGATAGTGACTGGTTTTCTGTTTCACGCCCATACCTTTTTTTAAAGGTATTGGTGACCAACAGATGCATATCTGTATTCCCAGTCATGTAAAATCCAATGAATTGATTTCAATTGACTGACGTTCTTAAATGAACTACAACTAAGCCTAAAACATCTGATTCTTGATGGTTGCTAGTCAGCGACAGGTACCACTATACTTCGGCAGTTCTAATACTCTGCCAGGCACTTGAATCACCCATCTCTTTGCATAGCCCAGCCACCACATGCATTTTTGTTAATCGATCCATAAACAATTTCATGAATATCTCTGAATGATTTTGAAATAAAGTAGGCTAATGCAATTGAACGGCCAAAACAATTGCTTATTGAAACTCCCAAAGCCATTCCATTATTCTAAAACATTTGAAGCAATAGCCTACATGCGTGTGGTCAACTATTGAAGCATCATTTCGCACTGGTTTGAGACAAGCAGTGGGGTCTCTTGATGAATCAATATTTGTCTGATTTTTCTTTTCACTGAATCTCCATTTCGATATTGGTTAGGCTACAATTAGGCAGTAGTGTAAACTACTTTAGTAAAAATACTTTAAAGTACTACTTAACCTTTTCACCCGTGAGTTCCAAATATCTCTAACCGTCGCCCCTGCGTGAGTTTCTTCATGCGTGTGATGTCAGAATGCTCTCACTGCTCCAAAATGTGACAGGAGAGTTACCAGCGCTGCCCTTAAATCAAGGCACACTGCCTGCTAATTAGATTTTGCGCTACGGTTAGGCTAGGCAGTAGGCTTGTATTTGGTGTGATAATCTGTGAAGTGAAAACATTTTATTTGCTTTGTGATTTGTCAAAAATGGTAAACAACTTGTCAAGTCATGTGCACTGGTCCTTGTATACACTGTAACAAGTAAATCGACAATTTGTAATATGCTGAAAAGTGACTAAGCTAAGTTCATATTTTTCAGCAAATGAGCGCAGACATCTTTGACTTTGTTTATTTGCGCCTTATAGTGAATTGCATTCTGGGATTAGGGAGTTTTCGCCAAGTCAAACATAAACAAACATGGCTGCCATCATAAAGAATTTAGCTGCTGTTAGCTTAGTTGACACACATTTATTTTCTAAACAACATTACATTAGTCTCTTGCGCTCACCAGAGATGTGGTACATTGTAAACTAGTCTAGCTGTTAGGTCGCAAACTTGTTTAGTTCTTTGTCAGCGAAACCTGTTATTTAGACTGGTTCATGGAATGAGTTGGGCAGTGGATGTGTTCCGTGTGATGCTTGGATGATGAAGTTCGCATTTATCTTTTAAGATGTTCTGTTCCAAATGTATAAAAAAATTCAGACCCTTTACTCAGCACTTTGTTGAAGCACCTTTGGCAGCGATTACAGCGTAGAGTTTTCTTGAGTATGACACTACAAGCTTGGCACACCTGTATTTGGGGAGTTTCTCCCATTCTTCTCTGCAGATCCTCTCAAGCTCTGTCAGGTTTGATGGGGAGCATCACTGCACATCTATCTTTAGGTCTCTCCAGAGATGTTCAATTTGGTTCAAGTCTGGGCTCTGGCTGGGTCACTCAAGGACATTCAGAGAGTTGTCCCAAAACCACTCCTGAGTTGTCTTGGCTGTTGTGCTTAGGGTCGATGTCCTGTTGGAAGGTGAACCTTCGCCCCCCGTCTGAGGTCCTGAGTGCTCTGGAGAAGGTTTTCATCAAGGATCTCTCTATACTTTGCTCCGTTCATCTTTGCCTCGATCCTGACTAGTCTCCCAGTCCCTGCTGCTGAAAATCATCCCCACAGTATGATGCTGCCACCACCATGTTTCAACATAGGGATGGTGCCAGGTTTCATTGATGTCCTTCTGAAAGGTTCGCCCATCTCCACACAGGAATTCTGGAGCTCTGTCAGAGTGACCATCCTTGACCAAGGTCCTTTTCCCTCGATTGCTCAGTTTGGCCGGGCGCCCAGCTCTTGGTGGTTCCAAACTTCTTACATTTAAGAATGATGGAGGCCACTATGTTCTTGGGGACCTTCAATGCTGCAGAAATGTTTTGGTACCCTTCACCAGATCTGTGCCTCAACACAATCCTTTCTCGGAGCTCTACGGACAATTCCTTCAACATCATGACTTGGTTTTTGCTCTGACATGCACTGTCAACTGTGGGACCTTATATACACAGCCTTTCCAATGTATGTGCAATCAATTGAATTTGCCACAGGTGGACTCCAATCAGGTTGTAGAAACATCTCAAGGATGATCATTGGAAACAGGATGTGCCTGAGCTCAATTTCGAGTCTCATAGCAGGGTCTGAATACTTATGTAAATAAGGTATTTCTGTTGTTTTTTTTAAAGCCTGTTTTCACTTTGTCATATGGGGTATGTGTGTAGATTGATAAAAAAAAACATATATTTTTAATACATTTTAGAATAAGGCTGTAACCTAACAAAATGTGGAAAAAGTCAAGGGGTCTGAATACTTTCCAAAGGCACTGTGTATATATCTGTTTCTCACCGATACCTTAGAAAAAAGTTAGGGGAGTGGATCAGAAAACCAGTCAGTATCTGGTATGACTAGTATTTGCCTCATACAGCACGACACATTTTGTTCTCATAGAGTTGATCAGGCTGTTGATTGTGGCCTGTGAAATGTTGACGCACTCCTCTTCAATGGGTTCTATATGGACCCCAAAAGGGTTCTATCTGAAACCCCAAAATGATATCCTATGGGGACAGCCGAGGAACCCTTCTTTAACCCTTTTTTTCAAAGAGTGTATCAGCCTTGATTTGGCATTCCAAAACTCTCTACCTATGTACGGTAGGCCTACAACAATTTTTTGGTGAGATTGTATTATTCAAACAATATAAACATACACAGACAAAAGATAGCGTACAGACGCACACAAACATCAACGACATATCACCTGCCCAGACCCACATGCTCCCACCGTCTCCATCTCCAGCATCTGCAAGCCTCGATGCCACATGACCTCAAACTGAGCCACTCTGCCATTCTATGTTGCCCACACCCTTTCAATATTCAAATATAATGCATTTGATTCTTGCACCATCCCAATTATGGAGGATCACTTGATTTCCAGTTTTCAAGTACAAGTTTAACAGACATTTCATAGGCAGCATAGCTCGTAAAAGTTTACCTTGGCTCGGGAGACCAGAGCCAGTGCAGCAGGGTGATAAAAATGATTCTGGCCCATGGTCCGAGAGAAGAGATTAGACCAACCATGGCCCCTGTCTGGCCCTAACCCTGGTTCTTCCCCTAGTACTGGTCCTTGTCCACTTATTGCCCCTGCCTCATGTGCTGAAGTCAAGGAGGGGGTATCTGGCTCTGACAGAGCCACAGGTTTGGGTTGGTCAAGGCAGTTGAATGTTGCAGACTGTACCTCAGCATTCTCACTCACTGAAAAGGTAGGGAGACAGACTCAGAACATGCACAGACATATTATTCATGAGAAATAGCCAGCATATGAGGCAACGTCAGTATCAAACTGCCTGTGAGGCTATTCTATAATATTCTATCCTCTGATTAAGCAAACCTGTAACTTTCCTAAAAAATACAAGACTACAATTCAAACTAAATAAAATACGGATCATCTTACTTATAAATATGAATTGATCAAAGCGATCTTGAAATAAATACATTGTAATAAATACAGTAATTATAGAGCAAAACCATTCACACACACTGTTTGCCTCAACACCGCAGTATTCTATTTTCTCTTTCTCCCTTTTTTTGTTGTTGCATTTTTACTATTTTCTCAGATACTGCTATTTACAAAATTATAAGAATACTTGTCTTCTTGAACAATATGAATAAACATAAACATATCCAGAACTGACCTGATCTGTTGTCCTCTTTCCAGTCTGTCTGAACTGGGTCTCTCCACCTCCATCCTCCACAGGCCCCCTGTTTCTTATTTTTCTTATACAATAGGAATGACCGCGGCATCCTCTCTCTCTCTTTATTTCTCTCTCTCTCTCTCTCTCTCTCGTCTCTGTATGAATCTTCAACTTTCTGATCCTGAGTCTACTGTTAAACGCTCCTGCATCCCACCACTTTTGGTTTTGTGTTCAGCTACAGGACCAGGTATCACCTTACACCCCCCCCACCCCCACACACACCTGCCCTTAGTCCTTCCATCACCACCCCTCCTATACCTTCCAACCAATGTCCATTGTCCAGGTAGCTCAAGAAAATCACAACGCTCATTTCCATAGCACTCATTGCGATGGCAGGAGCTGGGCGGAGAGGGACTTTTTTTTACTGTTGCGCACCTGCGTTGACTGTGCGCCTGAGCCTCTTTTAACTTGTCCCACAATTGTTTTACATCCCAGGGAGTGAGAATCTGGCTTACACATTCAAGCCATGCAAATGTGGGCCGGCAGTGCCTGGACAGAGGGCATGGTCGGAGTAAGAGGAGCATGCATAGAATAGCCACAGCCTGAACTGCTAGGAAAATCTGCCTTTTCTTTTCCACCCTGCTTGAATTGTCTGGCAGATTTAGGTCGCTCAAAAAACAAAGACAATGATCATTCAAATGCAATAGAAAGGGTCAATTACTCTACTGTATGCCCTCCCGTTGACTGCTTGGTTTAGAGAAACGGATAACACTTGTTTGCTTTACATCCCCACTCATGTCTGTTGATTTCTTGAGTGATTCTGCTTTTGGAAACAGACAGTAGAATGTGGCATGTGAACGCACAGAGATTTCTCCATTCAAACCACCTCCATTCAAACTCCCATAACTTTTCCAATGACACCCAAAAGTACTCAGTACTCGTAACACTCGTTACGCACCTATCAATGTAAGACTTTGTCAACCTTACTGCCTCTTAACAGGCGGACACACTAAACACAAATACTATTAAGGTATCTTTACTTTTACTCAAGTTTGACAATTAAGTAATTTTTCCACAACTGGTCCTTCACTCTTAGAAAAAAAGGTTCCAAAAGGGTTCTTCAGCTGTCCTCATAGGAGAACCCTTTTGGGACCCATGTGGAAAGGGTTCGACATGGACCCCTAAATTGTTCTACTTGGAACCAAACGGGTTCTACCTTGAACCAAAAAGGGTTCTTCAAAGGATTCTCCTATGGGTAATGCCGAAAAAGATAACACCTTTTTTTTTTATATATAAGAGTGTATAGGACAGACACACACACAGAGACAGAGACAGAGACAGAGACAGAGACAGAGACAGAGACAGAGAGAGAGAGAGAGAGAGACTCATGGCTCATTTCACTGGATTCTGAATGGCAAATACAGCTGCAGCAGCAAGACTTGAACAACATGCAAATGCTATAGAGGTCAACAGAAGAACATCCCAACACAATAGCAAGAGAATATTTACATAGCTAAGAATGGTTTTCAATTGTCCTAAGGAAACTGTCAGCATGGATGGTACCAAAGAAAAAGTGTAAGCCTCAGAGGTTTTTACTATAAGGTAAAAGCTAAAAAGGGTTGGGGAATCCTGGGCGAGGGGGTAGGATGTTTTTTTTGCCCTTCGTTGTAATGTGCATACAATTTATGAATAATACATAATAATAATACATAATAATATTTTTTTATTTTAAATCACACACAAAATACTAAAAAGTTTTCAATTAATTTCAATAGCTGAGTCTCCCTCCCTATTCTTACTGAAGGGGAGAATCTATTGAAAGTATTGTAGCGAAGGGGAAGTGAACCCAAGTCACGGGCATGAAAGGCAAACACCCTACACATCCCACCAATAGGGTTAAAACACTTACTGGGAAGTAAGGCTCATAGAGCTAGTATGGCTACAGTATGTTGTTTGAAACGTTCACATAATGGTCATAGAGTTTATGTTTGTGTGTCACGTTCTGAACATAGTTCTTATGTGTTTTCCTTGTTTTAGTGTTGGTCAGGATGTGAGCATTCTATGTTGTGTGTCTAGTTTGTAGACCGATACCCACTAATTATCAAAATCCAGAAAAGAGACGTTAAATTCTACAACCACCTAAATGGAAGCGATTCCCAAACCTTCCATAACAAATCCATCACCTACAGAGAGATTAACCTGGAGAAGAGTCCCCTAAGCAAGCTGGTCATGGGGCTCTGTACACAAACACAAACACACCCCACAGAGCCCCAGGACAGCAGCACAATTAGACCAAACCAAATCATTTGAAAGTAAAAAGATAACTACTTGACACATTGGAAAGAATTAACAAAAAAACAGAGCAAACTAGAATGCTATTTGGCCCTAAACAGAGAGAGTACACAGTGGCAGAATACCTGACCACTGTGACTGACCCAAACTTAAGGAAAGCTTTGACTATGTACAGACATAGTGAGCATAGCCTTGCTATTGAGAAAGGCCGCCATAGACAGACATGGCTCTCAAGAGAAGACAGGCTATGTGCTCACTGCCTACAAAATGAGGTGGAAACTGAGCTGCACTTCCTAACCTCCTGCCCAATGTATGACCATATTAGAGAGACATATTTCCCTCAGATTACACAGATCCACAAAGAATTCGAAAACAAATCCAATTTCATCCCATCTCTACTGGGTGAAATTCCATAGTGTGCCATCACAGCAGCAAGATTTGTGACCTGTTTCCACAAGAAAAGGGCAACCAGGGAAGAACAAACACCATTGTAAATACAACCCATATTTATGCTTATTTATTTTCCCTTGTGTACTTTAACCATTTGTACATTGTTACAAAACTGTATATATATATAATATGACATTTGTAATGTCTTTATTGTTTTGAAACTTCTCTTTGTATGTGTAATGTTTACTGTTCATTTTTATTGTTTATTTCACTTTTGCACATTACCTACCTCACTTGCTTTGGTAATGTTAACACATGTTTCCCATGCCAATAAAGCCCCTTGAATTAAGAGAGAGAGAGAGAGAGAGAGAGAGAGAGAGAGAGAGAGAGAGAGAGAGAGAGAGAGAGAGAGAGAGAGAGAGAGAGAGAGAGAGAGAGAGAGAGAGAGAGAGAGAGAGCGAGAGCGAGAGCGAGAGAGAGAGAGAGAGAGAGAGAGAAAATATAATATGACTGTGCACTGGCTGGAAGATGGGGTTCCAAGTGGTTTACAGTGAATCTCCAGCTCCATTGCTGGGAAGGAGGGATATTTCCTAATTCAATTATTAATCATCCGACCACTCCCCTGAATTAGCTAACAATTCAAACAAGGCATGAAATGCTTCCCAATCCGCTTGAGAACCACTATGTCTGATTATATCCTGAACCCGAGCCTTCCCGTCATCCGCAGTCACACGTTCAGCCCATCCAAAATCCCAGGGGGGACGGGGGACACACGAGCCCCCCCCCCCCCCCACATCCTGGGAAGCATGTAATTTCAATAATATTAATAATATGCAATGAAAGCACTTGTGCTAATTATAGACACTCACAATGGTTTGATCCACTGACAGTTCTTTAGCTGGCAAGGTAATAGAGGGTTCGTATCCACTGTCCGAAAGGCACTCAATGTACGTAACTGACGTGAGGTTAATCCAGTCAACCGCGCCATATCAATGTTTTTTTTTTTTTTTTTTAATGTTGGCAGGGTTCACGCACTAGCTGAATTTGCAGAGCTAGTACGCAAACTAAAGCAAACATTAACTATCAAGCTAGCTAGTACCTAAGTAAAAAGACGGACATCAGAGTATTTTTCAGTACACCAAAACGCAAAGTAAGAACTCTAGCCTAATATCTCAAAGACTAGTTGATAAAATGTTCATAAGAAAGAAGTGAAATGCTAATGGAAATGTTTCACAATGATGTCATTAGGCAGAGCAGGCAACAGGTGGCACACAGACAGCAGAGCTGGGGACAGATGGGCAGGGACAGACTGGCAGAGACAGACTGGCAGAGACAGGGAGTCTCAGGTAAGATTGTTGAGCCTTTGGCAACATTATGAAAGGTTCTCAATTTTTTTAACTTGTAAAATGGGGACATAATTGGGGCATAAATGCCATGGATACCCCCACTCTCAACTTAAACTGGTGACTAAACTAAGATTTGTTTAAGGCAATGGTATTGCTGTTGTGATTAATTGTGTCGTTTTGGGTACCGGTAGTTAGGAGTACTGCAAACACCTTATTTATTTTCTAGGAGACAGACTGTGAGTCAGTGAGGGTGGTGAAAGGGAAAGAGCCAGGGAGAGAGACTTCAGAGGACCGTGGCACAGCCACGGCAGGACCAGGTGTCACCCTTGTTGCCAGCAGCACCAGTATTGGGAACAGTGGCACAGCATTGTCCAGTTACCTCAGTGATGGCACAAAACCATATCAGCCACACCCACTATTTATAGAACCGCAAACTCTTGCCAACAGAGTGTTGACGTTTCAAGAGAGATGGTTTCACGATTTCCCCTGGCTACATGATAATCCATCAATAAAAGGAGTGTTGTGTTTTCACTGTAGCCAAGGGGTTTCAAGCCAGCCATCTTTTGGCCAAAGAGCAGATGCTGCCTTCATTAGTGCAGGATTTAGGAACTGTAGAAAAGCCATTGAATAATTCACAGCACATCAAAACTGCCAAACCCACCACCACTTCGTAACAGCACACCAACTAAATCCAATCAGTTCCCATTTATCCAGCGCGTGGGGTAAACAGCAGGGGGACGCAACGTGTTGCTTGATGAAAATTGTTAGTTCGGTGCGGCATGTAGTAAGACAGGGACAAGCCTTTAGAGGCCACACGGATGACAGTGGGAATTTATACCAGCTTTTGAAACTTAGGGCAGAAGAGGATGATCCCATTTTACTGAAGTGGTTAACAGAGCGTACCACAATGTACACAGGCCCCAAAGCACAGAATGAAATTCTGAACATCATGGCCAATACAGTCATTCGAGGCATTGCAGCTGAGATTAGGTCTCTTCCGATTGTACAATTTTCATTAATTGTTGATGGTACTCAAGATGTCTCTGGTGCTGAACAGGAGAGTGTCTGCCTGTGTTATGTTGACCATGACCTTGTCCCTCACGGGGAGTTTATTGGGCTATACAGGGTGTCGGAGACAACAGGCGAGGGCATATCGAAAGTGGCAACTGATGTATTGTTGAGGCTCAATTTGCCCATGTCTGGCTTACGTGGGCAGAGTTACGATGGTGCCTCAAACATGGCAGGAAAATACACAGGTGCACAGGCAATTGTGAGGAGGCAGCAGCCATTAGCCCTCTATGTCCATTGAGGAGCACACTGTGTAAATCTGATTACACAGGCTGGCTGCTCAGCCTCTCCACTGATCCGGAATTCCCTTCCTGGGTCCGTCAGTTAGTTATTCTCTATATTCAGTCAGGAAAGTTTAAGAGCATGTTTGAATCAATTGCCACGTCCAAAGATACAAATCTGACCACCCTGAAACCCCTATGCCCAACAGGGTGGACTGTGCGGAATACTGCTATTAGAGCTGTGCTAGGGCAGTATGAGAGGGTACAAAGCAGCCTAGAGGAGATGGCAAAATCTGCATCCAAGACAGCTTCAATTGCCAGTGGCTTATTCGAGCACTTCAGCAAAGGCAAGACTGTGTTGGGCCTCACACTTGCCTCTGCTGTTCTTGGAGAGCTTGAATGTCTAAACATTTCACTGCAGAATAAAACTCAGACTGTCTCTGATATGCAGGCTGCAGTCGATTGTGTGCGGTCATCTCTTAGGGGCACGAGAAATGACGAAAGCTACCTTGCACTGTATGAGAAAGCAACAACATGGATTGACTCCATTGAATCCATTGAGATGCACTCAAGACGATTTGCTGGCAAAGCAGTGGATAGGGCAGAATTTTTTAAAGTGTTGGATGGTGTGGAGGTTCAGTTTGGCGACCGTTTTGACCAGGACAGTCTAAACGTCCTGCAAAAGTTGGAAAGAGCACTTCTCACGGGGGAGTTGGATGAGTCTCTAGATCGGTACCCAGAACTGAACATAGATTCTCTTTCAGTGCAGCTCCCGCTCTTTCACAACAAATACCCCTGTAGCAGCAGTGGAGAGGCAGCAGAGGTCCTCAGGAGGCTTCCAGTAGGAAGTTGACCAAGTTGAGGTGCTGATCAGAATTTTGTTTGTGGTGCCAGTGTCTTCATGTGAGGCTGAGAGGAGTTTCAGTGTACTCCGCAGGTTAAAGACTTGGCTACGGGCTAGCATGGGCCAAGAGAGACTGAACGGTGTAGTTGTCTGTAATGTACATAAAGACAGTTCTCAGGCTGAAAATATCTGCCAGCAATTTGTTGGATCCATTGAAACCCACAAACATATGTCGGTTCTTTTGTTCAGTAGTGTGTATAGCAGTCGTTCTCAACCTTTTTGGGTACTGGAACCCCTGCATATTTTGAGGCAAGGCACGCAAGGTTTTGAGCTGTCCTCAGGGACCTCCACCCCGTCTATATTATATGTAAACTTACTGGAAACCTTGTGGTACTGACTACATTCATTACACTTTTTTATTTCACAGACCCCTTGCAATTAATCCATGGACCCTTGTTTGAGAACCCCTGGTGTAATTGATATTTGTTCTTTTGTTTAGTACATGACAGTACACTTACAAATTATTTTTTTCATGTTATTTTATTTAAAATGGCATACTTTGTGTGACATGCTTGTCCATAGCTGCTGTTTGAAGAGTTGAGACACTGACTGAAGGATATTTTGTTTGGTTTATTAGGGTTTTACATTTAAATAGTTATTTTGCTTTTAGAACTGTACTTATTTTGAGCTTTTTGTTCTTGTACAGATGTTGTAGTAGATTCAGGTCAGTGGCAGATATTTAATGACTATATAAATGTATCAGAAAAAGTTCAATGAAAAGGTCAATTCAATACGGAGACCAACTTTGTGATGGTTCTCAATGGAGATTTTTTTAGATGTGATCACAACATGTTCATTGTATTTATGAAAACTACACCCATACAGTGTACAGTACCATTGCCACCTACTGGCCTTTCTTGATATTGCTGGGTGTAAGTACAAATACCTGCATACAGACTGGACTGGTAAGGAGCACTGCTATAACTATTATTATTATTATTATGATTTAAACATTTGAACAAGTTGGGAAACCCTTCAGTTAACTACTGTACCTATCAATTATCCAGTTGTAGGAATTATGGTTCCTCAATATACACTTAACATATTACAACGTTGGCTATGTGTTACAGCACTACATTTGGTGTCCCCCTCAGGAATTGCTCGAGGTAATGTAATTGTCCCCTCCAAGGTTGATATCAGATTTTCGCCCATGTCCAGAAGAAGCAGCCATTCGTCTTTGCTCTCCGATGCCCTCACAAACACTTCAGTCAGATCCTCGACGTCCAAGCACATGCACCTGCTTCACTCTCGGACTACAACAAAGCATTTCCAGTCCCTTTTCTCTGCTCGGCTGATCCACGTAGCTAGCCACCGTAACGTTAGTCAGCTAGATAGCTCAAGTTTAGTTTTTACTTCTGACACCAATGTAATGATCTCGATAGATCATGAATAAAAGAATGTCCATGACAGTGGATTATGTTCATGAATCAAATGGTTTATTATACAACTCGAACAGGCTACTACTGTATGGCCGTAGTCTACTCCAAATAAATCGTTATACACAAATAACAGACCACCTTCTCTGAGAGCTCACTGATCCAGGATGTAAGAGAGAGAACAATGTCAGCATGGAAATATAACAGAACCTGTGCTCAGCCCCCCTGTCCAGCCCACCTCTGTTCCACCAACCACAACGATGCCTGGCACCAAAACATTCCAGGGAATTCCTTTGATTGTCAGACAACAGGTGGACTGGCTTGCTGGACCCCGCAAAATGCTTCCTGGTAAACATGCCGCGATAACCACACAACAACAGCACGTCAGAACACAGGCACACATAACTGTCCAAGCGGTTACTACAATATGTTTGGTAAAGTAATAAAGGCGGCAAAATATTTTTTTAATTATTCAGAATTTGCCCTCTTGCTAGATTGATGAATACAGCCATAGTGAAATAGTGTAAATGTGGTGTGGGCCAGGCGCTTCACTAATTATTTAAGTGAAAGTGATTAGAAACTGAAATAGGTGACACCTGTCTGTGTGTGTGTGTATGTGTGAACGCTGTTTGAAAAGACATGCTAAAGAATGATCTTCCTATGTTGTCAACTTTGTGTCTGTAGAAGTGTCGAGGAAGGTGTTTTTTATGTTATAGAAGTTCCCAATACTTCTTATGTTATTGTTCGGTTAATCATGATCAGTCATACCAATTATCACAAGATGAGTAGTCACAATGCTAACCATAGGGCAAGAAACGACTGCAAAATAAGTTATGCTAGACATCCAGGCTGTATCACATCCGGCCGTGATTGGGAGTCCCATAGGGTGGCGCACAATTGGCCCAGCGTCGTCCGGGTTTGGCCGGGGTAGGCCGTCATTGTAAATAAGAATTTGTTCTTAACGGACTTGCCTAGCAAAATAAAGGTTAAATTAAAAAACATTTAACAAAACATTTTAAAAAATATTGTTGCTATTTTGAGATCACTACAAAACCTAAATTGAGATTTATATCTCAATCAATGACTGAAATATATTAGGAAAACATTTATGAATGAGCTCTAACGGTATGTAGTGTAGTTTACGTTCCTTGTCTGTAGATGGCACTGGAGGCAGGGCTTTCTCCTATAGAGCTCCATTTTCATGGAATGGTCTGCCTATCCATGTGAGAGACGCAGACTCGGTCTCAACCTTTAAGTCTTTATTGAAGACTCATCTCTTCAGTGGGTCCTATGACTGAGTTTAGTCTGGCCCAGGAGTGTGCAGGTGGAATGGAAAGGTACTGCAGCAACGAACCGCCCTTGCTGTCTCTGCCTGGCCGGTTCCCCTCTCTCCACTGGGATTCTCTGCCTCTAACCCTATTATAGGGGCTGAGTCACTGACTTACTGGTGCTCTTCCATGCCGTCCCTAGGAGGGGTGCGTCACTTGAGTGGGTTGAGTCACTCACGTGATCTTCCTGTCCGGGTTGACTCCCCTTGGGTTGTGCCGTGGCGGAGATCTTTGTGAGCTATACTCGGCCTTGTCTCAGGATGGTAAGTTGGTGGTTGAAGATATTCCTCTAGTGGTGTGGGGGCTGTGCTTTGGCAAAGTGGGTGGGATTATATTCTTCCTGTTTGGCCCTGTCCGGGGGTATTGTCGGACGGGGCCACAGTGTCTCCTGACCCCTCATGTCTCAGCCTCCAGTATTTATGCTGCAGTAGTTTGTGTCGGGGGGGTAGGGTTAGTCTGTTATATCTGGAGTATTTCTCCTGTCTTATCCGGTGTCCTGTGTGAATTTAAGTTTGCTCTCTCTAATTATCTCTTTATTTCTATATCTTTTTCTTTCTCTCTCTCGGAGGACCTGAGCACTAGGACTACCTGGCCTGATGACTCCTTGTTGTCCCCAGTCCACCTGGCTGAGCTGCTGCTCCAGTTTCAACTGTCCTGCATGCGGCTATGGAACCCTGACCTGTTCACCAGACGTGCTACCTGTCCCAGACCTGCTGTTTTCAACTCTCTAGAGACAGCAGGAGCGGTAGAGAGACTCTGAATGATTGGCTATGAAAAGCCAACTGACATTTACTCCTGAGGTGCAGACCTGTTGCACCCTTAACAACCACTCTGATTATTATTATTTGACCCTGCTGGTCATTTATGTACATTTGAACATCTTGGCCATGTTCTGTTATAATCTCCACCCGGCACAGCTAAAAGAGGACTGGCCACCCCTCATAGCCTGGTTCCTCTCTAGGTTTCTTCCTAGGTTCTTGCCCATCTAGGGAGTTTTTCCAAGCTACGGTGCTTCTACACCTGCATTGCTTGCTGTTTGAGGTTTTAGGCTGGGTTTCTGTGCAGAACTTTGTGACATCAACTGATGTAAGAAGGGCTTTATAAATACATTTTATTGATTGATTGGTAAATTGTAGAAATAGAGGGGCTGACTGCAGCCTGACCTAGCTAGCTAGCTGGGAAGGGAGGAAAATGATGGAAGCGGATGTTCTGTTTGAATCAGATGGCATTGGAGTGTCGAGTGAAGATGAGTGAGAAGAACTGATTACAGTGGAGCATGCAAAAATAAATAAGATAAGTAAAGTGGTATAGGAATCTAGTAAATACAAGCCTAGTTCTGATTCTTTTTTTGGTCAGAGTAAGGGATTTGCCAGCTACCTAATAAGCAATGTTACCTCGGAGATCTATAAAATTGAGAATACGTTTGATTAGAATAATGAGAAGTGGGCTTTTTTTGTGTGTGTATCTATGGAACAGAAGGAGCATGCTCTGGTCCTCAAGAAGATATCGGATTGGAATGTGTCGTGTGTGGATCTTCGAAGCAGGGCGCCTATCAAGGGTGTTATCTCTGGGGTGGTGCTAGAAGTAAATACAAAGGATATATGTGAAGAATTGTATCAACTGGTTGGTGCACACCCACTGACCCACTTGGTGTATGGAGTGAGGAAGCCCACTCCATCCATTCTATTGTTTTTGATGAATAGCCTCTCCCTTTTTACGTGTTTTGGGGGTTTTATGAGCTACCCTGGGATCGCCTTCGTGCCCAAACCCATGCAGTGTGATGAATGTAAATTATTTGGTCATGTGTCAAGTGTATGTAGACGGGAAGGGTATTGTATGCCAGTTGAGCCTAAATGCTGCAATTGTGGTAGTGAACATGCACCTGCATTTCTGAACCCTCCTGTAAGGGTGAAGGAGATGGAGGTGCCAAGAGTAAGGGCTGTCTCCTATGCAGAGGCAGTTAGAAGAGTGGAAGAAATAATGGTTTGATGTTGGTGTGTTATGTTCACATTCTACCCTGGCAGGTACTGTTTGTCCCTCCTGAGTCACCATAGCAACAGCAGCCACTACCTCAAAATAGTCACTTTCTTAAAATACAATTTGTAATTAAAACATTTTTGCTGAGGAGGTCATAGTTGCGTAATTTTACATCCAGCTAAGGTGTTTGGTGACGTATTTCTCAAGTAAAAAAATCTGCATTAAAATCTAGTCAGTGCACTTCATACAGCCTATCTAGTCGGGAAAGTCTGGCTGCAAGCTCAGGACTGATTTCTAAAAACAATAACATGTCTACAAATTCATCTTCAAGCTGTCAAACTATCATAAATAAAGCACAAGCTACATGCTGTTTCAGGGCCCAAAATCACTTTCTAGCTAAGTTCCAACTCTGTTTTTGTCAATGAAGTAGCTTGACAAGTGCGCTCTGAAAATCTCAAATAAATGTTGGTCCCAAAAAGTAACAAACTCCAGGGATTGACACTTGAGTGTCAATCACTTAGCCATTTGCTGATCAAACATCAGCAAGTGCCCACTAGGGTTGAATATTTCCCAGGTATTTTACAAATGTTCCATCCCGAGAATAAATCACTTTTCTCCCGGGTAACCCAGTATTTCCCGCCAAAACCAGAAGTGTCATTCAAAAGCATTATAAAGCATATAAATATGTCAGGATTTGATTAGAGATTTGATCAGCATGAAAATTCTAACCTGATGCTACCTGAGCCTGATGAGCCATATATTAAATACATTGTATAATTCCTACATAAACAACATTTAATGAGCCCAACCCCAAAAAAGCCTAAATTATTTAGCCATTATCCAATACATAGGCCTATATAGGCACATTATGCACAATGGAAAAACATAAAAGCCCATAGATGTAGCTAGTTATATGCTCTCTTGGGTAAATAAATGAAACTGCTCTAGTAGGCTAACCTTTTTGGGTGTGAACTGTATTAGTGTACTGCAGAGTATCATACTGTATTATATTGACTGGAATTAGACACATCTTCAAACCATGATAAAGCAGAAGATAGCATGCGATTCTTGTGCAGCACATGCGGCCTACAAAGTTACAAGTATAGGCTAGCGAATTTGATTACAATTTTTAAATATACAGTTGATGTCATGTACTGTCATGTTGTCTTGTCTCTGTCCTTTCCCTTCACCCTGTCTCCCTCTGCTGGTCGTGTTAGGTTACCTTTTCTCCCCCGCTTTCCCCCAGCTGTCCCTTGTCTCCTCTAACTACCCATTCACCCCGTTCCCCACCTGTTCCCTTTTTCCCTCTGATTAGGTCCCTATATCTCTCTCTGTTTCTGCTCCTGTCCTTGTCGGATTCTTGTTTGTTTGTGTCATTCATGCCTGAACCAGACTGCCGTCATGTTTGCTGTAACCTTGTCCTGTCCTGTCGGAATCTGCCGGTCCATCTGAGCCTACCTATGTTTGGTAATTAAAGAAGCTCTGTTTAAGTTGATTCGCTTTTGGGTCCTCATTCACGCACCGTAACAGAAGAATCCGACCAAGAATGGACCCAGCGACTTCGGATCCTCTCCACTCAGCCGTCGAGATCCAGGGAGCGATGCTAGGCAGACACGAGCAGGAATTGTCTGCTGCTCGACATGCCGTTGAGACCCTGGCCACCCAAGTCTCCAACCTCACAGAACAGGTTCACCATCTCCGCCTCGATCCACCGGCCACTTCCAGGGCTTTCGAATCTCCGGAGCCCAGAATCAATAACCCGCCGTGTTACTCTGGGGAGCCCACTGAATGCCGCTCGTTCCTCACCCAGTGTGATATTGTGTTTTCTCTCCAGCCCAACACTTACTCCAGGAGCACTGCTCGTGTCGCCTACGTCATATCTCTCCTTATTGGACGGGCTCGTGAGTGGGGCACGGCAATCTGGGAGGCAAGGGCTGAGTGTACTAACCAGTATCAAGACTTTAAGGAGGAGATGATACGGGTTTTTGATCGATCTGTTTTTGGGGAGGAGGCTTCCAGGGCCCTGTCTTCCCATAACAGACTACTCTATTGAGTTTCGCACTCTTGCTGTCTCCAGTGGCTGGAACGAGCCGGCCTTGCTCGCTCGTCTTCTGGAGGGTTTCCGCGCAGAGGTAAAGGATGAGATTCTCTCCCGGGAGGTTCCTTCCAGCGTGGATTCCTTGATTGAACTCGCTATTCGCATTGAGCGACGGGTTGATCTTCGTCACCGAGCTCGTGGAAAGGAGCTCGCGCTCTCCGTCGCCTCCCTCTCCGCATCACTACCATCTTCCTCTGCCGGCTCGGGTGCTGAGCCCATGCAGCTGGGAGGTATCCGCATCTCGACTAAGGAGAGGGAACGGAGAATCACCAACCGCCTCTGTCTCTATTGCGGTTCCGCTGGTCATTTTGTCACTTCATGTCCAGTAAAAGGCCAGAGCTCGTCAGTAAGCGGAGGGCTACTGGTGAGCGCTACTACTCCTGTCTCTCCTTCAAGATCCTGCACTACCTTGTCGGTCCATCTACGCTGGACCGGTTCGTCAGCTTCCTGCAGTGCCTTAATAGACTCTGGGGCGGAGGGCTGTTTTATGGACGAGACCTGGGCTCGGGAACATGACATTCCTCTCAGACAGTTAAAGGAGCCCACGGCCTTGTTCGCCCTGGATGGTAGTCCTCTCCCCAGGATTCAGCGTGAGACGCTACCTTTAACCCTCACTGTTTCTGGTAATCATAGTGAAACCATTTCTTTTTTAATTTTTCGTTCACCTTTTACACCTGTTGTTTTGGGCCATCCCTGGCTAGTTTGTCATAATCCTTCCATTAATTGGTCTAGTAATTCTATCCTCTCCTGGAACGTCTCTTGTCATGTGAAATGTTTAATGTCTGCTATCCCTCCTGTTTCCTCTGTCTCTTCTTCACAGGAGGAGCCTGGTGATTTGACAGGGGTGCCGGAGGAATATCACGATCTGCGCACGGTGTTCAGTCGGTCCAGGGCCACCTCTCTTCCTCCACACCGGTCGTATGATTGTAGTATTGATCTCCTTCCGGGAACCACCCCCCCCCCGGGGTAGACTATACTCTCTGTCGGCTCCCGAACGTAAGGCTCTCAAAGATTATTTGTCTGTAGCTCTTGACGCCGGTACCATAGTCCCCTCCTCCTCTCCCGCCGGAGCGGGGTTTTTTTTTGTCAAGAAGAAGGACGGGTCTCTGCGCCCCTGCATAGATTATCGAGGGCTGAATGACATAACAGTGAAGAATCGTTATCCGCTTCCTCTTATGTCTTCAGCCTTCGAGATCCTGCAGGGAGCCAGGTTTTTCACTAAGTTGGACCTTCGTAACGCTTACCATCTCGTGCGCATCAGGGAGGGGGACGAGTGGAAGACGGCGTTTAACACTCCGTTAGGGCACTTTGAATACCGGGTTCTTCCTTTCGGCCTCGCTAACGCTCCAGCTGTCTTTCAGGCATTAGTCAATGATGTCCTGAGAGACATGCTGAACATCTTTGTTTTCGTTTACCTTGACGATATCCTGATTTTTTCACCGTCACTCCAGATTCATGTTCAGCACGTTCGACGTGTCCTCCAGCGCCTTTTAGAGAATTGTCTTTTTGTGAAGGCTGAGAAGTGCACTTTTCATGCCTCCTCCGTCACATTTCTCGGTTCTGTTATTTCCGCTGAAGGCATTAAGATGGATCCCGCTAAGGTCCAAGCTGTCATTGATTGGCCCGCCCCTAAGTCACGCGTCGAGCTGCAGCGCTTTCTCGGCTTCGCGAACTTCTATCGTCGTTTCATCCGTAATTTCGGTCAGGTGGCAGCTCCTCTCACAGCCCTTACTTCTGTCAAGACGTGCTTTAAGTGGTCCGTTTCCGCCCAGGGAGCTTTTGATCTCCTCAAGAATCGTTTTACATCCGCTCCTATCCTTGTTACACCTGACGTCTCTAGACAGTTCGTTGTCGAGGTTGACGCGTCAGAGGTGGGAGTGGGAGCCATCCTTTCTCAGCGCTCCCTCTCTGACGACAAGGTCCACCCATGCGCGTATTTTTCTCATCGCCTGTCGCCGTCGGAACGTAACTATGATGTGGGTAACCGCGAACTGCTCGCCATCCGGTTAGCCCTAGGCGAATGGCGACAGTGGTTGGAGGGGGCGACCGTTCCTTTTGTCGTTTGGACTGACCATAGGAACCTTGAGTACATCCGTTCTGCCAAACGACTTAATGCGCGTCAGGCGCGTTGGGCGCTGTTTTTCGCTCGTTTCGAGTTCGTGATTTCTTATCGTCCGGGCTCTAAGAACACCAAGCCTGATGCTTTGTCTCGTCTCTTCAGTTCTTCAGTAGCCTCCACTGACCCCGAGGGGATTCTCCCTGAGGGGCGTGTTGTCGGGTTGACTGTCTGGGGAATTGAGAGGCAGGTAAAGCAAGCACTCACTCAAACTCCGTCGCCGCGCGCTTGTCCTAGGAACCTTCTTTTCGTTCCCGTTCCTACTCGTCTGGCCGTTCTTCAGTGGGCTCACTCTGCCAAGTTAGCCGGCCACCCTGGCGTTCGGGGTACGCTTGCTTCCATTCGCCAGCGTTTCTGGTGGCCCACCCGGGAGCATGACACGCGTCGTTTCGTGGCTGCTTGTTCGGTCTGCGCGCAGACTAAGTCCGGTAACTCTCCTCCTGCCGGCCGTCTCAGGCCGCTTCCTATTCCCTCTCGACCGTGGTCTCACATCGCCTTAGATTTTGTCACCGGACTGCCTTCGTCAGCGGGGAAGACTGTTATTCTTACGGTTGTCGATAGGTTCTCTAAGGCGGCTCATTTCATTCCCCTTGCTAAGCTTCCTTCTGCTAAAGAGACGGCACAAATCATCATCGAGAATGTTTTCAGAATTCATGGCCTTCCGTCAGACGTCGTTTCGGACAGAGGTCCGCAATTCACGTCTCAATTTTGGAGGGAGTTTTGCCGTTTGATTGGGGCTTCCGTCAGTCTCTCTTCCGGCTTTCACCCCCAGTCTAACGGTCAAGCAGAACGGGCCAATCAGACTATTGGTCGCATCTTACGCAGTCTTTCTTTTCGCAACCCTGCGTCTTGGTCAGAACAGCTCCCCTGGGCAGAATACGCCCACAACTCGCTTCCTTCGTCTGCGACCGGGCTATCTCCTTTTCAGAGTAGCCTCGGGTACCAGCCTCCGTTGTTCTCATCTCAGTTCGCCGAGTCCAGCGTCCCCTCCGCTCAGGCTTTTGTCCAACGTTGCGAGCGCACCTGGAAGAGGGTCAGGTCTGCACTTTGCCGTTATAGGGCGCAGACTGTGAGAGCTGCCAATAAGCGTAGAACGAAGAGCCCTAGATATTGTCGCGGTCAGAGAGTTTGGCTCTCCACTCAGAACCTTCCCCTTAAGACGGCTTCTCGCAAGTTGACCCCGCGGTTCATTGGTCCATTCCGTATCTCTCAGGTCATTAATCCTGTCGCAGTGCGACTTCTTCTTCCGCGATATCTTCGTCGCGTCCACCCGGTCTTCCATGTCTCCTGTGTTAAGCCCGTTCTTCGCGCCCCCGCTCGTCTTCCCCCCCCCCCCCCATCCTTGTCGAGGGCGCACCTATCTACAGGGTCCGTAAAATCTTGGACATGCGTCCTCGGGGCCGTAGTCATCAGTACCTAGTTGACTGGGAGGGGTACGGTCCTGAGGAGAGGAGTTGGGTTCCCTCTCGGGACGTGCTGGACCGTGCGCTGATTGATGATTTCCTCCGTTGCCGCCAGGTTTCCTCCTCGAGTGCGCCAGGAGGCGCTCGGTGAGTGGGGGGGTACTGTCATGTACTGTCATGTTGTCTTGTCTCTGTCCTTTCCCTTCACCCTGTCTCCCTCTGCTGGTCGTGTTAGGTTACCTTTTCTCCCCCGCTTTCCCCCAGCTGTCCCTTGTCTCCTCTAACTACCCATTCACCCCGTTCCCCACCTGTTCCCTTTTTCCCTCTGATTAGGTCCCTATATCTCTCTCTGTTTCTGCTCCTGTCCTTGTCGGATTCTTGTTTGTTGTGTTTCATGCCTGAGCCAGACTATCGTCATGTTTGCTGTAACCTTGTCCTGTCCTGTCGGAATCTGCCGGTCTATCTGAGCCTACCTATGTTTGGTTATTAAAGAAGCTCTGTTTAAGTTAGTTCGCTTTTGGGTCCTCATTCACTCACCATAACAGTTGAAGTCGGAAGTTTAAATACACCTTAGCCAAATACATTTAAACTCAGTTTTTCACAATTCCTGACATTTAATCAGAGTAAAAATTCCCTGTCTTAGGGCAGGTAGGATCACCACTTTATTTTAAGAATGTGAAATGTCAGAATAATAGTAGAGCGAGTTAGTTATTTCCCAGTGGGTCAGAAGTTTACATATACTCAATTAGTATTTGGTAGCATTGCCTTTCAATTGTTTAACTTGGATCAAACGTTTCCCACAATAAGCTGGGGTAATTTTGGCCCATTCCTCCTGACAGAGCTGGTGTAACTGAGTCAGGTTTTAAGGCCTCCTTGCTCACACACGCTTTTTTTCAGTTCTGCCCACAAATTTTCTATAGGATTGAGTTCATGGCTTTGTTATGGCCACTCCAATACCTTGACTTTGTTGTCCTTAAGCCATTTTGACACAACTTTGGAAGTATGCTTGGGGTCATTGTCCATTTGGAAGACCCATTTGCGACCAAGCTTTAACATCCTGACTGATGTCTTGAGATGTTGCGTCAATATATCCACATAATTTTAATTCCTGATGATGCCATCTATTTTGTGAAGTTCACCAGTCCCCCCTGCAGCAAAGCACCCCCACTACATGATGCTGACACCCCCGTGCTTCATGGTTGGGATGGTGTTGCAAGCCTCCCCCTTTTTCCTCCAAACATAACGATGGTCATTATGGCCAAACGATTATATTTTTCTTTCATCAGACCAGAGGACATTTCTCCAAAAAGTATGATCTTTGTCCCCATGTGCAGTTGCAAACCATAGTCTGGCTTTTTCATGGTGGTTTTGGAGCAGTGGCTTCTTCCTTGCTGAGCGGCCTTTCAGGTTATGTCGATATAGGACTCGTTTTACTGTGGATATAGATACTTTTGTACCAGGTTCCTCCAGCATCTTCAGAAGGTCCTTTGCTGTTGTTCTGGGATTGATTTGCACTTTTCGCAAAGTACGTTCATCTCTTGGAGACAGAGCGCGTCTCTTTCCTGAGCAGTATGACGTCTGCATGGTCCCATGGTGTTTATACTTGCATACTATTTTTGCACAGATGAACGTGGTACCTTCAGGGTTTGGACATTGCTCCCAAGGATGAACCAGACTTGTGGAGGTTTACAATTTTTTTTCGGTCTTGGCTGATTTCTTATGATTCTCCCATTAGGTCAAGCAAAGAGGCACTGGGTTTGAAGGTAGGCCTTGAAATACATCCACAGGTACACCTCCAATTGACTCAAATGATGTCAAGTAGCCTATCAGAAGCTTTTATAGCCATGACTTAATTTTCTGGAATTTTCCAAGCTGTTTAAAGGCACAGTCAATTTAGTGTATGTAAACTTCTGACCCATTGGTGATAGTGAATTATAAATGAAATAATCTGTCTGTAAACAATTGTTGTCCTAACCGACTTGCCAAAACTACAGTTTGTTAAAACCTCTTAGGGATCGGATCCCGCCAGCGGGATCAAAATCGACAACATCCGGTGAAGTTGGGGCGCGCCAAATTTAAATTTAAATTTAAATTTAAAAATTTAAAACATTCATGAACACACAAGTGTCTTACATCATTTAAAAGCTTAACGTCTTGTTAATCTGACTTTGTTGTCCTTAAGCCTGAGGACAGCGCCCCACATCAAAATACTTTTTCAACCAGCACCGGCTTCACAAAACTCACAAATAGCGATAAAATAAATCACTTACATTTGAAGATCTTCCTCTGTTTGCAATCCCAAGGGTCCCAGCTACACAATTAAAGTTTGATAAAGTACTTCTTTATATCCAAAAATCTGTTTAGTTGGTGCCATTGATTTCAGTAATCCACTCCTTCAACATGCATACAAAGGAATCCAAAAAGCTACCGGTAAACTTCGTCCAAACAAGTTAAACAATGTTTCTAATCAATCCTCAGGTACTCTAATATGTAAATAAACAATAATATTTCAGATGGAAAGAACGGTGTTCAATAGAAAAGGAAAATAACGAAGAGCGCGTCCTCGTTCACACGTGCCAAAAGTCTACCTTTCCTGATGAGAACACCTTGGATAAACTACTACTTGTTCTTTTTCAAGAAACAAGCCTGAAACCCTGTCTAAAGACGTTGACATCTAGTGTAAACCATAGGAACTGCAATCTGGAAGCAATTTTTTTGTATATCCCATAGGCTAGCATTAAAAAGGCCTGTGGATGGATTTACCTCTGGTTTTTGCCTGCCGTATTATACTCACAGACATTATTTTAACAGTTTTAGAAATTTCAGAGTGTTTTCTATCCAATTCTACCAATTATATACATATCATAGCTTTTGGGTCTGAGTAACAGGCAGTTTACTTTGGGTACGTCAGTCATCCGGAAATTCAGGATACTGCCCCCTAGCCTTAAGAAGTTTAACAAGGAATTTGTGGAGTGGTTGAACAACGAGTTTTAATGACTCCAACCTAAGTGTATGTAAACTTCCTACTTCAACTGTAGGTATTCCAGGTGGGATAGAACAGTGTGCAGTGCAATGGTGATTGCATCGTCTGTGGATCTATTGGGGCGGTATGCAAACTGAAGTGGGTCTAGGGTGTCAGGTAAGGTAGAGGTGACATGATCCTTAACATGCCTCTCAAAACTTCTGCGGGAACTGGGGCTGGGATTTAAAAAATGATAATTAAATAAGATATAAATATAGGACAAAACACGCATCACGACGAGAGACAACACAACACTACATAAAGAAAGACCTAAGACAACAACATAGCAAGGCAGCAACACATGACAACACAGCATGGTAGCAACACAATATGGTAGCAGCACAAAACATGGTACAAACATTATTGGGCACTGACAACAGTACAAAGGGCAAGAAGGTAGACCTTAGCACGGGTACTTCCTGTTTGAGTTTCTGCCTATATTAAGGAAGGAGCAAAATGGAGTTGTGATCTGATTTGCCGAAGGGAGGGCGGAGGGCCTTGTAGGCATCCTGGAAGGGGGAGTGTAGCAGTGTGTTACGGATACGAGTATCCTGTGTGTGTATCCTTTGTGTGTGTGTTTCTTTTCTCTCTGTCTCCCCTCACAGGTGAAAATCATCACTCCCCAATCAGTCAACAATCAACCCATCAATCAGAAGACACACCTCCTACTGTTTCCTACCCTATCACAGGTCCTTCCCCATGGTTTAAAAACCCCATCATTTGTTTGCTCAGGAGCTCAATCTCTGTGTTAAATGTAATGTTGGTAGAGCTCTGTTCTTCATAGATTTCAGTAGCCCAATCTCTCTCTGTAAATGCCATGTATGTAGACCTCAGTGTTTGACTTGCTCTCTGTGTATTAATTAACCTTTTCTTTTGTTTGAGCACCTCCAAATCACTTTGTCATCTCCTGTGAGTATTGTTTTTGCTTATGGTGTTTGCTGGTGGGAAAAGGGGAAACCAAGACAAGTTGCCCATGGGCATACACTACCCGTAGGTGAACTTTGTTAAATACACTAGTTAGAACTGGGCGGACCACCCACTGTATTTTTGGTTAGTTAACTGTTGTTAAAGTAGGCTAGTCTAGCTTAGGGGTGTTTTTGTGTACTTATTGTTTCTTTCCTTGGGTCCAGCTCAGCCCCTTTTCCTGCTCCCCCCATTACCGTGTGTTTATAAATAAACCCTGAGTTTGACGGTATTATTTTGGTTGTCGTGGTTATTTCGTTCACACTCACTTTGTCACAATTATAATTTACATGAGTTATGTTACGGGTCTCACTACCATCCCCCCTAGACTGTCGGGCCAAAAGGGATTCGTAACACAGTGGTTGAGCGATTTCCAGCACGAGTACAGTCAGTGTGTTGATAGAACTTCGCTATCCTTTTCCTCAAACTTGCTTTGCTAAAATCCCCAACTACAATAAATGCTGCCTCAGGATATGTGGTTTCCAGTCTGCACAAAGTCCAGTGTAGTTCCTTGAGGGCCGTCGTGGTATCGGCTTGAGGGGGAATATTCACACCTGTGACCATAACCGAAGAGAATTCTCTTGAGATAATACGTTCGGCATTTGATTGTGAGGTATTCTAGGTCGGGAGAATGAAAGGACTTGAGTTTCTGTATGTTATTACAATCACACCATGAGTAGTTAATCATGAAACATACACCACCGTCTTTCTACTTCCCGGAGAGTTCTTTCTTCTTGTCTGTACGATGTACTGAGAACCCAGCTGCATGTATGGATGGGTAAAGTGTATCCGGAGAGAGCCGTGATGGTCTCACCAGTAGGCCTATGGTCTCATGAGTCTTCTCAAGGACACCCTGTGGATAGGCCAAATATTCCCATGAGTCCTAGTACCTCTTGCTGGGAACCACTGGGCTACAGCACTCCTACTGTATGTACAGAATGATATTTCAATGCCCTCTAGTGGTAGGCTCCTCTGCATGATTTCACTGAGGATGTTGGGTTTCCTACTATTGTTAGGCTTGGTGAGCAGTGCAGCAAAAGGTTGTTTTGAAAATGTCTCATATCCACGTATTACATGTTAAGTGATTTTAGTCAACCTAAAATCACTTGACCATCAACTTCAAGGTCACTGACTCCATTAGGTATGTCAAGTAATATTACATTTACAACTTATCTTTTACACTGTCAATATATTGCCTAATCATTGGGCGAATGTAATTTCATTAAATATTTCCCATTTTTGAAGCACCCATGCATACATTACAATTTCTCAGTAAACAGGAAGTAGAACAATGACGTGAAGGTGTCCGTGGAAGGATATGAAAGCCTCAAATGTCAAAACTGAAACCATTGTTGTTACAATAGATTTGACACTGTTGCAGAGCATAGTCATAGGCAGTTGTCTGCACTAGAACAATCTCATTCATGGCTACACAGTCTTCCGTCTCTTTTGCCCATATGTGACTCCAGGCTTGGAAATTGTATTTTGATTTGATTTTGGGCCAGAAAGTGTGAAATGTTAACTTCCCAATCGGAAAATGCATAGGCCTACATGATAGATACAGGAAGGGAATGTCTTCATGGAACGGTTTTCATCTATGCAAAGTACACACTGCATTTATGGAAAGCATGCATGTAAAGTTGTGTAACATTCAATGCAAGTCAGATCTACATGGGAAATAGTAAGATTAACACAATGCATATCTTCAATTATTGTAAAGTATTCATGCTTGCAGAATGTCAAGGGAATTGAATAGCCTCCCTAACATTGCAATACATTGCACACCAATATGCATGTGTAGATTGAAATGCAAGGCAAATTTTCACATAATACATGTATGAGTTAATACATGACTGATACTGCTACATACATGTTGAATAAAGCTATAGACTGGAACCGAAAATAAACTACTGTCCAGTAGCATGCTAACGTTACTATACTGTACTACTGTAGCCTGCATCACATGCACACGATTTTACAACTATGCAGACGTGTTATAGCATACAACAAAGCACATATTTAAGTGGTAGTATTCATTAAAATAGCTACGATTGTACAAATATTATTGAAAATACAGACACATGGTGGCTGATTCTACCGGTAGCTAACGATTCCAAAACCAATGCTAGTATGTGCATCAATTGTAAACATTATTATACTGTGTGATCTCTGGTGTCTTTTGATTTAATTTGATTTAACCTTTTTTTAACTAGGCAAGTCACTTAACACACAACACTCAACTCAACAAATTGTATGCAGTCTATCACAGTGTCGTCCGTTTTGTCACCAAAGCCCCATATATTACCCACCACTGCGACCTGTACGCTTTCATTGGCTGGCCCTCGCTTCATACTTGTCTCCAAACCCACTGGCTCCAGGTCATCTACAAGTCTCTGCTAGGTAAAGCCCTGCCTTATCTCAGCTCACTGGTCACCATAGCAGCACCCACCCGTAGCACGTGCTCCAGCAGGTATATCACACTGGTCACCCCCAAAGCCAATTCTTCCTTTGGCCGCCTCTCCTTCCAGTTCTCTGCTACCAATGACTGGAACGAACTGCAAAAATCACTAAAGCTGGAGACTCTTACCTCCCTCACTAGCTTTAAGCACCAGCTGTCAGAGCAGCCCACAGATCACTGTACCTGTACATAGCACATCTGTAAATAGCCCAACCAATCTACCTCATCCCCATACTATATTTATTTATTTATCTTGCTTCTTTGCACCCCAGTATTTCTACTTGCACATTCATCTTCTGCACATCTACCATTCCAGTTTTATATTGCTATATTGTAAATACTTTGCCACCATGACCTATTTATTGCCTTACCTCCCTTATCCTACCTCATTTGCACATGCTGTATATAGACTTTTCTACTGTATTATTGATTGTAGGTTTGTTTATTTTATTTTATTTGTGTAACTCTGTGTTGTTGTTTGTGTCGAACTGCTTTGCTTTATCTTGGCCAGGTCGCAGTTGCAAATGAGAACTTGTTCTCAACTAGCCTACCTGGTTAAATAAAGGTGGAATAGAATACATTTTAAAAACTTAAGAACAAATTATTGTTTACAATGACGGCCTACCAAAAGGCAAAAGGCCTCCTACGGAGACGGGTGCTGGGATTAAAAATATAGGACAAAACACACATCACGACAAGAGACACACCACAACACTACATAAAGAGACCAAAGACAGCAACATAGCATGGCAGCAGCACATGACAACAACATGGTAGCGGCACAAAACATGGTACAAACATTATTGTGCACAGACAACAGCACAAAGGACGAGAAGGTAGAGACAACAATACATCACGCAAATCAGCCATGATTGAGCCTTTGAATGAAGAGATGGAGATAAAACTGTCCAGTTTGAGTGTTTTTTGCAGCTCATTCCAGTCTCTAGCTACAGCGAACTGAAAAAAGGAGCGACCCAGGGATGTGTGTGCATTGAGGACCTTTAACAGCATGTGACTGACAGAACGGGTGTTGTATGTGGAGGATGAGGGCTGCAGTAGGTATCTCAGATAGGAGGGAGTGAGGCCTAAGAGGGTTTTATAAATAAGCATCATCCAGTGGGTCATGCGATGGGTATACAGAGGAGTATAGAGGGCAGTGATGTGTCCTATAAGGAGCATTGGTGCCAAATCTTATGGCTGAATGGTAAAGATCATGTAGCCGCTCGAGAGCAACCTTATCTGCTGATCTATAAATTACGTGTCTGTAATCTAGCATGGTTAGGAGGGTCATCTGAATCACGGTTAATTTGGCAGCTGGGGTGAAAGAGGAGCGATTACAATAGAGGAAACCAAGTCTATATTTAACCTTAGCCTGCAGGTTTGATATGTGCTGAGAGAAGAACAGTGTACTGTCTAGCCATACTCCCAAGTACTTGTATGAGGTGACTACCTCAAGCTCTAAACCCTCAGAGGTAGTAATCACATCGGAGGGGCATTCTTCTTACCAAACCACATGACATTTGTTTTGGAGGTGATCGGAACAAGGTTTAAGGGCAAAGAAAGCTTGTTGGACACAAATAAAGCTTTGTTGTAGAGTGTTTAACACAAAATCCAGGGAGTGGCCAGCTGAGTATAAGACTGTATCATCTGCGTATAAATGGATGAGAGAGCTTCCTACTGCCTGAGCAATGTTGTTGATGTAAATTGAGAAGAGCGTGGGGCCTAGTATCGAGCCTTGGGGTACTCCCTTGGTGACAGCCAGTGGCTGATACAGCAGATGTTCTGATTTTATACCATGCAGTCTTTGAGAGAAGTTGTTAGCAAACAAGTCCAAAGACCCCTCAGAGACACCAATACTCCTTTGCCGACCCATAAGAATGGTATGGTCTACCGTATCAAAAGCTTTGGCCAAGTCAATAAAAATAGCAGCACAAAATTGCTTAGAATCAAGGGCAATGGAACATAATTTAGGACGCTTAAGGTTGCAGTGACACATCCGTAACTTGAGCGGAAAGCAGATTGCATACCAGAGAGAATACTATAGACAGTTGATAAACAGGACAAAATTGTAACGGCTGTTGGATGAAGGAGAATAAGGTGAGGACCAATGCGTAGTGTGGTACGTGTTCATCTTTTTAATAAAGCAAACTGAACACTGAATAACAAAGAAACAACCGGAACAGTTCTGTCTGGTGTCGACACACAAAGACTGAAAACAACCACCCACAAAACACAATCGAAAACAGGCTACCTAAATATGGTTCTCAATCAGGGACAACGATTGACAGCTGCCTCTGATTGAGAACCATACCAGGCCAAACACAGAAATAGAAAATCATAGAAAAACTAACATAGACAACACACCCAACTCACGTCCTGACCATACTAAAACAAAAGACAAAACAAAGTAACTAAGGTCAGAATGTGAAAAAAATAGGAATTGGCCCATAACAGTTGGGATCAGCTAGATCTCCCCCTTTAAATTTGGGGCGGCAGGTAGAATAGTGGTTAGAGGCCAGTAACTGTAAGGTTGGGCCAGTAACTAAAAGGTTGCTGGATTGAATCCCTGAGCTAATATGGTAAAAATCTGTTTGTTTTGCCCCTGAACAAGGCAGTTAACCCACTGTTCCCTGATAGGTCGTCATTGTAAATAAGAATTTGTTCTTTACTGACTTGCCTAGTTAAATAAAGGTTAAATAAAATAAAAAATAAAGGACGCACCGTGGCTGCCTTCCAAGCAATGGGAACCTCCCCAGAGAGAAGAGACAGGTTAAAAAAGTCAGAGATAAGCTTGGTGGTGATAGAGACAGCAACCTTAAAGAAGAAAGGAGGAATCCTGACTTAATGAAGTGGTGATTAAAGAGCTCAGTCATGTGCTCCTTGTCAGTAACTACCACATCATCAACATTAAGGGACATGAGCAGCTGTGAGGAGGAGGGTTTATTCTCCAGGTCTTTATCCGTTTTCCAGAACTTCTTGGGATTGGACCCACAGAGAGAGAACTGCTCCTTAAAGTAACTAACTTTGGCCTTCCGGATAGCCTGAGTGCACTTATTTCTCATTTGCATAAACGAGAGCAGTCCGCCTGAGTATGCGTGTGCCGAGCCTTTCGCCAAATGGAATTCTTGAGGTGGAGTAACTCTGGCAGATCAACGGTTGAACCAGGGGCTGAACCTGTTTTTAATTACCATTTCTTTATGGGGGCGTGTTTGTTAACAATACCACTGAAAATATAAAAAAAGAAGGTCCGAGTGACTTCGACAGAGGGGATCAAGCTGATTCTATACCAATTTACAGAGGCCAGGTCATGAAGGAAAGCTTGCTCATTCAAGTTTTTTTTAGCAAGCATCTATGACAATCAGGACAGGTCATTTCACTGAGCAGCCATTACGAACACAGACTGTAAAACAGTCGTCGCTAAGGTCATTACAGAAAACACCAGACTGATACCACTCAGAATTATTTGTGAGAATAACGTCAAGGAGAGTAGCCTTTTCTGGGTGTTTATTAGTCATACCTTGTGGGATTGGTAATAATCTGAGAAAGATTTAGGGAGTCCCATTGCTTTAGGACTTGGTCTGGTAGTTTAAGCATGTCCCAGTTTAGGTCACCTAGCAGGACATATTCCGGCTTAGTGTAAGGGGCCAGGAGAGGGATTTGGGCATTTAGGACACAGGCTGGTGCTGATGATGGACGATAACACCCAGTAACAGTCAACAAAGAGTTATTTGAAAGTGTAATGCTTAAAACCAGAAAATCTAATTGTTTGGGGAGAGACTTGGTGGAGACAACCGAGCACTGAAGGTGTTCTTTGGTAAAGATTGCCACTCCACCACCTGAAAAAGGTTAGAACCAGAAAGGTTAACATCAGTGTTCAAAACACTCTGTCTTAACCACGACTCAGTGATGTAACACATTTGGATTTGAGCTGTGAACCCACACTTTCAATTGATCAATTGACTTGGGGCTAGCCATTGTAAGTTCAGAGTCACTCGCCTCAACAGTGCGTTTGTGCTGGAGGCGAGTGAAAGCTTGGGAGAGAGGGGGGAGTGTGGCGGGGGTACCTGTACTAGACAGAGGAGATAGGCCAGGGCAGACGATGAACAGATCACCAGGTAGGATCCAAGCAGTAGTGCAACAAGCAATGGGAGTAGGTGTCACACCCACTTGAGAGAAGCTTTTTTTTCGGGAGGCAGATTTCTTGTAGAAAATCTCAGCTAGCTAGCTAACGTAGCTAGCAAGTCTCTGTCCACTGTTTTTTCCACATGGAAAAGGAGGTCGTTATCTAGCTATATCTCTTCAGTTTTTGCGAATGGTCCTTTACGATGTCCAAAAAAAGTTGCCTGTGGCTGTTGTATTTTGGAGACTGCGAGGAGGATATCTTCTGATGTGATCAAAGTAACAATATTGTTTCTTATTGGGGTAATTTACAATTGAAGAGTCCTGGCTGTATATCAGTTAAAAATAGACATGAATCCAGGGGGTACTGTATTTTAATGACCTCTGCACCGATGGAGGGGGCTTCAAAGGCCTCTGCATTAGGGTGGGGGACGCTGTGAAACTCTCCTGCCATTGTTGGGCTCAAGGGAATTGACACCTCTCACTTCACACCTCAGTGCTAACTGATCTGATCTGTTCTGTCCTATGATCATAGGTAGTGACACCAGGGGTCGCACAGTATAATAATGTTTACAATTCACTTTTCCATTCTAACAACTTCACATATGTAGCAATAAAATTACAATCGATTACATGCAAGCTTATAATAGATACTTCCTCTGTAACTCTCTCTCCGTGTGACGTAAACAATGATCCGATGTGGGGAAAGTGTCTTGGTTGCTGTTTTTATTTTAATTTTATTCGAGTTGGGGCCGGGGCTTAAGTCAAAGGGTGAATACGATTGGACCACACGTCAAACTGGCGATTGTGGTTGGATACAGTTAGTTGAGACTGTCTCGCATTCCCATTGGTGGCTTTTAGTGGATTTTCGCTAGTTGCGCCTGGCTAGCTGAGACTGGCTGGACATAGGATTGGCTACAGTGTTGTCAGTCATTTCACTTAGTTGAGACAATTGAGACAGAGAAGAATACGCTCCAGAAGCAGAGGGCACAAAATAAAGCAGGAAAAGTGTGCAGTAAGAGCATTTGTCCACAAACCACTACAATGCAGAAACTGTGAAGGAGTTGGCCTTATTGCAAATGTTAAAGAAAATCTTAACCAGGGTGTCGATGGAGATAGAGATTGAATACTTCAAGAGAATCCAAGATGTGGTTGGTGCCCGTTGCCTAAACCGCATGGTGAATGGAGAAAAGGAAGAAAGTCTGTTGGTTCTATTGTTTTTTGATAAAGAGCATGTTATGTTAGGTTATGTAAAGTTAGCAGTAAGAGCATTTGTACACAAACCACTACAAAGAAATAACTGTAAAGAATGTGACCATATTGCAAATGTTTACAGAAGATTGGAGTACATTGAAGATCGGCATGAAGAATGTCAGTTGCAACTGTGGTGGGGATCATGATCCAGAGTTCTTGGAGTGCCCTGTAAGGGTGAAGGAGGTCAAGGTTGCAAAAGTAAGGGCGGTTCATAAGCTCCTACGTGGAGGCAATCAAAATAATTATAAAAGCAAGTGACGCTAGTGTTGATGTTATGGTAGTGGCAACACCCCAGCCATTAGTGAATGTTTGTCAGGCAAGAGGTCTGGACACGCTTAGTGTGGAAAAAGGTGGATTTTGTGGCATTTATTGTGGCGCTGTTATTAATTGTACTGCTAAGCTGCTGCAGAAAAGTTTCTGGGTCTGAAAGAATTCATGACGATGGAAGAAGTGCCACCATCCGAGGCTCCTGAGCCTGTGTAGGGATCAGATTTAACTTTGTGATTTTAAAATAAGTAGTGTAGTATAAGGCAGTATACATTTTACTACCCCATAGAGAAGGTTGCAGCATAAGGTTACACCTTATGCGTTGTAGTCTGCCAATAAACCTTTCAAAAAAAAAAAAGTTGTCTACATAATGAATACGTCCCAGTAGTCGGGTCGTCACTAGTTACCACATCCACAAGTCGGAATTATAGCTAAATTTCACCTCAATTTATTTCTAAAAAATGTATTCTTAAAATCTTATTTTAAACCTTACCTTAATCGCCCTGCTAACCTTATGCTTAAGCCTTAACCCTTCTCCTACAATTTCCGCTATTTTTTACAATAAAACCAATTTTCATTTTGTAGATGTGGTAACTAGTGGCAACTCAGTAGTCGAGTAGAGCGGTGTGGACAGAGGAGGGATTGTGATGGGGATTTACAAAGCTTGCCCCACTACCCCATTCAGTCTTCAATAGAGCCCCACAGTGGACATGTCATAATACCCATAAAATCTAGCAGTCAAACACGCAAATACCTCCAATCGTTTTTTTCACCATTCATTTTTCACATAGGGGAATTTAGAACCACTTCAAACAAGGTCTGTCTTTCATGTAGGCTTTCCCTGCCATGAGGTTTTGATAACTGTTTAAATCTCTCTCGGACAAGGTGATTTCTATTAATATATTGGCTCTATTTACTCTGATTAGAAAATGCTAATTAGCATCAAGGTAGACACGTCATCTCTAGCTGACAACTTTGCTTTCAGGGCAAACTCTTTTCACCCATTTCATCCGGTGGGCGAAGCTATAAGTCACGGTGGGCATGGGTTTCAAAGTGCAAGGACTGTCCAATGCAAGTCCACGTTCAACCAATAACCCTCTGCCTGGGACAGAATTCATAGATGAGGACTTTATTCATAGCTTCTTTACCGACATCACTATGGTGGGTTTATACTTAAATAGCTTACAATTGCACCTTCATATTAGTGCATCATTTTGCTTTATTTGAACTAACGATAGCTAGCTATCAAGTGGCTGGACCAGTTTTCCCAAAAGTGAACAATGTGTAATGACAAATTGTGCTTGCTAGCCAACCAACAGCGTCAATGCCGCTATCAAGCCAATCTACTAAGTGTACCTGAGTGAAATGTATGAAACTGATCATGATGACTAGATTTAATCTAATTTCACTGCGATTGGTTAGTCAACATGCAATAATACCTTTGTTGTGTTTAAATGAACAAGATCAGAACTGAGCCGGGTATAGGGTAAATTGTGCCATGGGGCAGGGTTAATTAAGCCACCTACAAATGTCTTTACTAAATGAAGTATTACCACTACCTTTTTAAAACCTTGTCTACCAGTCAAAGATTTGGACACGCCTACTCAAAGATTTGGACACGCCTACTCATTCAAGGTTTTCTTAATTCTTTACTATTTTCTACAATTGTAGAATAATAGTGAAGACATAAAAACTATAAAATAACACATATGGAATCATGTAGTAACTCAAAAAATGTGAAACAAATCAAAATATATTTTACATCGTGGCCTCCCGGGTGGCACAGTGGTCTAAGGCACTGCATCGCTGTGCCACCAGAGACTCTGGATTCGAGCCCAGGCTCGGTCGAAGCCGGTCGCAACCGGGGGGTCCATGGGGTGATGTACAATTGGCCTAGCTTCGTCCGGGTAGGGAGGGTTTGGCCGGTAGGGATACCCTTGTCTCATCGTGCACTGGTGACTCCTGTGGCGGGCCGGTCACAGTGCACACTGACCGGGTCGCTAGGTGCACAGTGTTTCCTCCGACACGTTGGTGCGGCTGGCGTCCGGGTTGGATGCGCGCTGTGTCAAAGAAGCAGTGCGGCTTGGTTGGATGGGGAGGGTGCATGGCTCTCGACCTTTGTCTCTCTCGTACGAGAGTTGTAGAGATGAGACAAGATAGTAACTACTAACAATTTGATACCATGAAAAAGGGGGTAAAAACAATATTTTAGATTCTTCAAAGTAGCCACACTCTTAGCATTCTCTCAACCAGCTTCACCGGGAATGCTTTTCCAACAGTCTTGAAGGAGTTCCCACATATGCTGCTCCCACATTGCTCCCACATTGTTGGCTGCTTTTCCTTCACTCTGCGGTCCAACTCATCCAAAACCATCTCGATTGGGTTGAGGTTGGGTGCTTGTAGAGGCCAGATCATCTGATGCAGCACTCCATCACTCACCTTCTTAGTCAAATAGCCATTTTACCCCCTGGAGATGTGTTGGATCATTGTCCTGTTGAAAAACTAAAAAAGTCCCACTAAGCGCAAACCAGATGGGATGGCGTATCTCTGCAGAATGCTGTGGTAGCCATGCTGGTTAAGTATGCCTTGAATTTGAAAAAAAATCACAGACAGTGTCACCAGCAAAGCACCCCACACACCATCACACCTCCTCCTCCATGCTTCACGGAGGGAACCACACCTGCGGAGATCATTCGTTCACCTACTCTGTGTCTCGCAAAGACACGGTGGTTGGAACCAAAAATCTCAAATTTGGACTCATCAGACCAAATTACAGATTTTCACCGGTCTAATGTCCATTGCTCGTGTTTCTTCGCCAAGCAAGTCTCTTCTTCTTATTGGTGTCCTTTAGTAATGGTTTCTTTGCAGCAATTCAACCATGAAGGCCTGATTCATGCAACTCTGAAGAGTTGTGTTGAGATTTCTGTTACTTGAACTCTGTGAAGCATTTATTAGGGCTGCAATTTCTGAGGTTGGTAACTCTAATGAACTTATTCTCTGCAGCAGAGGTAACTCTGGGTCTTTCTTTCCTGTGGCGGTCCTCATGAGAGCCAGTTTCATCACAGCGCTTGGTGGATTTTGCTACTGCACTTGAAGCAAATTTCAAAGTTCTTCAAATGTTCCGGATTGACTGACCTTCATGTCTTAACCTGTAGTGACACCCCATCCCGTGAACGGGACCGTTGTCATCATCTGACACTAATTAGCATAACGCAACGGACATAAATCTCCCTAGAAAATATTCCTGTTCATGAAAATCACAAGTGAAATATATTGGAACACAGCTTAGCCTTTTGTTAATCACCCTGTCATCTCAGATTTTCAAAATATGCTTTACAGCCAACGCTAGACAAGCATTTGTGTAAGTTTATCATAGCCTAGCATAGCATTATGCCTTGATAGCAGCAGGCAACCTTGTCACGGAAATCAGAAAAGCAATCAAATTAAATCGTTTACCTTTGATGAACTTCGGATGTTTTCACTCACGAGACTCCCAGGTAGACAGCCAAAGTTAATTTTTTCCCAAAATATTATTTTTGTAGGCGAAATAGCTCTGTTTGTTCTTCACGTTTGGCTGAGAAATCGCCTGGAAATTGTGGTCACCACAACACCGAAAAATATTCAAAATTAGCTCCATAATATACAGAAACATGGCAAACGTTGTTTAGAATTTTTTTATAATATCTATTCGATAATATATCCGTCGGGACAATTCGTTTTTCACTAGGACCGATTGGAGTAATGGCTACCTCTGTATTTTACGCGAGAATCTCTCTCGGAGCCGCCATGTGACCACTTACGCAATGTGGCCGCCTACGGCTATTCTTCAACAGAAATGCGTAAAACTGCGTCACAATGCAGTAGACACCTTGGGGAAAACGTAGAAAGCGTAAGCTCGTTGATGGTACATTCACAGCTGAATAGGGAGTCATTGGAACGCAGCGCTTTCAAAACCTGGGGCACTTCCGGATTGGATTTTTCTCAGGCTTTCGCCTGCAACATCAGTTCTGTTATACTCACAGACAATATCTTCACAGTTTTGGAAACGTTAGAGTGTTTTCTATCCAAAGCTGTTCATTATATGCATATTCTAGCATCTTTTCCTGACAAAATATCCCGTTTAAAACGGGAACGTTTTTTTTTCAAAAATGAAAATGCTGCCCCCTAACACCAAGAGGTTTTAAAGTAATGATGAACTGTCATTTCTCTTTGCTTATTTGAGCTGTTCTTGCCATAATATGAACTTGGTATTTTACCAAGTTGGGATATCTTCTGTATACCATCTCTACCTTGTCACAGCACAAGTGTTTGGCGCAAATGCATTAAGAAGGAAAGAAATTCCACAAATGAACTTTTAATTGAAATGCATTCCAGGGCACCTCATGAAGCTGGTTGAGAGAATGCCAAGAGTGTGCAAAGCTATCATCAAGGCAAAGGGTGGCTACTTTGAAGAATCTCAAATATAACATTTATTTTGATTTGTTTAACACCTTTTTGGTTACTACATGATTCTATATGTGTTATTTCATAGTTTTAATGTCTTCACTATTATTATACATTGTAGAAAATAGTAAAAATAAAGAAAAACCCTTGAATGAGTCCAAACTTTTACTGGTACTGTATTCATGAGTTAAATTACTGTTAATCCTATCATATTCCCCCATTAATTTAGAATGTTTGGTTATGAAAATGTTTATAATTCATTAAATATAATATACATTCATATCATTCTCACTCCAAGTGGAAATGTTGTTTGGAGAACTCACCAGTAGTGGAAGCCAAGCCCCCACCTACCACCAAGCCATTTTACAGCCTATGTGTTGTGATAATTACATTGTTTGCTCTATAACCTGTTGATTCATATGCCTTGTGACCATGATATATAGTCCTAAAGGCCGAGATCATAAGAAGACACAGTGGCAGAATAAACGTTAGCTAGTTAAGATTAGCCTTCTACATCTAGCTACATATTGAACTTCCATCCTCTCAGGCCAGGGGCATAACAATGTATGAATTAATGGTTGGATCAGAATCGCCGTTATAGCCATTGGCCAGTACGGAGAATTAAGTAAAACTACAATTCCAAATCCCTATCTCCATTCTTGGCTAATTTAGGAAAGGGCCAATTTTAGCTAGTTAGCGACCTGAGGACAACAACACAATGAGATGCAACAATTCAAGTTGTTTCTGTCACTGACGTACTGTATGCTCTCAATGCGATTTGTTAGGAGTGACACCAAAATCCAAGCTGGCTTCCCTTTACACTTTTTTTTGGTGCGCCAGGACCATTCACTGTTGAGCTCGCTCAGTTTAGCTCAACACTCATTGGCACATTTTTTTATACTTTTTTTTATTGAGGCCAAATGATCACTGGCTTCTCTTGCGTTCATTGGTACAGGCATCAACAATGTCATACTCGTTTGGACCAGACAGCATCAGATAGATGGCCTACATGTAGAGGGACAGAGTGGCGCTATTTCGCTCATTTGGATGCTTTCTCCTGCGAGATAGATTCAGCCTCTTGCAAATTGAAGGAAAACTATGAAACACAGAGATGAAAGATATATTATTTTATTTAAAAAATATATATTATTCAATTTTTGGGGGGGAAGCCTGGCTTCCCTTGGTATCCATGAATACACGCCACAAACTGCACTCACACTTGTGATAAAGGACATTTGTTTTATTTAATTACATTTAACCAGTTTACTGTTAATTTCTTCCTTGTCTTTGTTTGGAGAGCATGTGTCCGGCTTTTGTCAAACTCATTCAATGGAGATCCTAGTGTCTGCTGTTTTTTTTTTTTTTTTCCTTTCAATTATGACCTAGACAACTAGCTGAGGAGAGTTCCTTACTAATCAGTGACCTTAATTAATCATTCAAGTCCAAAAAAATCCCGCAGACACTTAGCCCTCCTTGGAATGAGTTTGACACGTGCTATATGTGATAACTTTTTTTCTTCAAAACATTTAATTTGATATCAGCGTTGCTGACTTTATTAAAAACTCCTAATCTGATGGATTTTGGATGTCTTTGGTCTCATGTATTATTTGTTCGAGGTCCTATTCACCTTATTTAACCTCTACGAGATCCCCCCCCCCCCCCCCCCCCCCCCCACGGGACAGTTGCGCTAACGTGCGCTAATCTGATTAACATGATGTTGTAAGTAACAAGTAACATTTCATAGGACATAGACATGTCTTATAAGGGTAGAAAGCTTAAATGATTGTTAATCTAATCTAACTGGACTGTCCAATTTACAGTAGCTATTACAGTGACAAAATAACATGCTATTGTTTGAGGAGCGTGCACAACAACAAAACATTTATCACGGCAACTGGTTTGAAACATTCACCTCTGAAGGTAAATAATGTACTTCCATTCAGTAATCTTGCTCTGATTTGTCATCCTGAGGGTCGAAAATATAGAATGTAGCATAGTTTTTGATAAAAAGCCATATTTATGTTCAAATGTAGGAACTGGGTTCTATAGTTTGAACCCCTGCAATACTATGGAAGGTAGCTAGCTTGCTGGCTTTTTGTTTATCATAACTTGCCCTTTCTATGACTGATACGTTTGATGTTAACTAGCTCGCTAATTGTGATGATACCATATCACTGACCAGAACTAATAACTAATAACTATTACAACATGCACACACGGTTCTGAGGTAGGTACAGTGAGGTAGGTACAGAATCAAGGTGAGATTTACAGTCAAATAGGAAATTACCAATAACCTAAACCTATTAGTTAAAAGGGATCTGTGTAAACTAGTCACCTGTGAACACCATGTAAACTAGTGTTCTGTACTGTAATTGACTATTCTAACAGTAGTTTTTGGTTGAAGGTGCAGAATGCTGTGTATGGAGGGTTGACAGGGGTGTCCTGTACAGATGAGCAAAGCCAGTGGAACTCACGCCCAATTTTTCAGTTTTGATTTGTTAAAAAAGTTTGAAATATCCAATAAATGTCGTTCCACTTCATGATTGTGTCCCACTTGTTGTTGATTCTTCACAAAAAAATACAGTTTTATATCTTTATGTTTGAAGCCTGAAATGTGGCAAAAGGTCGCAAAGTTCAAGGGGGCCGAATACTTTTGCAAGGCACTGTACAAGCCCTTAACCGACAATGCAGTTTTAAGAAAATACCTAAAAAAGTAAGAGATAAAAGTAACAAATAATTAAAGAGCAGCAGTAATATAACAATAGGCGAGGCTATATACAGGGGGTACCGGTACAGAGTCAATTTGCAGGGGCAGCGGTGTCATGGTAATTGAGGTAATATGTATAGGTAGAGTTATTAAAGTGACTATGCATAGATAATAACAGAGTAGCAGCAGTGTAGAAGGGGGGGCATGCAAATAGTCTGGGTAACCATTTGATTAGATTAAGCAAACCAGACGGCTTCTTGTTTTTTAATTTTACGGACAGCCAGGGGGCACACTCCAACACTCAGACAATTTACAAACGAAGTATTTGTGTTTAGTGAGTCCGCCAGATCAGAGACAGTAGGGATGATCTGGGATGTTATATTGATAAGTGCGGGAATTTGACAATTTTCCTGTCCTGCTAAGCATAAAACAGTACTTTTGGGTGTCAGGGAAAACGTATGGAGTAAAAAGTACATTATTTTCTTTAGGAATGTAGTGTAGTAAAAGTAAAAGTTGTCAAAAAATATAAATAGTAAAGTACAAATACCCCAAAAACTGTTGAAGTAGTAGGCCTACTTTAAAGTATATTTGAAGGTGTAGAATGTGTCCCATATTCCTGGTTTTCACCCAGGCAGCCTGGGTTCGACTCCTGGTATGGGAACAAGTGTTTTGGTCTCCCGAGTGGCGCTGCGGTCAAAGGCACTGCATCTCACTGCAAGTGGCGACACCACAGTATCTCGTTCGAATCCGGGCTGAATCACATCCAGTCGTGATTGGGAGTCCCATAGTTCAGCGCACAATTGACCCAGCGTCGTCTGTGTTTGGCCGGGGTAGGCCGTCGTCTTAACTTACTTTAAAAAATAATATATTTCACAAGTACTTTACACCGCTGCCTGCAAATCACTGACGTCATGATTTTTTCCGAGTTCCCCGTTATCTTGAAAGCACCAACAATTATATTCAACCTCCTCCTCCCTTGAACCAGGAAATTGTCGTGGTGTGCCGGTGTCTATTTCGCCTATTTGTGCAGTCATAGGGTGGCTAGATTGATATATGTGTGTATCACATTTTTACCATCGTTATATCGTATGTCTTCTATTTTCTACTCCGGCTACTCATCCAAAACCAAATATCTAGCTTGGGAGAGAGGATTTGCAGTCCCGCCAAACAATGAGGTAAATTAAGTCCGTGGAAAATCTGTTTTGTCTAATTGCTTGTTTTTGTTTCAATATGCTACGTTACAATGTCGCTCTTTAAACATTGGTGTTAATTGTCCTGATTCTTTATTTAAATTGGAACAAGGGTAGATTAACGTTTGTCATAGTTTTTTTTTTCTCTCGAAATAACGAAATTCACGACAAAGAGCCTACGAACATGATTTATGGTTGGGCTATGCACTTGTGTGTAAAATAGTGCGAATGTAGACTACCTGTGTTTTATAGCTGTCGATAAAACATGGCCATGCTCTGATGTATTTACCATATTCAGATGACTAGGTTTTGAATGTAGACATGGAATAACATTTCGTTTATATATAAATAGATTTCTCCGAACCTTTTTTATAATTTGGTTTATTCTACTGGCTAGGATAGAACTGCTCTGCTGTTCAGAATTCAAATACACTACAATTGCCAAAACCCGATTGTTCAGACTATTTATAGACCTAATAGAGTAGCGTAGCAATATTGGCAGATGTTGAGGTTTCGAGTAAACATTTTCCAACACCAATTAGTTACAGTAGACCCATGCAGTTTAGTTTTAATTGCAAAATAGTGGCCTACATTCCCACTTCCAGGCTAGGTATGGGCAAAAAGAAAGCTTTTACATTTAAAGCTTTTTTAATTCTGATTAAAAATAACCGAAGTTCTTGACACTGAGAAGGTATTAGGACACATGGGGGTACTTGGCCTATCCACAGGGGGTACCTGAGAAGACTCATGAGACCATAGGTTTACTGCACGACTGAATACTTCAGGGATACTCTGGGCAGAGCAAAATTCAGTTAGTGGTGCAGTAACTGAAAAAGATTGGGAACCATTTATGTAGCATAACACAATATAACGGTGTAGTAGGCCTACTGCAGGTTAGGTGTAATTGCTTTTCTTATTTTTTATTTGTTTAATTTATTTAACCTTTATTAAACTAGGCAAGTCAGTTAAGAACAAATTATTATGTATAATGACTGCCTACCAAAAGGTCTCTTGCGGGGACAGGGGCTGGGATAAAAAAAAAAAATCCTATATATATATATACATACACTCTACCGATCAAATGTTTTAAAACACCTACTCATTCAAGGGTTTTTCTTTATTTTTACTATTATTCTACATTGTAGAATAATAGTGAAGACATAAACAATGAAATAACACATATGGAATCATGTAGTAACCCCAAAAAATTAAAAACAAATCCACATATGTTTGATATTTTTCAAATAGCCACCCTTTGCCTTGATGACAGCTTTGCACACTCTTGGCATTCCGGCTTCACCTCAAATGCTTTTCCAACAGTCTTGAAGGAGTTCCCACATATGCTGAGCACTTGTTGGCTGCTTTTCCTTCACTCTGCGGTCCAACTCATCCCAAACCATCTCAATTGGGTTGAGGTCAGGGGATTGTGGAGAATAGGTCATCTGATGCAGCACTCCATCACTGTCCTTCTTGGTCAAATAGACCTTACACAGCCTGGAGGTGCGTTGGGTCATTGTCCTGTTGAAAAACAAATGATAGTCCCACTAAGCCCAAACCAGATGGGATGGCGTATTGCTGCAGAATGCTGTGGTAGTGATGATGGTTAAGTGTACCTTGAATTCTAAATAAATCACTGACAGTGTTACCAGCAAAGCACCATCACACCACTCCCTCCATGCTTCACATTGGGAACCACACATGAGGAGATCATCTGTTAACCTACTCTGTATCTCAAAGTCACGGTGGTTGGAACCAAACATATCAAATTTGGACTCATCAGACCAAAGGACAGATTTCCACCGGTCTAATGTCCATTGCTCGTGTTTCTTGGCCCAAGCAAGTCTCTTCTTCTTATTGGTGTCCTTTAGTAGTGGTTTCTTTGCAGCAATTTCCCCATGAAGGCTTGATTAACACATTCTCCTCTGAACAGTTGAAGTTGAGATGTGTATGTTACTTGAACTCTGTGAAGCATTTATTGGGGCTGCAATTTCTGAGGTTGGTAACTCTAATGAACTGATCCTCTGCAGCAGAGGTAACTCTTGGTCTTCCTTTCCTGTGGCGGGTCCTCGTGAGAGACAGTTTCATCACAGGACTTTATGGTTTTTGTGATTGCACTTGAAGAAACTTTCAAAGTTCTTTAAGTTTCCCGGATTGACGGACCTGCATGTTTTTAAGTAATGATGGACTTTTGTTTTTCTTAGCTTACTTCTTTTGCCATAATATTTACAAAATAGGGCTATCTTCTGTATACCACCCCTACCTTGTCACAACACAACTGATTGGCTCAAACACATTAAGAAGGAAATAAATTCCACAAATGAACTATTATTAACAAGGAACACCTGTTAATGAAATGCATTCCATTCCAGGTGACTACCTCATGAAGCTGGTTGAGAGAATGCCAAGAGTGTGCTAAGCTGTCAAGGCAAAGGGTGGCTACTTTGAAGAATCTCAAATTGGATTTGTTTTAACACTTTTTTTGGTTACTACAGGATTCAATGTGTGTTATTTCATAGTTTTGATGTCTTCAATATTATTCTACAATGTAGAAAAGAGTCAAAATAAAGAAACCCTTGAATGAGTAGTTGTTTCCAAACCTTTCACTGGTAGTGTATACACACTACCATTCAAAAGTTTGAGGTCACTTAGAAATGTCCTTGTTTTTGACAGAAGATCCAGGAAAAATTGTCCATTTTAAAATAACATCAAATTGATCAGAAATACAGTGTACACATTGTTAATGTTGTAAATGACTATTGTAGCTGGAAATGGCAGATTTTTAATGGAATATCTACAGTGGTAAGAAAAAGTATGTGAACCCTTTGGAATTACCTGGATTTCTGCATAAATTGATCATCAAATTTGATCTGATCTTCATCTAAGTCACAACAATAGACAAAAATAGTGTACTTACAATAATTTGTGTGTTATTAGTTTATTTTTCTTGACTATATTGAATACATCATTTAAATATTCACAGTGTAGGTTGGAAAAAGTATGAGACGAGATGTTGGTTAGAGTTGCCTTGCCCTATAAAAAAATACTCCTCTTCACGCCTATGTGAGATACAATCACACACACACATGTGGTCAAATTTGTTGGCACCCCACCATAAAAAATGAAGAATGCACCATTTTCTCTGAGATAACTTAACTGACAAAAGTAATTGGTGTCCACCATAGTTTATTCCATATTTAATATAAATCAAACATTGATTAGATTTTTTTATTCAACATAATATTGTAAATAATAAAACAATTGAAAATGGCATGGACAAGAATGATGGGACCCATAACCTAATATTTTGTTGCACAACCTTTAAAGGCAATCACTGCAATCAAACGTTTTCTGTAGCTCTCAATGATACTTCTGCACCTGTTAACAGGTGGTTTGGCCCACTCTTCCTGAGCAAACTGAGCAAACTGCTCCAGCTGTCTCAGGTTTGATGGGTGCCTTCTCCAGATTGCAAGTTTCAGCTCTTTCCATAGATGTTTGATAGGATTCAGATCAGGACTCATAGAAGGCCATTTCAGAATAGTAAAATGTTTTGTTCGTATCCATTCTTGAGTGCTTTTAGCTGTGTGTTTTGGGTCATTATCCTGTTGGAGAACCTATGACCTGTGACTGAGACAGGGGTGGGGCTTTGGATCACTACTGGCTGTATGCGAACGAGTGATGCGCGTTTGGATCCAAGGCTCAGCCAATCGTTCACGAAACAACAGGATGCAGCATGCGACTGAAGAGAGAAGGGACAACCAATTTTCTAGTTACAGCATCAGCGCGAGCTCTGGAAAGACAGCGGGAGAGTATAAAGTCAGTTTGCCAGTTACAGCAACGTGTCCCCTGAACAATAACAGAGGTAGGTGAAAAGCCTGACCAAGGAGATAGGGGTGAGAAGGTGATGAAGCTTACTTCATGAGCTATAACCAAAAAACAACTGGCATTTGAAAAGTTTGAGGTGAGGGAGAAAGTGTGGTGGAACAAGTATTGTTAGCATTGCTAAGTATCTTGCTAGCTGGATCGAAGTATCCGTTAGCTAGCCAGAGAAATGTTGAGCAACATTAGCCAACTTAACTGATAAAAAAATTGAGTTTATGGTGTGAAAATTAGCTGACTAATAAAGTCAGACGGCTAACGTTAGTAATCTAACCAATTGGCTATAGTATTAACTTGTATACGACTCCTTGTGGAAATGGAATAGACAACAGGTGGAAATTATAGGCAATTAGCAAGACACCCCCAATAAAGGAGTGGTTCTGCAGTTTGTGACCACAGACCACTTCTCAGTTCCTATGCTTCCTGGCTGATGTTTTGGTCACTTTTGAATGCTGGCGGTGCTTTCACTCTAGTGGTAGCATGAGACGGAGTCTACAACCCACACAAGTGGCTCAGGTAGTGCAGCTCATCCAGGATGGCACATCAATATGAGCTGTGGCAAGAAGGTTTGCTGTGTCTGTCAGCGTAGTGTCCAGAACATAGAGGCGCTACCAGGAGACAGGCCAGTACATCAGGAGACGTGGAGGAGGCCGTAGGAGGGCAACAACTCAGCAGCAGGACCGCTACCTCTGCCTTTGTGCAAGGAGGAGCAGGAGGAGCACTGCCAGAGCCCTGCAAAATGACCTCCAGCAGGCCACAAATGTGCATGTCTGCTCAAACCGTCAGAAACAGACTCCATGAGGGTGGTATGAGGGTCCGACGTCCACAGGTGGGGGTTGTGCTTACAGCCCAATACCGTGCAGGATGTTTGGCATTTACCAGAGAACACCAAGATTGGCAAATTCGCCACTGGCGCCCTGTGCACTTCACAGATGAAAGCAGGTTCACACTGAGCACATGTGACAGTCTGGAGATGCCGTGGAGAACGTTCTGCTGCCTGCAACATCCTCCAGCATGACCGGTTTGGCGGTGGGTCAGTCATGATGTGGGGTGGCATTTCTTTGGGGGGCCGCACAGCCCTCCATGTGCTCGCCAGAGGTAGCCTGACTGCCATTAGGTACCGAGATGAGATCCTCAGACCCCTTGTGAGACCATATGCTGGTGCGGTTGGCTCTGGGTTCCTCCTAATGCAAGACAATGCTAGACCTCATGTGGCTGTAGTGTTTTTTAGCAGTTCCTGCAAGAGGAAGGCATTGATGCTATGGACTGGCCCGCCCGTTCCCCAGACCTGAATCCAATTGAGCACATCTGGGACATCATGTCTCGCTCCATCCACCAACGCCACGTTGCACCACAGACTGTCCAGGAGTTGGCGGATGCTTTAGTCCAAGTCTGGGAGGAGATACCTCAGGAGACCATCCACTACCTCACCAGGAGCATGCCCAGGCATTGTAGGGAGGTCATACAGGCACGTGGAGGACACACACCCTACTAAGCCTCATTTTGACTTGTTTTAAGGGCATTACATCAAAGTTGGATCAGCCTGTAGTGTGGTTTTCCACTTTCATTTTCAGTGTGACTCCAAATCCAGACCTCCATGGGTTGATACATTTGATTTCCATTGATCATTTGTGTGTTTTTTTGTTGTCAGCACATTCAACTATGTAAAGAAAAAAGTATTTAATAAGAATATTTCATTCATTCAGATCTAGGATGTGTTATTTTAGTGTTCCCTTTATTTTTTGAGCAGTGTATATACCACTTGGATCCTATTTTCAGTAATAATGAAATCAGACTTTCTTGTTACGTGTCCGATAATCTACCATTTATATAGGAGTGGTTAAAACATGCTAATAATGGTCCTCTGAGTATATAAAAATAAGTTTGCTATACCTCCACTGGTATGCCATCCAGCCCTGGAGTTTTCCTGGACTTAAATGCTTTAATTGAATCAAGAAGTTCCTTCTCTGTAATTTGGCCATCACATGAGTCTTTCTGTACACATGTTAATTTTACATTATTAATAGGAAACAAATCCATATAATTAGCTTCAGTTAGTGGAGATGGAGACTGAAACAAAAACAACATGCTTAAACTTCTTTACTTCCTCTTTCAAAGTATCGTTCGGTGAATAATGAGTGACTCCATCATTTGTAACAAGTTTCAGTAAAACATTTTTGGTAGCATTTCTATGTTGAAGATTGAAAAAGAATTTGGTGCATTTTTTTCCCCATATTCCAACCAGTTCGCTTTTTTTGGATAATATATTACACTGGTTCTTTCTTGAATAAGTTCTTCCATTTCTTTTTGTTTTTCCTCTAACTTACTCTGAACCTCTATGGTACAGTTTTTATTGCTATGTATCTGTACTGTTAATATGGACTCTTTTGACCTAAATTGCTTTTGTTTTATAGATGAGTACTGAATTGCATGGCCTCTAAAGGCACATTTAAAAGTGTCCCATACAATAAGGGGATCTGCTGTACCTATGTTATGTCGGAAAAAGTAAGTTATACATTTTTCTGTCCTAGTTAAAAACAAGTTATCATCTAGTAGGCTTTGATTAAATTTCCAATATCCTCGCCCATGTGGAAATTATGTAAAAGTACTATAAACTCGGCAAAAAAAAGAAGCGTCCTCTCACTGTCAACTGCGTTTATTATCAGCAAACTTAACATGTGTAAATATGTGTATGAACAAAACAAGATTCAACAACTGAGACATAAACTGAGCAAATTCCACAGACATGTAACTAACAGAAATTGAATAATGTGGCCCTGAACAAAGGGGGGTCTAAATCAAAAGTAACAGTCAGTATCTGGTGTGGCCACCAGGTGCATTAAGTACTGCAGTGCATTTCCTCCTCTTGGACTGCACCAGATTTGCCAATTCTTGCTGTGAGATGTTACCCCACTCTTCAACCAAGGCACCTGCAAGTTCCCGGACATTTCTGGGAGGAATAGCCCTAGCACTCACGCTCCGATCTAACATGTCCCAGGCTTGCTCAATGGGAATGAGATGCAGGCTCTTCGGTGGCTATAGCAGAACACTGACATTCCTGCCTTGCAGGAAATCACACACAGAACGAGCAGTATTGCTGGTGGCATTGTCATACTGGAGGGTCATGTCAGGATGAGCCTGCAGGAAGGGTACCACATGAGAGAGGAGGATGCCTTCCCTGTTACGCACAGCGTTGAGATTGCCTGCAATGACAACAAGCTCAGTCCGATGATGCTGTGACACACCGCCCTAGACCATGACGGACCCTCCACCTCCAAATCGATCCCGCTCCAGAGTACAGGCCTCGGTATAACACTCATTCCTTTGACGATAAATGCAAATCCGACCATCTCCCCTGTTGAGTCAAAACCGTGACTCGTCAGTGAAGAGCACTTTTGCCAGTCCTTTCTAGTCCAGCGACGGTGGGTTTGTGCCCATAGGCGACGTTGTTGCCGGTGATGTGGACCTGCCTTACAACAAACCTACAAGCCCTCAGTCCAGCCTATTGTGGACAGTCTGAGCACTGATGGAGGGATTGTGCGTTCCTGGTTTAACTCGGGCAGTTGTTGTTGCCATCCTGTACCTGTCCCACAGGTGTGATGTTCGGATGTACCGATCCTGTGCAGGTGTTGTTACACGTGGCCTGCCACTGCGAGGACAATCAGCTGTCCATCCTGTCTTAGGCGTCCACATCTGCAGTCCTCATGCCTCCTTGCAGCATGCCTAAGGCATGTTCACGCAGATGAGCAGGGACGCTGGGCATCTTTCTTTTGGTGTTTTCAGTAGAAAGGCCTCTTTAATGTCCTAAGTTTTCATAAATGTGACCTTAATTGCCGACCATCTGTAAGCTGTTAGTGTCTTAATGACCGTTCCACAGGTGCATGTTCATTAATTGTTTAGGGTTCATTGAACAAGCATGGGAAACAGTGTTTAAACCCGTTACAATGAAGATCTGTGAAGTTATTTTACAAATTATCTTTGAAAGACAGGATCCTGAGAAGGGGACGTTTATTTTTTTTCTGAGTTTATATATGCCAATTATGTGATGGTCCGACCGCATTCTGTCCCCTATCAACACTTAAAAAAAAAAAAAAAAACTTTTGGTGCCAGAGAGAATGACATAAGAAAGTAATCAAGACTACTAGCTTGATTAAGCCTCCGCCATGTATCTCTCACTAGGTCAGGGTATTTAAGCCTCCATATATCCAATAATTCCAATATATCCATGACATTCATGATTTCCTTAAGTACCTGAGGTTGATCATTTGTACTGTGATTTCCTTTATGATCCATAGAGGTATTTAAAACCGTATTATATTCTCCCACAATAATAATCAAGTATTGTGTTGCTTGTAGGGCTGAAAAATTATTATATATATATATATATAGTTTTGCAAAGAAGCGTGGATCATCATTATTTGGTCCGTAAAGGTTAATGACCCATATCTGTTTATGGTCCAGTGAAAATCATCCATCTACCTTGAGAATCTGTTTGGACAATTAGCACACTGTTAATTAATATGATCACCCTTTTTTGAATTCCTTTGCCCACGGGAGAAATTGATTTCAAACCCCCCCCCCCCCCCCCCCCCCAGTCCTTTTTAAACAAAACTGCATCTAAAATTGTTGAATGAGTTTCCTTGAAACAATAGATATTATATTCCTTCTCTTTCAACCAGGTAAGTCTGATAATTTTTTCTAATCATCTGCTAAGCCATTACAGTTATAACTGGCTATAGTTATTACACCAATTACCATAATGAGACACAAGTTTAAATTCTATTTATCATAATATGTTTGTAAACGTAACATGATTCAGTGTCTATTGCTACTAAGTAAACCTCCAATTGGTCCCCACTATTCCACCCACTAAAACCCCTCCCCATCCCGAGTTGGGTTGTCATCTCAATGACTGGCAGACCCCCGGATCCCAAGGCCCCTGAGACACTGGGACCCATCCTTCGAAAAGAGCACCCAATGACACCCGCAGAACAACCACCAAAAGCATTTCCATCGACCTCGATTTGTATTATTTATATATATTTATTAGAGGTCAACCGATTAATCTGAATGGACGATTTAATTAGGGACAATTTCAAGTTTTCATAACAATCGGAAATCAGTATTTTTGGACACCGATTTGGCCAATTAAAAAAATAAATAATAATAATAATATTACACCATTATTTAATATTTATTTAACTAGGCAGGTCAGTTAAGAACACATTCTTATTTTCAATGACGGCCTAGGAATGGTGGGTTAACTGTCTTGTTCAGGGGTAGAACGACAGATTTTTACCTTGTCAGCTCGGGGATTCAATCTTGCAACCTTACAGTTAACTAGTCCAACGCTCTAACCACCTGCCTCACGAGGAGCCTGCCTGTTAATCAAATGCAGTAAGCCAAGGTAAGTTGCTAGCTAGCATTAAACTTATCTTATCAAAAACAATCAATCAATCATAATCACTAGTTAACTACACATGGTTGAAGATATTACTAGTTTATCTAGCGTGTCCTGCGTTGCATATAATCGATGCGGTGCGTATTTGCGAAAAAGGACTGTCGTTGCTCCAATGTGTACATAAACATCAATGCCTTTCTTAAAATCAATACACAGAAGTATACATTTTTAAACTGCATATTTAGCTAAAAGAAATCCAGGTTAGCAGGCAATATTAACCAAGTGAAATTGTGTCACTTCTCTTGCGTTCATTGGTATATGCAACAGTTTGGGCCACCTAATTTGCCAGAATGTTACGTAATTATGACATAACATTGAAGGTTGTACAATGTAACAGGAATATTTAGACTTATGGATGCCACCCGTTAGATAAAATACGGAACGGTTCCGTATTTCAATGAAAGAATAAACGTCTTGTTTTCGAGATGAAAGTTTCCGGATTCAACCATATTAATGACCTAAGGCTCGTATTTCTGTGTGTTATTATATTATAATTAAGTCTATGATTTGATCGAGCAGTCTGACTGAGCGATGGTAGGCACCAGCAGGCTCGTAAGCATTCATTCAAACAGCACTTTAGTGCGTTTTGCCAGTAGCTCTTCGCAATGCTTCAAGCATTGAGCTGTTTATGACTTCAAGCCTATCAACTCCCGAGATTAGGCTGGTGTAAACGGTGTGAAATGGCTAGCTAGTTAGCAGGGTGCGTGCTAATAGCGTTTCAAACGTCACTCGCTCTGAGACTTGGAGTGGTTGTTCCCCTTGCTCTGCATGGGTAACGCTGCTTCGAGGTTGGCTGTTGTCGATGTGTTCCTGGTTCGAGCCCAGGTAGGGGCGAGGAGAGGGACGGAAGCTATACTGTTACACTGGCAATACAAAAGTGCCTATAAGAACATCCAATAGTCAAAGGTATATGAAATACAAATGGTATAGAGCGAAATAGTCCTATAATAACTTCAACCTAAAACTTCTTACCTGGGAATATTGAAGACTCATGTTAAAAGGAACCACCAGCTTTCATATGTTCTCATGTTCTGAGCAAGGAACTTAAACGTTAGCTTTCTTACATGGCACATATTGCACTTTTACCTTCTTCTCCAACACTTTGTTTTTGCATTATTTAAACCAATTATTTAAACCATTATTTACTTGAGGCTTAATTGATTTTATTGATGTATTATATTAAGTTAAAATAAGTGTTCATTCAGTATTGTTGTAATTGTCATTATTACAAATACCAATTAAATCTGCCGATTTTTTAAAAATGTATCGGCTTTTTTTGGTCTTCCAATCAGCGTTGAAAAATCATAATCGGTCAACCTCTAATATTTATATATCTTAATGAGCAATTTAATATTTGTAGTAATGTAGGCAGTTTATGCAAAGGATTGTTACCTCTTACCAATATTGCCATTACAAAAATTACATTTTGGCAAGCAATTATTATTTTAGAAAACAATTGTGATTCATCCTACATTGTCCCTAACATGTTTTACTCCCTCGCAGTAGTTGTGGGACACGCACGCACACACACACACACACACACAACCACTCATACACACTCAACCCCTTTCCCCCACAAACAACCGTACACTCAGATGCTCAACAGTTGCACCATTCCAGAGCCCAACTCAAGAAAGGTCTTGATTTACGAATGCATATACAGTTGCAGCTGTGTGAGTAGGCCTGCAAAAATGGGCAGAAATGGGGAGATTTGATGAACCATTGGGTGATTAACTTCCCCTGAAACACCCACACATGGTCCCCCGTTGTGACCATATTCCCAAGCATCTCCGTGCAGTCAAACCTTTGATGATTTTGTGCCACCGAGGCCACAATAATATGCCCCCTCTCTGGATGTTGAAGTGTGACAGCATACCCACATAATGTGCCTTCTATGTCTTCTGTCTGCTGTGTTTTTATCTCCACAATGTTGAATTAGTACCTTCTTGTGATCCAATTAGTTATATTTGAAGATTGCTTTTCTATCTATTTATTTTGTATTATTACTGTGTTTTGTGTGTTTCATTATTTGCCTCTATGAGAACTTTGCAATTTTTAGAGTAGTCTTTGTGTCTCTGAACATTTGGTTATCAATATACAGTTTATCGACTACGAGAGCTACGTGTTTCCCTTTCAATCTATTTTCCTTGAAGATTGGATACAGAACTTTGCGCCGTTCTTCAATTTCCTTTGGGAACCAATCATTCTTGCCTGTTTTTGTGCCAGCAAGTCTTTTCCCCAGGCGTTTAACCATTATTTCATTGTTAAAGCAAGCAAATTTGGCAACGATTGGGCGTTCATACCTCTGCCCTCTCTGTCCGAAACGGTGTACACGTTCAAGTTGGATTTTAACGACAGCTTCGCGTGGGATCTGAAGCACTGTGAGGAACTCTCTAACTACACCTTGAGGAACTTCTCATTCTTTCTCTTGGATACCTATAAGTACCAGATTCTCTCTCATGGACATAGTCTGTATGTCAAGTAAGTCTTCTCTCAGAACGGTGCTCTCCTTTTTAAGTTCATTAACTTCGGTTTCAATCTTATTGACTGTCAATTTTAACTTGTTTTTGTCTTTCTCCAATGTCGCAGCTATTTCGTCACTCATCTCGAGGCTTGCCTTAAACTCTTTTTTATATCTTTACTGACTAGTTCAAGTATGCAAAGTTTGTCATTTATTGACTTTAACAGATCGGTTTAGACCTTTACCATTCCCGGCGGTGAAAATATTAAATTGTGTCTGTAGAAGAGTCACGTTTTCGTTTTGAGATTGGTTCCCCTGTTTTACTCTCCGTCATGCTTGGGTGTTGCTTGTTTTCGTAATATTTGTTGCTAAATTTCTCTGTTTTGAGGTGTTTTCCAGATTGAAGGTACAGTGCCTTGCCCCCTTGAACTTTGCGACCTTTTCCCACATTTCAGGCTTCAAACATAAAGATATAAAACTGTATTTTTTTGTGAAGAATCTACAACAAGTGGGACACAATCATGAAGTGGAACGACATTTATTGGATATTTCAAACTTCTTTAACAATTCAAAAACTGAAAAATTGGGCATGCAAAATTATTCAGCCCCTTTACTTTCAGTGGAGCAAACTCTCTCCAGAAGTTCAGTGAGGATCTCTGAATGATCCAATGTTGACCTAAATGACTAATGATGATAAATACAATCCACCTGTGTGTAATCAAGTCTCCGTATAAATGCACCTGCACTGTGATAGTCTCAGAGGTCCGTTAAAAGCGCAGAGAGCATCATGAAGAACAAGGAACACACCAGGCAGGTCCGAGATACTGTTGTGAAGAAGTTTAAAGCCGGATTTGGATACAAAAAGATTTCCCAAGCTTTAAACATCCCAAGGAGCACTGTGCAAGCGATAATATTGAAATGGAAGGAGTATCAGACCACTGCAAATCTACCAAGACCTGGCCGTCCCTCTAAACTTTCAGCTCATACAAGGAGAAGACTGATCAGAAATGCAGCCAAGAGGCCCATGATCACTCTGGAAGAACTGCAGAGATCTACAGCTGAGGTGGGAGACTCTGTCCATAGGACAACAATCAGTCGTATATTGCACAAATCTGGCCTTTATGGAAGAGTGGCAAGAAGAAAGCCATTTCTTAAAGATATCCATAAAAAGTGTCATTTAAAGTTTGTCACAAGCCACACACCAAACATGTGGAAGAAGGTGCTCTGGTCAGATGAAACCAAAATTGAACTTTTTGGCAACAATGCAAAACGTTATGTTTGGCGTAAAAGCAACACAGCTGAACACACCATCCCCACTGTCAACCATGGTGGTGGCAGCATCATGGTTTGGGCCTGCTTTTCTTCAGCAGGGACAGGGAAGATGGGGAAGATGGATGGAGCCAAATTACAGGACCATTCTGGAAGAAAACCTGATGGAGTCTGCAAAAGACCTGAGACTGGGACGGAGATTTGTCTTCCAACAAGACAATGATCCAAAACATAAAGCAAAATCTACAATGGAATGGTTCAAAAATAAACATATCCAGGTGTTAGAATGGCCAAGTCAAAGTCCAGACCTGAATCCAATCGAGAATCTGTGGAAAGAACTGAAAACTGTTGTTCACAAATGCTCTCCATCCCACCTCACTGAGCTCAAGCTGTTTTGCAAGGAGGAATGGGATAAAAACTTTCAGTCTCTCGATGTGCAAAACTGATAGAGACATACCCCAAGCGACTTACAGCTGTAATCGCAGCAAAAGGTGGCGCTACAAAGTATTAACTTAAGGGGGCTGAATAATTTTGCACGCCCAATTTTTCAGTTTTTGATTTGTTAAAAAAGTTTGAAATATCCAATAAATGTCGTTCCACTTCATGATTGTGTCCCACTTGTTGTTGATTCTTCACAAAAAAAATACAGTTTTATATCTTTATGTTTGAAGCCTGAAATGTGGCAAAAGGTCGCAAAGTTCAAGGGGGCCGAATACTTTCGCAAGGCACTGTAACTACACACCAGTTTGAAGTGCTAATATTTAGTCTAACTTACCGACATTGAATATTACGTTTTTATCTTGAGGTGATCTACACTGCTGTGTTCCGTCCTCCATCTTGGTTGTACTTTTTTTTTTATCCTCAAAGCAATCTAGTTTTTCAAAAGTATCTGTAATTTGATTACAATATCTTTTCTGGTAAAGGATTAGTTCGTTTTTTTTAATGGATTACATGTAATGGATTACATGTACTCCCCAACCTTGGACAACTAAAATAAATATCCCAGACAAGACTGAAGAATAGGACAAATAGGCTGCATTTAGACAGGCAGCCCATGTCAGATTTTTTTTTCTTTCTCAGTAATTGGAAAATCTGCCAGTAAATGAAACTCAACTGATGGAGTTTTCAATTGATAAAATGGTGAATGGATGATAACATCATGACCAACTCTGTCTGAGAAGTGGGTATCCTCGCATAGGGACTGTTTCCTGGACACAGATTTAGTCCTGGACTAAAAAGCATGCTTAATTTTAAATAGTTAAGTCTAGGCGTAAACTTGTCAGATTTAGTAAATCATCTGTACTGGTTCAAAGTTTGCATCTGCTGTTTTCAAGTGTGGGGGGGACTTAAAAGGAAAGAAGTACAAAGGGGAAACAGAGGTTGAGAGACATATGACTTGAAACGATCACTTTACCTTTTTAATAAAGGCTTCATAAACTGAAGTAGCTGTATGTGTGGAGAACAGACAGATGGGGAAGGATGAGGAATGTGAGGCTGATTGTGAGAGATGTCAGCACATTAACGTTACTTATAGCTGTCTTTCAGTATGTGGCTGTCAAAGAGCGGTGACAGTGTCTAGTTGTCTTTCAGTATGTGACGGTGGTTATTACCGGTAAGCATAGTTGTCACTCATGCCTCCTCAGGACTGGTGTCTCTCTCATACACACCAGCAGTACTACAGACAGACAGTCACTAATACCACTATACAGTATTATGGACACACATTTACATTGACATTTTAGTCATTTAGCAGACGCTCTTATCCAGAGTGACTTACAGTTAGTGCATCCATCTTAAGGCAACTAGGTGAGACAACCACATATCAGTCATAGTAAGTACAGTTCCCACAAAGTCGCTTTCAGCAAAGTCAGTGCTAGTACAATGAAGGTATAGTTTTTTGGGGGGTGGGGGGTTCAGGTACTAATCAAGGTACTCTTTGAAGCGGTAGGTTTTCAGATGTTTTTTTGTGATCTATTAAGGGACTCTGTGGTCACACACCCGACCGCAAGAGGACATTTTTATTTACACCCATGTTTCCTGTAGCCACTAGCAAGGGCATGATGGTGTGAGGCGCTTGCATTCACAGAAAGTCTATTTTAAAATTTGCCAATGTTCTATGCTTCTGCTTATTTTGATGTCTTCACTTTGTGTGTGTCTGTGCAATTGCACCGTGTTAGCCCTGACCTGTAGGGCAAGACTATCACAAATACTGTAACTCTCGTCTGTATCAGGGTTCATTAGCTCTGAGAGCCACCTGCAGCTGACAGGTCTTGGTCGCCTTCCCCTGCTCAGACATCAACCAATGATTGCGTGCCATGTCAATTGCGTGTGGTTTTTGTTTTTATAGCGATAGTCTTTAAACTGGTAGCTAGCGAGGTGAGCTAGCAACTAGCAACTGTATTACTCGCTATACATTTATAGTTGTATACAGAAAGAATGTGTTGGTTGAAGGTGGGAGTTTTTTATTACGCTCTGCATGTATTTGTGTCTGTTTTCAAAGTGAGTCAAAGTCTGTGGCTAGAACACTGTCACCCAGGTCACATTCATAGTTGACTATAGGAGTTGGCTATGCAGCACAAACCGTTCAGGGACCTGTCTAGAGTGAGTCAGGGTGTGAGTCGGCTAATACAATGCCTTTTCTGGTTAATCTTTCTGGGGTGAGCCTCAATAATTTAAAGTGGATTCATTTCCTCGTCTCCTCTCCATCAGCACTGAAAGTATTGGAGAGGCGTAAATGCAATATGATGGATGCCCTACCAGGGTCAACTTGTTAAATAGGGTACGCAACGGAATACATTTTAAAATGTCTTGCAGCAGATAACTAAAATTAGCATTTCTTATTGGATATAGTAGTCCCTCCCTGTTTCAGTCCATTCTCTTCCGTTTTAGTGCATAACAAACACAAACCAAGTATTTATAATCCAGCTTTCTGAAATGCAAATGAAAGGAAGGAAATAATGAAAGGAAACCTTCAGACTAATGAAACACACCCCTGGGAACCTCTACAAAGGGTCATGTCCATGTAAAAAAAGACCCATGAGCACCAACATGAAGTTTATAGGATCATATCAAATTTGGTCTACTTTTTTGTTTGTTTTGACTGCGTTGACTGAGAACACATTCTCATTTACAGCAACAACCTGGGGAATAGTTACAGAGAAGAGGAAAGAGCCAATTGGAAGCTGGGGATGATTCTGTGGCCATGATGGTCAGATTGGGAATTTAGCCAGGACACCTGGGTTAACACTCCTACTCTTACAATAAGTGCCATTGGATCTTTAGTGGCCACAGAGCATCAGGACACCCGTTTAACGTCCCATCCAAAAAATGGAACCCTACACAGGGCAATGGGATATTATTATTTTTTTAGACCAGAGGAAAGAGTGCCTCCTACACCACCTCCAGCAGCATCTGGTCTCCCATCTAGGGACCAACCAGGACCAACCCTGCTTAGCTTCAGAGGAAGGCCAGTCGTGGGATCCAGAGTGGTATGCTGCTGGAGTCTATAACATACTTTGGACTGGGACCAAATGTTTTGTGGCAAAGTAACATTTTCTTAAATTAAAGTTAAATTAACTGTCCTTTTACTGTGCACACACAGAGAGAGTCTGTGGACTGCAGTGAGAGAACACAGTCCGAAGGCACCATGGGTTCTGTAAACAAACTCAACCCCAGATAAGGCTCAACTCCTAGAAACAAAGAGGGAGAGGGAGAGAGAGCGAAAAGTTGGGAGAGGTGAGAGTGAAAGGAGAGAGGGGGAGGTGTGAACATTTTGAAATGGAGGAGGAAACTGACTGTGGGAGTGGAAACAATGATAACACCTAAGAACTGAGAGCGACTGAGGTGAGGAGGTTGCTGTGAAACAATGTAGAGATATAGACGGATGTGGGGAGGGGTGACAGAAAGAGAGCGGGTGCATAAAGCAATTGAAAGTGATAGCAAGTAACAGATGGAGGGATTGTGCTAGAGTAAGAGTTGGTGAAGAAAGGGAAAATGGGGTGAGTAGAGGCAGACACACACATTATAGGCAGATCTGAGCATCAAATACTGCTTCTAGTCTTCAACCCTTGTATATCTGACTGTGTGTTACAGTTGCATACTCGTGTCACCTTGTTGTTTTTCAGGTAGCCTTTTAGGGAAAAGGGTGACTTTGAAACAGTTATGCTGTCATGTCATGATTTTTTTTTTGTTAAAGAACATGGCAGAATTTGGGTTTATGTCATGATTTGTTTTTGATCACCCGAACTCACCAAAATGCTTGTCAGATAAAGTAGATTAGTAGACGACAGAAAGGCTCTCCTAATTGAGGTGGATTTAAATGCCTGTTTGCATGCTTTTTATGTGTGTGATTTGGGGCGTATGTCCGTGTGTGTGTGTCCGTGCGAAGCGTGCATGTTACGCCTGCACCCGTGTGTGTGTGTGTGTGTGTGTGTGTGTAAATTTGCACTTAGCCAACCATATTAGGCAGCAGTTTGTGAGAGCAGGAAGTGGTCAGGGCTCTGATGCCCCGAGTAAGGAACTCTGAGAATGTTTCACTTCTCACACCACCGACACCGCAGAGGATGCGGAAGCGGCTGAGACTTACCGTCTCAAGTGTTACCTTGGCAACGCCGCATGCGACACCTTTGAATCAAATCAAGGTTTATTGGTTGCGTAGACAAATTTGCCGATATCGCAGGTGCCGATATCGAAAATGCTTGTGTTTCTAGCTCCAACAGTGCACTAATACCTAGCATTAAAATACAATTTTAAAAAATACACACCATCCAGAAAAATTGGAATATCAGAATGAGGATTGTCAGACTAGAATGTGTGTGTGTGTGTGTGTGTGTGTGTAATATATATCTATTTATCATAACCAATACAAACAGGTATTCAGACCTTTTGCTATGAGAATCGAAATTGAGCTCAGGTGCACCCCGTTTCCATTGATCATCCTTGATGTTTCTACAACTGCATTCTACAACTGCACCTGTGGTAAATTCAATTGATTGGACATGATTTGGAAAGGCACAAACCTGTCTATATAAGGTCCCACAGCTGTCCATGCATGTCAGAGCAAAAACCAAGCCATGAGGTCAAAAGGAATTGTCCGTAGAGCTCCGAGACAGGATTGTGTCAAGCCACAGATCTGGGGAAGGGTACCAAAACATTTCTGCAGCATTGAAGTTCCCCAAAAAGACAGTGGCCTCCATCATTCTTAAATGGAAGAAGTTTGGAACTACCAAGACTTTTCTTAGAGCTGGCCGCCCGGCCAAACTGAGCAATCGGGGGAGAAGACCCATGGTCAGAGAGGTGACCAAGAACCCAATGGTCACTCTGACGGAGCTCCAGAGTTCCTCTGTGGAGATGGGAGAAACTTCCAGAAGGACGTCCATCTCTGCAGCACTCCACCAATCAGGCCTTTATGGTAGAGTGGCCAGACGGAAACCACTCTTCAGTAAAAGGCACATGACAACCCACTTGGAGTTTGCCACTTGGAAACTCCACGTTTCCAAACTCCACTTGGAGTTTGCCTGGCACTATCCCTTCGATGAAGCATGGTGGTGGGAGCATCATGCTGTGGGGATGTTTTTCAGCAGAAGGCCTGGGATACAAGTCAGGATCGAGGGAAAGATGAACGGAGCAAACTACAAAGAGATCCTTGATGAACCTGCTCCAGAGCGCTCAGGACCTCAGACTGGGGTGAAGATTCACCTTCCAACAGAACAACAACCCTAAGCACAGAGCCAAGACAATGCAGGAATGGCTTCGGGACAAGTCCTTGTGTGGCCAAGCCAGAGCCCGGATTTGAACCCAATCTAACATCTGGAGAGACCTGAAAATAACTGTGCAGCGACGCTCCCCATCCAACCTGGCAGAGCTTGAGAGGATCTGCAGAGAGAGAAATGGGAGAAACTCACTAAATACTGGTGTGCCAAGCTTGTAGAGTCTCACCCAAGAAAACTCAAGGCTCTAATCTCTGCCAAAAGTGCTTCAACAAAGTACTGAGTAAAGGCTCTGAATACTTATGTAAATGTGATATTTCCGTTTTATTTGTAATACATTTTTCAACATTTTAAAAAAACATTGTTTTCGCTTTGTCATTATGGGGTATTGTGTGTAGATATAGTTGAAGTAACACATTTCGTGTTAACGAACTATAGTTTTGACAAGTCGGTTAGGACATCTACTTTGTGCATGACTCAAGTAATTTTTCCAAAAATTGTTTACAGACAGATTAAGTCACTATCACAAAATTCCAGAAAATGTGATGGCTTTAGAAGCTTCTGATAATTCTGACAATTTCAATGCAATGCTACCAAATACTTATTGAGTGTATGTAAACTTCTGACCCACTGGGAATGTGATGTCAGAATAATTTGTTCAGCTTTTATTTCTTTCATTTCACATTCTTAAAATAATGTGGTGATCCTAACTGACCTAAGACGAGGAATTTTTACTAGGATTAAATGTCAGGAATTGTGAAACTGCGTTGTATTTGGCTAAGGTGTATGTAAACTTCAACTGTAGATGAGGGAAAAATAAAATGTAATCAATTTTAGAATAAGGCTGTAATGTAACAAAATTTGGGAAAAGTCAAATGATCTGAATACTTTGTAGAAAACAATGCTGGGCTAGGAGTGTAAACATATTTTCCTTTGTACAGTTGAACTGACTGGCTTGAACAATTTTAGACTGACTGATCTGAGGGGTCTGAATACTTTCCAAATGTGTTGCCGTGAAAAAGTATTTGTCTTTTGGATTTCTCTATTTTTGCAAATGTTTGATATGGGAAGTTATCAGATCTTGAACCAAACACTAATGTTTGATAAACTGAACCTGAGTTTGCAAATAACAGAAAAAAATGATGCTTTATTGATAGAATTACCAAAGTTACACAACACCCAATTCCCCCTGTGTGGAAAAAGTAATTGCACACATACTCTCAAACTGATTGTGCCACCTTTTAGCTGCAAAGACTGCAACCAAATGTTTCATGTAGTTGATTTATAAGTCCCTCACATCACTGTGGAGGAATGTTGGCCCACTTTTGCACGCAGAACTGCTTTAACTCAGCGACATTTGTGGGTTTTCAAGCATGAAAACTGCATAATTCAAGTCCTGCTACAACATCTCAATTGGGATTAGGTCTGGACTTTGACTTAACCATTCCAAAATGTCAAATTTTTTACCTTTTAGACATCTTCATGTAGACTTGATTGTGTGTTTTGGATTATTGTCTTGCTGCATGACCCAGCTGTGGTTCAGCTCACAGACGGATGGCCTGACATTCTCCTGTAGAATTATCTGATACAGAGCAGAATTCATGGTTCCTTCTATTAAGGCAAGTCATCCAGGTCTTGAGGCAGCAAAGCATCCCAAAACCATCACACTACCACCACCATGCTTGTCCGTTTGGTATGAGATTTTTACTGTGGAATGCAGTGTTTGGATATTTTTCCCAAACGATTTCCGAGGGAGTGCGGTGTTGAGCTGTTAACAAAGTGATCATTTGAAAGGTCCTCCTATATGCTTTAATTTCGTTGCAACTTTAGTTGTGATACAAACCTTAGGGTTCTAAGGCTGCATGATGCAACTCGAATGATGATTTGAAAAAAGTTGCATGTAAGGCATGAGCTCTGCTCGGTTTCTTGTGCAGGCTGCACACACTTCATCAGTGTCTCATTCACAATTTGACAAGCACTTGATAATATTTTCAGAATATTCTCAATTGAATCTGGTCTTTACCTATAGTCTAAGATAATACAGTTTGTGTGGAATTATTTTTCAGTCTGCACTCAAATAGTGAATGGAGGTTACCTGCAGTTAAATTTTTAATATGCCAGGAAGGCTGCACCAGTTGTAAAGCAGAATAATGTGGTTAATTGTAAGAATATACAAATATAGCAGAACTAGAAAGCTGGGATCCTCTTTTAAATAGTGGCCAGTCAACTCTTTCACACGCGATTGAGCAATGACTCGGCTAATAAGAACAAGTTTCACTCTGTAGGCTATGGGCTCTCGTACCCTGTTTCAGGGGTCCTAGGCCTGTAGATTACGGTTTATAGATTACGGGTAGAATTAATTGGCCACTAGTATTATTAAGAACCTTATCAAAACATTGGGCTAGGCTCCACGATGCATTTGACTGAGTTGAAAAAGCCGCAAAAAAATGTGTGTGTGGGGGTGGGGGGGGGGGGGGGTGTTATACAGGGGCAGGGGGTAAATACATGTCATTCGTTTGCACTTGAATAGAGAATGGATGATTATTTTCCTGCGGTTCATTTTCATGCCAGCCAGGCTATCTACTCCGGTTGTAACACGAAGCAATGTGCTTAATTTGAAGAAAGTTGAGAATTAAATATAGTAGGCCTAGCCTATAGAAAGCTGATGGGATCCTCTTTTTTTAAGAGGTCATCAAAACTCTGTTTCAGGAAATTGCATGGCCTATAGAGGACTATAACTGTTGCTCAACATGGGGAACCAGCTATGAGGAGCCGGCTCTCGCTGCGCAGCAGGGTGTCCTATTCCGCTCAAATGCCCGAATGCCAGGGCTCTCATGAAGTGTTTGATTTGATTTTTGATTCCATTTGCGTTGCTGTCAGAGTGATTAGAGGGACAATAGAGCACTGAGTACCAGGCCATTAGCGACTGGCCGCTAGCAAGTAGTACTAATGACCATCAGTGGCATCAGAGCGCAGTTTTGGAGAAGCCTAGTTACGGTGACTCAGCGGTCACGTTGAATTTGACTGGTGACTGTCGATGTAGGGCAAATACAGTCACTGTAATAGACCTAGTGGTGTCGCGTTTGACTAGAGCTCATCCCACTCAACTAATTTCCCTCAGCTTCAGTTATTTGGGTAACGTGTTACTTCTGGTCACATTTATTTTTCATAGGAAAAAAAGGGTGCTAAAAAGGCAGAAGTGAGCATATCTCTATTTTTAAAATTATTGCTTTGTGTAATGCATATCTCTTTTAGCCATCTCGAATTTCCTCATCTTTGTGCCATAAAGCAACGTGAACAACAAAGCAATGTCCACAGTTGTGCATTGCACTCCTCGTGGGGTAATGGGGACTATCTTGTTAGTGTTAATTCAGTCATCTCAAACAGGGAATTAACTCTCCTCCTCTGCCTCCCGGACCCTCTTTCTTCCCCTTCTCACTCTCCCTGTTTCTCTCTCAACTCCCTCCCTCTCTTCTCTCTTGCTTTCTCAGTGAGTCCAGTATCTGCCAGGTGCGAGCCACGGTCATGCAGTATGATGATGGTAACAAGCGCTGGGTGCCGGCGGGTGAGGGGGGCCAGGCCTTCAGCAGGGTCCAGATCTACCACAATCCCGTAGCCAACACATTCCGAGTGGTGGGACGCAAGATGCAGGGTGACCAGCAGGTAACTAGTGTACACACACACACCATGAACAAAGAGATTCCTAAGATGCACTGTCTAATAATCGACAGAGCAAAATATAAACGCAACATGTATTGTTGGTCTCATTTTTCATGAGCTGAAATAAAGTATTCCAGAAATTTTCCATACGCACAAAAAACATATTTCTTTCAAATGTTGTGCACAAATTTGTTTACATCCCTGTTAGTGAGCATTTCTCCTTTGCCAAGATAATCCATCCACCTGACAGGTGTTGCATATCAATAAGCTCATTAAACAGCATGATCATTACACAAGTGCACCGAGTGCTGGGGACTAAAAAAGGCCACTCAAAAATGTGCAGTTTTGTCACACAACACAATGCCACAGATGTCTCATGTTTTGAGGGAGCATGCAATTGGCATGCTGACTGCAGGAATGTCCACCAGAGCTGTTGCCAGAGAATTTAATGTTAATTTCTCTTCCATAAGCTACCTCAAACATCATTTTAGAGAATTTGGCAGTACATCCAACCGGTAGACCACGTTTAACCACGCTGCAACAACTACGGTGTCTCATCAAGATCAGTCGCGACCCGACTAATATGTTGGCTAATGAAGATCAAACGCATTTTACAGTATACGTCACAGAAGGGGGTACATTCCCATATGATATCAAATGGAAAAATGCAACTGATATCGATATGGACATTCCATATTGGTGACCACCACTAATACAGTGTGTGTGTATATGCAGTACCAGTCAAAAGTTTGGACACGCCTACTCATTCCAGAGTTTCTTTATTTTGACTATTTTCTACATTGATTTCTTCACTATTATTCTACAAACTATGAAATAACACATATGGCATCATTTAGTAACCCATAAAGTGTTAAACAAATCCAAATATATTTCATATTTTTCAAAGCAGCCCCCCTAGCCTTGATGACAGCTTTGCACAGGCTTGGCATTCTCTCAACCAGCTTCAGCTGGAATGCTTTTCCAATAGTCTTGAAGGAGTTCCCACATATGCTGGGCACTTGTTGGCTGCTTTTCGTTCACTCTGCGGTCCAACTCATCGTGAACCTTCTCAATTTGGTTAAGGTCGGGGGATTATAGAGGCCAGGTCATCTGATGCAGTGCTCCATCACTCTCCTTCTTGGTCAAATAGCCCTTACACAGTCTGGAGGTGTTTTAGGTCATTGTCCTCTTGGAAAAACAAATGATAGTCCAACTAAGTGCAAACCAGATGGGATGGCATATCGCTGCAGAATGCTGTGGGAGCAATGCTGGTTAAATATGCCTTGAATTCTAAATAAATCACTGGCCATGTCACCAGCAAAGCACCATCACACAACCTCCTCCATGCTTCACGGTGGGAACCACACATGCGGAAATCATCTTGTCACCTTCTCTGCTTCTCACTAAGACATGGCAGTTGGAACCCAAAAAAAATCTCACATTTGGACTCATCAGACCAAAGGACAGATTTCCACTGGACTAATGTCCAGTGACCCAAGCAAGTCTCTTCTTATTATTGGTGTAATTTAGTATTGGCTTTTTATTTGTGTCCATTTATTTTGGCTGCAATTTCTGAGACTGGTAACGCTAATGAACTTATCCTCTGCAGAAGAGGTAACTCTGGGTCTTCCTTTCCTGTGGCGCTCCTCATGAGTGCCAGTAGTTCATCATAGTTCTTGAAATTTTCCGCATTGACTGACCTTCATGTCTTAGAGTAATGATGGACTGTTGTTTCTCTTTGCTTATTTGAGCTGTTCTTGCCATAATATGGACTTGGTCTTTCACCAAATAGGGCTGTCTTCAGTATACCACCCCTACCTTGTCACAAGACAACTGATTGGCTCAAACTCATTAAGGAAAGACATTCCACAAATTAACTTTTAATAAAGAACACCTGTTAATTGAAATGCATTCCAGGTGACTACCTCATGAAGCTGGTTGAGAGAATGCCAAGAGTGTGCAAAGATGTCAAGGCAAAGGGTCTGTACTTTGAAGAATCTCAAATATAAAATAGATTTAGATTTGTTTAACACTTTTTGTGTTGCTACATGATTCCATATGTGTTATTTCATAGGTTGTTGTCTTCACTATTATTCTAACTCTTGAATGAGTATGTTTGTCCAAACCTTTCACTGGTACTCTATATAGTGCCTTCGAAAAGTATTCAGACCCCTTGACTATCAGAAATACCTTATTTATATAAGTAACCTTCATTATGGGGTATTGTGTTTAGATTGATGAGGGATCTCTGCTCATCAAGATTAGTCTCATTAGTATTGTTGGGGCTTCATGTGTCAGCTGTCTTCCTCTTTCTTTCAGTCTTCCCTATCTCACTTCTGTTTACTGTGTGCCACTACCTCTGCTCTCGAGCTAATGCCTTCCTCTCACACTAGGGTAGTGGAAGACCCACAGTAGCATTAGAGAGCCCTAACAAAGCCTAACGTACAGTGTTGGAAAAAGTACTCCGTTGTCAAACTTGAGTAAAAGTAAAGATGCTTTAATAGGGAAAATGTATTATTACAAATGTACATATTGCCTTTAGAAATGTAGAGGAATTAAAGTTGTCAGAAATATAAATTGTAAATTACAGATACCCCAAAAAACAACTTAAGTAGTACTTCCAAATGATTTTTTTATTCATTACTTTACACCACTGCTAACCTAAAGGCTACTTTAGTTAAACGTATCCTAGCGTAGCATCTTTTTCAAAATATCTGTTGCTTTGGAAAGGCAATGGAGGGTCCACACTAGTAGCACAAGACTTCGCCTCACCTAACATAGTAGCTCAGTTTCACTAAAGGCTCCTGTTTTTTTTTAATGCACCTCTGCGTCACTGGTTCCACAGAGAGGGGATTTATACACGTATTGCACCAACATGTATAATCCGACAAATAGCAATAGATGAACATAAAGGGATGTGAGGGGAACGATCTTGAAATTCAAAGGCTATAAAGACCAATCTAGGTTCCACACACACACACACACACACACATTCTCACAGTGAACGCCTACTGTCATTCCACTTGTAGTTTCTCATTGCCTTTTTACTTCCTGCTTGACACTCCTAGGTGGTGATCAACTGCCCAATCGACAAGAGGCTGAAGTACAACCAGGCTACACCCAACTTCCACCAGTGGCGGGAAGCCCGGCAGGTGTGGGGGCTGAACTTCGGCAGCAAGGAGGAAGCCGTTCTCTTCGCTAACGGCATGATGCATGCCCTGGAGGTGCTGAGTGCACTCACTGACTCGGGTAGGATCTATAATATAGGATCAAATATTGAAGAAAAAAAAACATTTTGCAAAAGAAATGGTACTTTTTGTCCTGGTTCCTTTTTGTCTTTTGTTTCTCGCTGCAATCACGGATTGGATTGCTTAAAGATTTAATCTGCAGTAGGTGAAACAGCGCCATTGTCTGCCCCACCGCTTTTGTCGATGGTTAAACAAATTGCAGTATATATTCTGCTGTTCTATAGCGCATGCAATGATGTCAGAGAAGAGGAAAAAAAGTTGCTGTTTGCAATAACTTCTTTGTAATATCGCAAATGGACTTGGCAGTTTCACCATTAAGGATTCCAGCTTTAATCTATCTAATGGTGTTAGTTATTGTCAGAAGGAGAAGGGAAGGATGCATTTTGTAAAGTTTTTTTAACAGAACTGCTAAAATACTCACTCACTCAGTCAGTTTCTCTCCTCAGGCAACTCCTCTCTCCCTCGCCCTGTCCAGAATGGACCCTCCCCAGAGGAGCTGGAGCAACAGAGGAGGTACCATTCACATGATTTTAGTTGGGGGGGGGGGGGGGGGGGGGGGTGCAGTAGGTCTGGTTTCTGTCAGCAGAGGGGAGATGAAAGTATTGCAAGTGTTGTTTTTTTGTTTTACTAAGACTGGTGAAAGGGAACTTGGCTATTGCCTATCTGACTGTTGTTTAGTAGGTAATTAGTGTATTTTAAGTATAGGTCTCTATACTTATTTAAATTTTGCTAGGGTAAATGATGTTCACAACGTTTTTACTCACAATGCTCAGTATAGATAGACCGTTCTAAAAACGCTGCCCCCTAGAATTCCAGCAACAAGTACAGAATATTGGACTAGACTGTAGACTGAATCCATCCCAATCAGTTCACATGCCTATAATTCTGAGCATTACAGATAGAAGAGTAATGAACAGAATAAACATGCCTTCAGAAAGTATTCCTACCCTTGACTTAATCCACATTTTGTTGTTACACCCTGAATTCAAAATGGATTAAATAAATTAAAAATGCACTCATCTACACACAATACCCTATAATTATTTTACAAAATTCTTGCAACAAATAGAATGTTATATACAGTGCATTCTGAAAGTATTCAGAACCCTAGACTTTTTCCACATTTTGTTACGTTACAGCCTTATTCTAAAATGTATTAAATTGTTTGAGATTGAGATGGCCAAATGATCAGACACTGGACAGAGGAACTCTGCCTAGAAGGCCAGCATCCCGGAGTCGCCTCTTCACTGTTGACGTTGAGACTGGTGTTTTGCGGGTACTATTTAATGATACTGCCAGTCGAGGACATTTGAGGCGTCTGTTTCTCAAACTAGACACTCTAATGTACTTGTCCTCTTGCTCAGTTGTGCACCGGGGCATCCCACTCCTCTTTCTGTTCTGGTTAGGGCCAGTTTGCGCTGTTCTGTGAAGGGAGTAGTACACAGTGTTGTACGAGATCTTCAGTTTCTTGGCAATTTCTTGCATGAAATAGCCTTAATTTCTCAGAACAAGAATAGACTGACGAGTTTCAGAAGAGAGGTCTTTGTTTCTGGACATTTTGAGCATGTAATCGAAACCACAAATGCTGATTCTCCAGATACTCAACTAGTCTAAAGAAGGCCAGTTTTATTGCTTCTTTAATCAGCACAACAGTTTTCAGCTGTGCTAACATAATTGCAAAAGGGTTTTCTAATGATCAATTAGCCTTTTAAAAGTATAAACTTTGATTAGCTAACACAACGTGCCATTGGAACACAGGAGTGATTGTTGGTGATAATGGGCCTCTGTGCGCCTATGTAGATATTCCATTAATGATATTCGGTTTCCAGCTACAATAGTCATTTACAACATTAACAATGTCTACACTGTATTTCTGATCAATTTGATGTCATTCTAATGGACAAGGAATGGGCTTTTCAAAAACAAGGACATTTCTAAGTGACCCCAACCTTTTGAAAGGTAGTGTACCAATGAGATGAGTAAAGCAGTATGTATACATCAGTAAAGTGACTGGTGTTCCATTATTAAAGTGGCCAGTGATTTCATGTCTATGTATACAGGGCAGCAGCCTCTAAGGTGCAGGGTGGAGTAGCCGGGGGTAGCCGACTAGTGATGGCGATTTAACAGTCTGATGGTTGTGAGAGAAGCTGTTTTTCAGTCTCTCAGTCCCGGCTTTGATGCACCTGTACTGACCTCGTCTTCCGGATGATAGGGGGGTGAACAGACTGGGGCTCAGGTGGTTGATGTCCTTGACATCGGAGGCTGTAGGTGTCCTGGAGGGAAGGCAGTGTGCCTCCGGTGATGTGTTGGGCAGACCGCACCACCCTCTGGTCAGCCCTGTGGTTGCAGGGGGTGCAGTGGCTGTACCAAGCGGTGATGGGGTGGTGATGGGGTGGCAGGTAGCGTTAAGAGCGTTGGACTAGTTACCGAAAGGTTGCAAGATCGGATCCCCGAGCTGACATGGTGAACATCTGTCGTTCTGCCCCTGAACAAGGCAGTTAACCCACTGTTCCTAGGCCGTCATTGAAATTAAGGATTTGTTGTTAATTGGCTTGCCAAGTTAAATAAAGGTAAAAAAAATAATTAATACAGCCCGACAGGATACTCTCAATTGTGCATCTGTAAAGGTTTCGGAGGGTCTTAGGGGCCAAGCTGAATTTCTTCAGCCTCCTGAGGTTGAAGAGGCGCTGTTGCGCCTGTTGCGCCTTCTTCACCACACGGTCTGTGTGGGTGTACCATTTTCAGATCGCCATTGATGTGTACGCCGAGGAACTTGAAGCTTTCCACCTTCTCTACTGCGGTCCCATCGATGTGGATAGGGGCGTGCTCCCTTTGCTGTTTCCTGAAGTCCACGATCAGCCCCTTCATTTTGTTGACGTTGAGGGAGAGGTTATTTTCCTGGCACCACTACGCCAGGGCCCTCACCTCCTCCCTGTAGGGTGTTTTGTCATTGTTGGTAATCAGCACTACCACTGTTGTGTCGTCTGCAATCTTGATGATTTGAGTTGGAGGCATGCGTGGCCACGCTGTCATGGGTGAACAGGGAGTACAGGAGAGGGCTGAGCATGCACCCTTGTGGGGCCCCTGTGTTGAGGATCAGTGAAGTGGAGATGTTGTTTCCTACCTTCACCATCTGAGGGCATCCTGTCAGGAAGTCCAGGACCCAGTTGCACAGGACGGAGTTCAGACCCAGGGCCCCAAACTTAATAATGAGCTTGGAGGGTACTATGGTGTTGAAGGCTGAGCTATAGTCAATGAACAGAATTCTGACGTAGATATTCCTTGTTCAGATGGGGTAGGTCAGTGCGATGGCGATTTCATCGTCTGTGGATCTATTATGACTAAGCAAATTGAAGTGGTGTCAGGTAAGGTGGAAGTGATATAATCCTTAACTAGCCTCTCGAAGCACTGTATGGTGACAGAAGTGAGTGCTATGGGGCAATAGTCATTTAGTTAAGTTGAAGCAGTGGGGACAGCAGACTGGGATGGGGAGAGGTTGAATATGTCCGTAAACACTCCAGCCAGCTGGTCTGCACATGCTCTGAGGACTCGGCTAGGGATGCCGTCTGGGCCAGCAGCCTTGCGAGGATTAACACGCTTGAATGTCTTACTCGCGTCGGCCATGGAGAATGAGAGCCCACAGTCCTTGGGAGCAGGCCTCGTCGGTGGCACCGTGTTATCCTCAAAACTGGCAAAGGTGTTTAGCTTGTCTGGAATCAAGACTTCGGTGTCCGTGACGTGGCTGGTTTTCTCTTTGTAATCTGTGATTGTCTGTAGACCCTGCCACATACGTCTCGTGTCTGAGCCGTTGAATTGCGACTCATATTTACTTCTTACATATATTTACATTTGGTTCCACAGGGGATTACACTTCATGTAGTCACTGAAGGGATGGTGTTAGAGCTATTAACATAAAGAAGATTTATTGAAATGAGAAATGTGTTTGAAACCTGTCTGTATATTGGCATCTAAATGGTATTTTTAACAAAGCCATTACAGGATAATCGAGGTAGGAAAACACAGGCAAACCGGCGTTAACCAATATAAGAGACTCTGACTATATTCCAGCTGAAAGCTAGCCATTCAAGAGACATGGTAATAGACTTGAGAATCCTCCTCACTGCAAGGAACCAGAAGAGACCTGCTTAACCTATGACATGAGCCAGCCAGGTATAGTTGACCATTTGAGATGACGCTGTGTCCTCCATTTGAGGTGTCCTCTACCTTGAATATACAGGTTTACTGGGGAGTGTCGCCTGGTCATTGATAATGGGATAGACCAGACTGGTATAAACTGGTGTCTGAACAAACATGTTAGGTGTCACTAAAACCTAATACTGACGCTAACACAATCAGGTCCTGTGTGGCTCAGTTGGTAGAGCATGGGCGCTTGCAACACCAGGGTAGGGGGTTAAATTCCTGCTGATGCCATCTAAATGAAAATTAATGCATGCACTACTGTTAGTTACTTTGGAATAAAGTGTTTGCTAAATAACATATTATTCTAATCTACTATACTGTATACACACTAATCTACAGTAACACACTCTAACCTACAATAGACTGATCTCTCATTGTGTCTCACCTTTTGTGTGTCCCTGCGTTTATACTTGTTTGTGAACATTATTTTATAAAGAACTCTGTCTCCCCCTCGCAGACTGGAGCTGCAGAGGCAGGAGCAGCAGGAGAGAGAGCGGCTGGAGAACGAGAGACCGGCCGCACCCATCCCCCCTGCAGCCCCGCCTGCTCCTCCCTCTGCCCCCGGTGGCCCCCCAGCTCCCCCAGGCCCCCCACCCCCACCTGGCCCCCCACCCCCACCTGGCCCCCCACCCCCACCTGGCCCCCCACCACCCCCTGGATCCGGGGCCCCACCTGCCCCACCTCAGTCTGGTGGAGGGGGGGGAGGGGGCGATGGAGGAGGTCTCGGAGGGCCCGGGGGACTAGCTGCAGCCCTAGCAGGAGCCAAACTACGCAAATCGGCCAAGGTGAGACCAGTGTCATGGCCATTTTCCAGGTTACATTTATCGCAGTCATACTGCGCCTTTGACCAGATCTCACAAGGCTTGGAGAAGTGTTTAACGCAGGGCACTCCAACCCTGTTCATGGAGCGCTACCGGCCCGGAAGTTTATCGCTCCAAACCTAGTCTAAAATATATATTTTTTCAATTCTGCTGGTCTACACGACCATCTCCATATTTTCAAAGCCAAAACAGGTTTTTAGAAAAAGTTTGCACTTAGGTTCTGAATAGTTTTTATATTTACTATGAGACTCGAAATTGAGCTCCGCTGCATCCTGTTTCCAATGATCGTCCTTGAGATGTTTCTACAGCTTGATTGGAGTCCACCTGTGGTAAATTCAATTGATTGGACATGATTTGGAAAGGCACACACTTGTCTATATAAGGTCCCACAGTTGACAGTGCATGTATGAGCAAAAACCAAGCCATGACGTCAAAGGAATTGTCCGTAGAGCTCCGAGACAGGATTGTGTCGAGGCACAGATCTGGGGATGGGTACCAAATTTTTTTTTGCAGCATTGAAGGTCCCCAACAACTCTGTGGCCTCCATCATTCTTAAATGGAAGAAGTTTGAAACCACCAAGACTCTTCTTAGAGCTGGCTGCCCGGCCAAACTGAGCCTTGGTCAGGGAGGTGACCAAGAACCCAATTGTCACTCTGACAGAGCTCCAGAGTTCCTCTGAGGAGATGGGAGAACCACTCCTCAGTAAAAGGCACGTGACAGCCCACTTGGAGTTTGCCAAAAGGCACCTAAAGACTCTCAGACCATAAGAAACAAGATTCTCTGCTCTGATGAAACCAATATTGAACTTGTTTGCCTGAATGCCAAGTGTCACGTCTGGAGGAATCCTGACATCATCCCTACGGTGAAGCATGGTGTTGGCAGCATCATGCTGTGGGGGTGTTTTTCAGCAGGAGGGACTGGTAGACAAATCAGGATCAAGGGACAGATGAACGGAGCAAAGTACAAAGAGATCCTTGATGGAACCCTGCTCCAGAGCACTCCAGACCTCAGACTGGGGCAAAGGTTCACCTTCCAACAGGACAACAACCCTAAGCACACAGCCAAGACAACCCAGGAGTGGCTTCGGAACAAGTTTCTGAATGTGGCCCAGCCAGAGCCCGGACTCTTGTGAGGTGTCTGTATTTCTGATCAATTTTATGTTACATCTTCCAAGCTTTGGAGACCAGGAATACTTATTTCCTAAATAGCCGTTCAAGTTTTTCTTAATCACTAATCCAGAATAGTTCCTGTTTTCGTTACAACATTGTTGTATATTCAGTGAGTTGGACACCTTTCCAATGCTTCATTCCTTCCTCCCTTTCTTGAGGTAATCACTGGTCTGTAAGTGAGTGGAGATAGGTGAAGACATGGTTTCCATCTTTCACAAATCTGTGTGTCAGATCAGTGATTTCCTTAAAGAAGGAAGGGAAAAATGAATCTTGAAAGAGCCTGTTTATCTCTTTAGGAGGATGATGGTGCGGCAGCACCCCCTCCATCGGGAGGAGGAGGAGGTGGTGGTGGTGGGGGAGGAAATCTGATGGGGGAGATGAGTGCCATCCTGGCCCGACGGTGAGCCACTGCCTTAGTCTTTGTTACACACTCTTCCAGCCCCACATGTATGATGAGTGTTTGTGTTTGTCAAGTGTGTGTGTGTGCTTACGATCATATGGCTTTGCGTGTGTAAGATTGCAGAGGCTAAGCTGTTGTCTTCATTGTCTTTTTATACAGGAAGAAAATGTCAGATAATCCAGGCGCAAAGAAGGATGTGCCCAGCAATGTAAGTCTATTGTAAATCATTTCATAATAAATCTGTGTGTGTGTAAGCTGCAAGTCAAGTCACACTGTGCTAAAGGGATGAAGCAATGTCATTTTATGCTTTTAGGAAGACTCCTCAAAGTCCTCAGGCCAAGGTGGTGAGTAGATCCGCTGAAGTCTTCATTCACTCCTTCTGTATTTGAGTGGGCGTGCACATGGAGGCTATTCCAGAAAGCATATGTTTTCAAGAAATATTCATTAGGCACCACCAAATGAACAAAAATGCACCGAAATGGGGAGGGACTAGCTGAACTTGTCCAACAAGAAACAACTCCCATGTGCATACCCATTTTTGTTTTCTGTTGCTATTTTTTATTTTTTTTCTGCGGTGTGCACTAATGAATACAACCCAGATCTCTTGTCTCATATGAATGTTCTCCTCTCCTTTGTCTGATTTGAGCTGTGAAGCATTTGTTGGCCTTTTATTGACTAAAATATCATATATATTCTTTGATTCATAATTCTCATGATCTCCTTTTGCCGTGACAGACAGCCTCAGGAGACCGTGGGAGAAATCAGCCACCATTCCAAGGTAGGGAGCTCCCTGGTCAGTTGAACATCAACACAATTAACACCACCACACTCTCGTCTCTCGTACCTGTGGTGCAGGAAATCACAGCCCAGTTCACCTCCCCCCCTGTTTATTACTTTTCTACAATAATTGTTTTTTATGTGTACTATGGGAGGACAAAACTAGACGGGCACAAATTCAATATTTTTCTATCCCACCTCTGTAAAGAGAGCGTGTTTTGTGTTTTGAGAGAATCTTGCATGTCTCAAACAGGACTAACTCAACCACCAAGACCCAGCTGCAGGAGAGCAGCCCCACCTCCACCACCCCTGCTCTTCCTCCTGCCCCCCCTTCTCCATCCTCTGCCCCATTGCCCAGGTACACCCTATTTGCCCCACCCTACCCTTATCCCTAGACCCTAATGCTGGCGCTCCATGTCTGTCTGCAGCTTCTCCGCAGCTACTCCACTGGTGTAGGGTGAAGTTGCCCCTAGACGCTGGTCTTGGGTCAGTTTTGCATTTCCCCAACTAATGGTTGAAGTTAGGATTGGGGAGAGGAAGCGGATATTAGATCTGTACCAAGGGGAAACTTCACCCTGGGGTGTCCCACTAGGGAACTACCAATAGCCCTGTGTGCTACGTGTGGCCTCTTGTGCCAAGGGATTAAGCAACACAATGCTTTGAACATTATAGTTTTTGCCCTAGCACTAACACATCGGATTCTATTCAAAGGCTTGATAATGATGATTGATTGTATGTATTTTAGTGCAAGGGCAAAAACTAAAATATGCACCTCTCCAGGACCAGGATTGAGAAACACTCTGCTTTAGGTCCTAGCAATCCTCAAGGCCTGGTCATGTATTTGGTGTTCTCTGTTTTTGTCTTTTTCCGTCTTGTTAAGATTTAAAAAAGGGGTCACAAAAATAGAGCAAGAGATGGTTTCAGTCAACAGCATGTTTGTCCTGCTCCTGCTAATGACAAGGCCTAGCCCAGAAACAACCCTCTATACACCCTAGTCCAGGGGTCGGCAACAAGCCCGCAAGTGATTTATTTTGCCCACCCCCCCCCCACACACACACAAAAAATATATATATATTTATTATTTTGGGGGGGGAATTTTCATTTTTGGTATAACAAATAAAATCCCCAAAAATCACGGAGTTTTATTTAGGAAATCTGTTCCCAAGTATTCCCACAATTACAAAAAGAGATGTGATTGGGTCTCAATGTATTCAAAGTATGACATTTTTATTTTCAAATACAATCTCTTTTGGGGCTTGGTTGTGGTCAATTTGCAATGTACACATTATAATTATTTTCTGGCTCCCAACCATTTGCCCAACAAAAATCTAGTTGCCTACACCTGCCCTAGGCATTGGTGTAGATTTGAAGGGATTGGAAAAGCAATATGGTAAATAAAAAAATAATCTTAGCCTATCAGAGGGTAAGGTAGGGCAACTACCATATTGTTTATAGTGCCAGTCCAATTCTTTCATATCAACATCAAGTGCCAAGAGGTTAGGGTATGTTTCTGGAATGAGGCTTCTCTCAAGTCAAACAATTGTCTCACCCCCTCAGATTTGGAAGCAAAATTGATTAACTCAAGATAAGTGGCTATGATAAGTTAAATCTGGTGTACTAGTACATAGTTGGAAAAAAACTATTGTAAGTAATGTAGCCAAAGTCACACCACACTGACGATTGAAAATACTTCCGTTTCTATGTCTGTACAAGACCAGCAGAGGGGTGTTATCCACTCCTCATTGGTCTGCTATGGCTGTTACCACAGTGACAAGATGGCTGGATAGCAGCCGTGGCAGCCTTTATTTAACTAGGCAAGTCAGTTAAGAACAAATTCTTATTTACCGCCTACACCGGCCAAACCTGGACGACGCTGGGCCAATTGTGCACCGCCCCATAGAACTGCCAATCACGGCCAGATGTGATACAGCCTTGACTTGAACTAAGGTGTCTGTAGTGACGCCTTAGACCACCGCGCCACTCGGGAGCGTAACAAACCGCCACTTTTGGCCAAACCGAGCTTCCATATCCTCGGTCTTTGTTGTTGACCTCCCGCTCTCTGCCCATCTTGTCCCACGATTCAATCCTTTTTTCCCCCATTCTCTACCTGTTTCTCTCTCATCTCTCTCTCCTTCTCCCATCGCTCACTCCCTTCTCGCCCCTCTCTCTTGCTCTCTCTCGCTCTCCTTCTCCCATCGCTCTCGCTTCCCTCTCTCTCTCGCTCTCCTCCTCCCATCGCTCTCACTCCCTTCTCGCCCCTCTCTCTTGCTCTCTCTCGCTCTCCTTCTCCCATCGCTCTCACTCCCTTCTCGCCCCTCTCTCTTGCTCTCTTTCTCTCTCGCTCTCCTTCTCTCATCGCTCTCACTCCCTTCTCGCCCCTCTCTCTTGCTCTCTTTCTCTCTCGCTCTCCTTCTCCCATCGCTCTCGCTTCCCTCTCTCTATCACTCTCCTTCTCCCATCGCTCTCGCTCCTCTCTCTCACTTTCTCCTCCTCCCATCGCTCTCACTCCCATCTCGTTCCTCTCGGTCTATATCTGTTTCTGACAGGATGAAGGCAGTGAACAACACCACTGCCAGCACAGGCAGTGAAGACACAGAGATGGAGAGAATCAAACAGGTAAGCTCCACCTTTGACCTGTTAATGTTGTCTTTAAAGGATTACTGTCATGTAGACTAGACATAACAGGAGGCCATTGCTCCTCTACTAATGGTGGATAAAGACAATCTATTGGCATCATTCTCAGATAATACTATTTTGATTTGTGTGTTTAGGACATCCTTGAGGAAGTGAGAAAAGAGCTCCATAAAGTGAAAGATGAAATTATCGGGGGTAAGTTCCTGATTTGGCCCGTCCCATTCAAGGAGCACTCCCTAGCGTTTTCTTTTTTTGTTACTAACAGTACAGTCAATAAGAATCACAATACATTTTTGCTCCAGCCACTGCAGTATATTTATATACCTTTTACACACATTATTTATTTGGTTTAATATTATTTTCTCAATTCTCATTATTACAAATCATATCTCAGAATAAGTCATACTGATATATATGATTTGTAATGATGACAATTGAGAAAATATTATTAATCCATGAGGTATTTAAAATAAATAATTTGTAGGTTCGGACAATATGTGAGGATTTTTGGAGCCTCTCTCTTTCTCGCTAATTCCCCCTCTTTCTCTTTCAGCATTTATCCAGGAGCTGCAGAGGAGAGACCCAGTATAGTCTCTCAACATATATCCACTGGCACCTGGACAGAAGATGGTGGGGAGGGGTGGATGGATCATGCGCTTCCTGCACTGTTCAGGCTGTTCTCCCTCAGTGTTCTACTCACCACATACCTATACGTTTAGGATTGTACCAATCGGCACTCTTCCGAAATTCTGTTTGCCGTTATTTTTCTCGTTTCAAGAGCTTTGCTGTGCCTCTCTTGCTCCGCCATCACTGCCTACCTTACTCTATTCTACTCACCTCCCAAGTCAACTCCCATATCTTACCTGTGTCCATTTCTGGCCTTACTCTTCACTAGAGAAAACAATTCAGGGAATATCATCGACCACACCATCGAAACGCAGTACATTTCCAACAGTTGCACATTTAAAAGTCAACCTAACTTTGGTCGCTGCAGCAGAAGTACATTTTTTGGTATATTTTTGTAATGAACTGCAGTAGTTGACCACAGGGGGGCACTGTGAATCAGGATAATCGCACATGAAGCCTATCTCTGTAGTTTCTGTACTACCCAGGAGCAGTCAGGGAACTACAAATCCCAGCTCGCAACAATAAGGGAGTTCTCCTGGTTAAATTTCTGTCTGTCTGTCTACAGCTATTAAAAGTAAGGTGCTGATCTTGGGTCAGTTTTGCATTTTCCCAACTAATGGTTAAGTTAGGATTAGAGGCGGGGAACCTGTTCCTAGATCTCTACCAAGGGGAAACTTCACCCCGGGGGCCACTTTATACTGGTTGTCCTCTGAGCTCTGGCTACACCTCACATCAACTGTTTTTTTTTCACCTCAGTGATTAGCGGAAGCATATCAGCTAGGACCGTCTGCACCGGGTCCTATTCCAGTTACCATGCCCACTTTTCCATGTAGCACAGACAACCCCAGCAGACCACCTATAGATGACAAAAGGGCCCAATCCCAAAACAACCCCTAGCCCCTGCAACCTCTGCCTCACTAGTAGAGATGTGAGAAGATTGGTGTAAGCAATATGGAAAAATGTCATTCAGCCAATCAGCGCAAGTTGGAGCTATTACCATATTACTTACGACAGTCTCATCCATTCAGATCTCCACAAGTACATAGGGCAAGGGGTCGATATGGGATATGATGACAGTTTGCCACCTGGACACAGAAACATAATTATTAGAATGGGCATTGTCCTCTAAAAGCAATGAACAATTGTTGATTGGATGTTAGATGAACAATTGTATCTATTTAAAGAATGACTAAATATTTTCTACGCACTTTAATGCCTGACATTTCCTATCTCCCTGTGAAGCACATCCAATAGGTTGCCAACCATATCCATTCCCCAATGACATGGAGACCTATGCCTGTTCTGTCCATTCTATTTCTAATCTCCTAACGCTGCCTACTCTTCTAGTCGCCACATAAGAAAAGAGGAGTGGAGCAGGTTGGGGACTGTACCTGGTATGATTCTGCTGCAGTTCAGGCAACTGCAACGTATCACTGTGCAGTCCAGGGACTTGTACTTGACTGTGTAGGATCTTCTAAAGATACAGTGCCTTCAGAAAGTATTCACACCCCCTTGACTTTTTCCACATTTTGTTGCGTTACAGACTGAATTTCAAATGGATAAAATGTAGATATGTCACTGATCCACATACAATATCCCATAATGTAAAAAGTGGAATTTTGCTTTTAGAATTTTTCTTTACAAATTAATACAAAATGAAAAACGAAAATGTCTTGAGTCAATAAGTATTCAACCCCTTTGTTATGTCAAGCTAAATAAGTTCAGGAGAAAAACATTTGCTTATCAAGTCATGTAAGTTGCATAGACTCACTCTGTGCAATAATAGTGTTTAACGTGATTTTTGAATGACTACCCGATCTCTGTACCCTACAGAGCGCAGCGGTCTAAGGCACTGCATCTCAGTTCAAGAGGTGTCACTACAGTCCCTGGTTCGAATCCAGGCTGTATCACATCCGGCCGTGATTGGGAGTCCCATAGAGCAGGGCACAATTGGCCCAGCGTCATCCAGGTGATGGCCGGTGTAGGTCGTCATTGTAAATAAGAATTTGTTCTAAACAGACTTGCCTAGTTTAAATAAAGATTAAATATGCTGCCACAGCCACTATCCAGCCATCTTGTCACTGTGGTAACAGCCATAGCACCACAGAAAGTTGCAGACCAATGTAACTGACTTGCCAAGTTAAATAAAGGTATAATAAAAATACAATTATCTGTAAGGTCCTTCAGTTGAGTAGTGAATTTCAAGCACAGATTCAACCACAAAAACTGAGGTTTTCCAATGCCTCACAAAGAAGGGTACCTATTGGTAGATGGTATAATAAAATATACCATTGAGCATGGTGAAGTTATTAATTACACTTTGGATAGTGTACCCAGTCACTACAAAGATACAGGCATCCTTCCTAACTCAGTTGCCGGAGAGGAAGGAAACCACTCAGGGATTTCACAATGAGGCCAATGGTGATTTTAAATGACGGTTATGGGAGGGGAACTGAGGATGGATCAATGATAGTGTTACTCCACAATATTAACCTAAATGACAGAGTGAAAAGAAGGAAGCCTGTACAGAATAAAAAATGTTCCAAAGCATACATTCTGTTTGCAGTGAGGCACACAAATAATAATGCAAAGAAATGAACTTTTTGTCTTGAATACAAGGTGTTATGTTTGGGCCAAATCCAACATCACTGAGTACCACTCTTCATATGTTCGAGAATGGTTGTGGCTGCATCATGTTATGGGTATGCTTGTATTGGCAAGGACTAGTTTTTTGGGGGGATAAAAATAAACTTAATCGAGCTAGGTACAGGCAATCTGGTTCAGTTTGCTTTCCAACAGACACTGGGAGACAAATTCACCTTCCAGCAGGACAATAATCTAAAACACAAAATGTGAAGAAAAAAAGTTAAGGTTTGTGAATACTTTCTGAAGGTACTGTACTTAATAATACTTCGGTGGCAGCTAACATGAGAGACGCCAATCTTAGCTAATGCAACTCTGCCTCGTCACCTGAACACACTTACAATCGAATAGCTTTGTTATTAAGCAAAAAATAATAGTACTTAAATTGCATATGGTTTTCTATTTCCATTGGAAATACTGTGGTAATGACAATGGAACATATTTTGGATGTATTTTTTGATATATTATAATTGTTATTTTGGATTTATTAAGGGTGATTTTCTATTGGAAAGAATGATATTTACACTGAAATTTGTGAGAGAAAATGCCTTTAAGACACCTGTTTGGAGTTGCCTTTCTGGTCAAATACAGCTCTTGTATTAAACTATTGTCTGTCTCATCTGTTGTTTTGGGTGGGTGGAGAGACTAGGGATGTATTTAACAGTTTTCATAGTAGCAGTTATATTTACTTGAATGCACACCATTTATATACCGCAAGAATATGCAGTGTTTTGTGTGAGTGTGTGTGTGCATCACCTAGTAGAGGGCTAGTGATTTCTGTTCAATGGTCTGATGGCCTGGTAATAGGAGCAGTTTTTTAATCTCTCTGTCTTAGCTCTGATGCACCTGGACGGTAGCTGAGTGAACAGTCTGTGGCTCGGGTAGCTGAGGTCCTTAATGATCTTCTTGGCCTTCCTTTGTGGAGCGCAGGCAACGTGCCCCCGGTGATTTGTTGGGGTGCCAGCACCACCTTCTGGAGAGCCATGCGGTTGTGGGCGGAGCAGTTGCTGTACCAAGCAGTGACGCAGCCCAACAGAATGCTCTCAATGGCGCATCTGTAGAAGTGTGCGAGGGACTTGGAGGCCATGACAAATTTCTTCAGCCGCCTGAGGTTGAAGAGGCACTGTTGCGCCTTCTTCTCCACAATGTTGATGTGGCGAGACTGTTGCGGTCATGAAATTTTGTCAGCCGGTTGTCATGCGAAAGACTGCCGGTGTTGCGGTAATTGGCATTATTCATTAACATAAACACGTTTACCATCGCCAGGCCTCCATGCACACAAGCCCCTGATGCGCGCCTTTGGAACATCTACATTTAAAAAGTTGAACAATCAATTTAATATACACCATCACAATGAATACCATTTTTGGCCTTTCTAGGGAGCTTTTCCTAGCCAACGTGCTTCAACACCTGCATTGCTTGCTGTTTGGGGTTTTATCCTGGGTTTCTGTGTAGCACTTTGAGATATCAGCTGATGTACGAAGGGCTATATAAATACATTTGATTTCAATACATTATTCATTTTAGGTAGGTCTAAAGAAACATTTTGATATGAAGAAAATGTTTTTCAGAGGAGCAGAATATGAGTTGGCCTACTGTATGTTATCTGGCTATGCCCCATGCTGTAGGCTTGTTCATTTAGCAGACAAGTGCCATTATGATTATGATATGATTGTATAGTAAGAAGAATATAATTGAACTTGACTGAATAAAATAGATAGGATATTTTGCCCATCCCCGCGCAAGTGTGCAAATGAAGTGGTTATGTTGAGCATAAAAGTGATCATTTGAAACCGGTCCTATATGCTAGATCCAGAGTTATTTAGCAACTTTAGTTGTGACTGATATACGCTGTTCTCTCATCAGCTGATCATATTTTCACTATTCTAAATGTAATCTTGTCTTTACTAATATGTAACATTTGTTTAGATTTAGAATGGTCCATTATCAAATGGGCAGGGACATGGGGGGGGGAAGCATCTATATGCAAGTTTTTCAGGCTACTCCGGTTATTTCACTCCATGCAACAACCACTTTTTGAGGAGCATGCAGCCTCGCTGCGTGACAGGTGATAATCCGTCCAAACTCTGTATTGCCTCCAACCCAGTGCCTGCACTTACCCAGTGCTTCTTTGTTGAGGAGGGGGGTGCTAAACTGACATATGGAATTATTTTAAGATATTACGGATCATTGAGCTATTTGATTTAGAATTTTAGAACCCCTTTATGTATAACAAAAAATACTACTAAAGGCCATAGAAACACACACAGAAAATAAATCATAACAAACAAGGTTTTGAAGTGTCTGCCCTAAATTTAGGAGATATTTTTTATAAATCATACAGTACCAGTCAAAAGTCTGGACATACTCATTCCAGGGTTTTTATTGAATGAGTAGGTGTGTCCAAACTTTTGACTGGTACTGTGTATGTATACACTGTACTAGAATCATAGTGAAGACATCAAAACTATGACAGAGTTCCTCTGTCCAGTGTCTGTGTTCTTTTGCCCATCTTAATCTTTTATTTTTTTATTGGCCAGTCTGAGATATGGATTTTTCTTTGCAACTCTGCCTAGAAGGCCAGCATCCCGGAGTCAGATGTTACTATGGAATACTGAAGTATAATTACAAGCATTTCAAAAGTGTCAAAGGCTTTTATTGACAATTATATGAAGTTGATGCAAAGAGTCAATATTTGCGGTGTTGATCCTTCTTTTTCAAGACCTCTGCAATCTGCCCTGGCATGCAATCAATGAATTTCTGGGCCACATCCTGACTGATGGCAGCCCATTCTTGCATAATCAATGCTTGGGGTTTGTCAGAATTTGTGGGGTTTTGTTTGTCCACCCGCCTCTTGAGGATTGACCACAAGTTCTCAATGGGATTAAGGTCTGGGGCGTTTTCTAGCCATGGACCTAAAATATCAATGTTTTGTTCCCCGAGCCACTTAGTTATCACTTTTGCCTTATGGCAATGTGCTCCATCATGCTGGAAAAGGCATTGTTCGTCACCAAACTGTTCCTGGATGGTTGGGAAAAGTTGCTCTCGGAGGATGTGTTGGTACCATTCTTAGGCCAAATTGTGAGTGAGCCCAATCCCTTGGCTGAGAAGCAACCCCACACATGAATGGTCTCAGGATGCTTTACTGTTGGCATGACACAGGACTGATGGTAGCGCTCACCTTGTCTTCTCCGGACAAGCTTTTTTCTGGATGCCCCAAACAATTGGAAATGGGATTCATCAGAGAAAATGACTTTACCCCAGTCTTCAGAAGTCCAATCCCTGTACCTTTTGCAGAATATCAGTCTGTCTCTGATGTTTTTCCTGGAGAGAAGTGGCTTCTTTGCTCCCCTTCTTGACACCGGGCCATCCTCCAAAAGTCCTTGCCTCACTGTGTGTGCAGATGAACTCACACCTGCCTGCTGCCATTCCTGAGCAAGCTCTGTACTGGTGGTGCCCCGATCCCGCAGCTGAATCAACTTTAGGAGAAGGTCCTGGCGCTTGCTGGACTTTCTTGGGCGCACTAAAGCCTTCTTCACAACAGTTGAACCGCTCTCCTTGAAGTTCTTGATGATCCGATAAATGGTTGATTTAGGTGAAATCTTACTGGCAGCAATATCCTTGCCTGTGAAGCCCTTTTTGTGCAAAGCAATTATGATGGTACGTGTTTCCTTGCAGGTAACCATGGTTGACAGAGGAAGGACAATGATTCCAAGCACCACCCTCCTTTTGAAGCTTCCAGTCTGTTATTTGAACTCAATCAGCATGACAGAGTGATCTCCAGCCTTGTCCTTGTCAACACTCACACCTGTGTTAACGAGAGAATCACCGACATGATGTCAGCTCGTCCCTTTGTGGCAGGGCTGAAATGCAGTGGAAATGTTTTTTGGGGGATTCAGTTCATTTGCATGGCAAAGAGGGACTTTGCAATTAATTGCAATTCATCTGATCTTCATAACATTCTGGAGTATGTGCAAATTGCCATCATACAAACTGAGGCAGCAGACTTTGAAAATTAATATTTGTGTCATTCTCAAAACTTTTGGCCACAACTTAATACAGTAGAAGGCTGGTCCAGTTGGATAAATTAAAGAGAGAGTTCACCCAAATTCCAAAATGACAATGGTTTCCTTACCCTGTAACAGTCTATTGACAAGGTATGATGGCATTACACAACTAATGAGCCACCCATATTCAAGATAGATTGTTCCTTTGGTAGTGAATGTAATGGACCCCAAACTGTATCAGAAAGCAGGCAAAACTAAGTTGGTTGCAGCTAAACTCAGCAAAAAAAGAAACGTCCCTTTTTCAGAACCCTGTCTTTCAAAGATAATTCGTAAAAATCCAAATAACTTCACAGATCTTCATTGTAATGGGTTTAAACACTGTTTATCATGCTTGTTCAATGAAACATAAACAATTAATGAACATGCACCTGTGGAACAGTCGTTAAGATACTAACAGCTTACAGACGGTAGGCAATTAAAACCACCGTTATGAAAACTTAGGACACTAAAGAGGCCTTTCTACTGACTTTGAAAAACACCAAAAGAAACATGCCCAGGGTCCCTGCTCATCTGCGTGAACGTGCCTTAGGCATGCTGCAAGGAGGCATGAGGACTGCAGATGTGGCCATGGCAATAAATTGCAATGTCCGTACTAAGACAGGGAGACGGGACGGACAGCCGATCGTCCTCGCAGTGGCAGACCACGTGTAACAACACCTGCGCAGGATCGGTACATCCGAACATCAACTGCCCAAATTACATCAGGAACGCACAATCCCTCCATCAGTGCTCAGACTGTCCGCAATAGGCTGAGAGAGGCTGGACTGAGGGCTTGTAGGCCTGTTGTAAGGCAGGTCCTCACCAGACATCACCGGCAACAATGTCGCCTATGGGCACAAACCCAACGTCACTGGACACAGGACTGGCAAAAAGTGCTCTTCTTGGTCGGATTTGCGTTTATCGTCGAAGGAATGAGTGTTACACCGAGGTCTGTACTCTGGAGCGGGATCAATTTGGAGGTGGATAATCCGTCATGGTCTGGGGTGGAGTGTCACAGCATCATCCGTCTGAGCTTGTTGTCATTGCAGGCGATCTCAATACTGTGCGTTACAGGTGAGACATCCTCCTCCTTAATGTGGTACCCTTCCTGCAGCCTCATCCTGACATGACACTCCAGCATGACAATGCCACCAGCCATACTGCTCGTTCTGTGCGTGATTTCCTGCAAGACAGGAATGTCAGTGTTCTGCCATGGTCAGTGAAGTGCCCGGATCTCAATCTCATTGAGCACGTCTGGGACCTGTTGGATCGGAGGGTGAGGGCTAGGGCCATTCCCCCCCAGAAATGTCTGGGAACTTCCAGGTGCCTTGGGGGAAAAGTGGGGTAACATCTCACAGTGAGAACTGGCAAATCTGATGCAGTTCATGAGGAGGAGATGCACTGCAGTACTTAATGCAGCTGGTGGCCACACCAGATACTGACTACTTTTGAGTTTGACCCCCACTTTGTTTAGGGACACATTATTCAATTTCTGTTAGTCACATGTCTGTGAAACTTGTTCAGTTTATGGCTCAGTTGTTGAATCTTATGTTCATACAAATATTTACACATGTTCAGTTTGCTGAAAATAAAATAGTTGACAGTGAGAGAATGTTTATTTTGCATATCTTGTTTATCTATCTTAACTTCAATGTTGTACCTGGTCTGGTTGTAATACAACAGATATTGTTGTACCTGTCCTTTAGGAATAGATTCAATCCGGACCGCGGAAAATCTCCGTTCAGGGTTGGGTAGGTTACTTTCTAAATGTAATCAGTTATAGTTACTAGATACCTGCCCAAATTTTTAACCAGTAAAATAACTTTTGGATTACCCAAATTTAGTAACGTAATCTGATTACATTCAGTTATTTTTAGATTATTTTCCCTTTAAGAGGTATTAGAAAAATACAAAAATATATGTTACCAATTGTACAACATCTATTGCAGGATAAATCAATGTTAAAGTTTAAATTGCTGGCTATATATAGATGTAAAGTTTTACTTTATGGGTTGGTTATGTAGGCTTCTTCTAACCTATTGCTTTCTAATGTTAAATTATCTTTACATTAATATATATATATAGTTTATACATTCTAAAATAGATAGCAACTACAGATTGCCCCTGTAAGTCAATCAAAAGTGTGCGAGCTTGAGCATGTGTCCATTAGGCCTATGGATTTTTTTTTTTATCTTCATGAATTAGATTGAGCAATAAAAGCCCCACTTTTATTCAGTAGGCTGGGATCAGCCTATGCAGATGTTGCAAGAGCGCATTTTTCACTAGCTGTCCACTGGTTTCAAAAACAATGAACAAAATGTCATCAATCTACAAGCAATATCCCATAATGACAAAGCAAAAACAGGTTTAAATTTTTTTTGCAAATGAAATAAAAACAAAAACAGACATGATTTGGAAAGGAACATACCTGTCTATATAAGGTCCCACAGTTGACAGTGCATGACAGAGCAAAAACCAAGACATAAGGTCGAAGGACTTGTCCGATACAGGATTGTGTCGAGGCGCAGATCTGGGGAAGGGTATCAAAAAATGTCTACAGCTTTGAAGATCCACAAGAACACAGTGGCCTCCATCATTCTTAAATGGAAGAAGTTAGCAACCACCAAAACTCTTCCAAGAGCTGGCCGCCCGGCCAAACTGAGCAATCGGGGAGAAACGCCTTGATCAGGGATGTGACCAAGAAACCGATGGTCACTCTGACAGAGCTCCAGAGTTCCTCTGTGGAGATGGGAGAAACTTCCAGAAGGACAACCATCTCTGCAGCACTCCACCAATCAGGTCTATATGGTAGAGTGGCCAGAAGGAAGCCACTCCTAAGTAAAAGGTACATGACAGCCCGCTTGGAGTTTGCCAAAAGGCGCCTAGGGGACTCACAAGATTCTCTGGTCTGATGAAACCAAGATTGAACTCCATGGCCTGAATGCCAAGTGTCACGTCTGGAGGCAACCTGGCACCATCCCCACGGTGAGGCATGGTGGCAGCATCATGCTTTGGGGATGTTTTTCAGCAGCAGGTAATGGGAGACCAGTCAGGATCGAGGGAATGATGAACGGAGCAAAGTACAGAGATATCCTTGATGAAAACTTGCTCAGGACCTCAGACTGGGGCGAAGGTTCACTTTGCAACAGGACAAGGATCCTAAGCACACAGCTAAGACAACACAGGAGTGGCTTCGGGACCAGTCTCTGAATGTCCTTGAGTTGCCCAGCCAGAGCCCGGACTTAAACCCAATCTGTAACTATTGTCGACTTCTTCAGACGAGGAATAGGAAAGATCGGACCAAAATGCAGAGAGGTACGTGTCCCTGTTAAATTTATTACAACTGAACACTGAATACAAAATTACAAAAGTGAAACAACGAAAATCGAAACAGTCCTGCAAGGTTACACAACACAAAACAGGAAACAACTACCCACAAAACCCATGTGGGCAAGAGCTACCTAAGTATGGTTCTCAATCAGAGACAACGATAGACAGCTGCCTCTGATTGGGAACCATACCAGGCCAAACACAGAAATACAAAACATAGAACAAAACTGAATGCCCACCCCAACTCACGCCCTGACCAAACCAAAATAGAGACATAAAAAAGGAACTAAGGTCAGGACGTGACACAATCAAACATCTCTGAAGAGACCTGAAAATAGTTGAGCAGCGACGCTCCCCATCCAACCTGACAGAGCTTGAGAGGGTCCGATGAGAAGAATGGGAGAAACTCCCCAAATACAGGTGTGCCAACGGTGCTTCAACAAAGTACTGAGTAAAGGGTCTGAATACTTATGTAAATGTGATATTTCCATTTTTTATTTGTAATACATTTGCAAAATGTACTAAAAACCTGTTTTTTCTTTGTCATTATGGGGTATTGTGTGTAGATTGATGAGGGGAAAAAAACGATTTAATCAATTTTAAAATAAGGCTGTAACGTAACAAAATGTGGAAAAAGTCAAGGGGTCTGAATTCTTTCCGAATGCATTGTAGTAGGTATTACAGACTGGGTCAGGGAGAGGTTGAAAATGTCAGTTAATACACTTGCCAGTGCATACTCTGAGAAGGCGTCCTGGTAATCCATCTGGCCCTGTGGGCTTGTGAATGTTAACCTGTTTAAAGGTATTACACACATCGGCTACGGAGAGAGTGATCACACAGTCGTCTGGAACAGCTGGTGCTCTCATGTGCATAGTTCAGTGTTGCTTGCCTAAAAGCGTGCATAGCTCGTGGGTGGGTTCCCTTTGTAATCTGTGATAGTTCGTCGGAGGGCGTGACGGGATTTCTTATAAGCGTCTGGATTAGTGTCCCGCTCCTTGAAAGTGGCAGCTCTAGCCATTAGCTCATTGCAGATATTGCCTGTAATCCATGGCTTCTGGTTGGGATATGTAAGTACGGTCACTGTGGGGACAACGGCAGCGATGCACTTACCAACGAAGCAGGAGACTGATGTGGTAAACTCCTCAATGCCATCGGATGAATCCCAGAACATATTCCAGTCTTTGCTACCAAAACAGTCCTGTATTGAGTGCGTCCCTGGAACTTTCTGTTTGAGTTTTTGCTTGTAAGCAAGAGTTATGGTCAGATTTGCCAAATAGAGGATGAGGGAAAGCTTTTTATGTGTCTCTGTGTGTGGAGTAACGGTGATGTGCCACCAGAGGGAAAGAAAAGTCTACATGTGAGATGCTCTTGGAAATGAGGTAAAACAGGTTTCAGATTTCCTGCGTTAAAGTCAATGCTAGGAGCACCGCCTCTGGGTGAGAATTTTATTTTTTGCTTATGACCCCATGCATCTCGTTGAGAGTGGTCTTAGTGCCAGCATCAGTTTGTGATGGTAAATAGACAGTTAAGAAAAATATAGATAAACTCTCTTGGTAAATAGTGCTGTCTACAGTTTATCATGAGGTATTCTAGCTCAGGCGAGCAGAACTTCGAGACTTCCTTAATTGTAGAGATTGTGCACCAGTTGTTGTTAACAAAGAGACACACACACTCGCTTCTGAGCTTTCCCGACGCAGCCGTTCTGTCCTGTATAGATTTGTATTTACCATGTCCTTGTTCAGCCTCAACTCTGAGAAACATAGGATATTACAGGTCTTCAGATCAAGTTGATAGAATAGGTCTTCAGATCAAGTTGATAGAATAGGTCTTCAGATCAAGTTGATAGAATAGGTCTTCAGATCAAGTTGATAGAATAGTCTTGAAGGGAGCTAATCCAGTTTATTCTCCAGCACATTCACCAATAGATTGGAGGGTAGAGGCTATTTATTTACTCTCCGACGTAGTCTGGTCAGTTATCCTGCACACCGGCCTCTATAGCGCCGTCTCCTCCTCCGAGTGTCGGGGATTTAGGCCTGGTCCGACTCGTTCTTATTCTGATGTCCAGAAGCTCTTTTCGGTCATAGGAAACGATGGCGGAAACATTATTTTCAAAAAAGTTAAGTGAAGTTAAGCCCCCCCAAAAATACACAAAATAGTCAAATTGGTCAGGTAAAACGTCCACCATTTCCTCTGGCGCCATCCTATTATAAATCTTAGTAAAATAGCCAGTGGTGAATAGTCAAGGCCATATGCAACCAAAATAAACTTTATTTCAATCCACAAGATAGAATGAATGCGTGCGTTAGCTTGGACACTGGCCATTGGACGTGACGCTACGCAGTGAAGCAGCTTTCACTGATTTCAAAGGGAGCATTTCCACAATGGCTGACGGCAATAACGGACGTCCGATGGCTATAGTGTAGCAGGGCCGTTAGGGGCATATTCTCATTTCACTGCGCACCACATCATCTGGTTCTGCACTACAAGTGTGTGCATATCTCCAATAAGTCACCCCAGTCCGTGCCATTGAGCAATCAGTATCTTCATAGGTGATGATTGTTTCAATGTGATACCTTAATATTTCACAAATTATAACAGTATAAAACATCTGAAATAATGTAAGGACCATTGTTGAACATTGAACTTGTGATAGACCTTAATTAATAAAGTATCAAACTCATGAGAAGCCTGAAAGTTGGTGGAGAAAATAAATATGCTTTAAAACAGTGTAATTTCTGAACTATGCCACATAGGCGTTTACACAGGCAGCCCAATTCTGACAATTTCTCACTTATTGGTCTGAAAAAGAGCTGCCGTGATTGGTGGAAAAAAAGATCAGTATTGGGCTGCCTGTGTAAACGCAGCCTTGGGAGCAATTCTTCACATTAGGATGCTTTGTGAATACGGCCTTAGACTTGTGGGCTCACCACAGTGCATTAATATCAGTCCTCAAAGGACTTGGGACTATAAGGTTCGATCTGCAAAAATATGAGTCTGAGATAATTGGCTTCAGTGTTAAGAACCCTAATTGGTTTGAATGGTGTCAGCAATTTATATAGTATTCTTTTGAATTTAAAATGAATTGTGCTATTAAGAGTGCTATATAGGTAGATAATTGAACAGAACAAGGCTGTCAATAATTTTGACAAAAATGCAGATAGAACCTTATATTCCCAAGTTCTTGACGAGTAGTTTTCCATTTGCCCAGCATCACCAAATATACAGTTCACTGTCAAACAAGATACCTTTTTCAAATAAAATGTTTAATCAAAGTTATACATCTTTATAATAAATATTTTCTGTGCTGTTGTGCCCTCTCAAAGCATCTCAACAATGAAATAATGAAAGAATCTGCAAAATAAACAATAAAGTTGAAATTCTTATTCAAATTTAAAATGTCCAACAAATCTGGATTCACAACATAATAAAATGAATACAAAATAACAATGTAAAAATAGCAGGAGTATGATGAACTGTGTCCAAGGGCCATGTGAGTGCATAGATGCCAGTCACACAAAATGTCATCTATTGATGTGAGGTGAGCGTCAGAGGACACAAAGTGCTAGCTGTTGGGTGGAGAAAAGCAAAAGAAGCTGATATTATTTCCTTCCCCTCCTTTGTTGGTGTGGCAATGACTTGTATCTGCCGCCATCTTCTAAAATTCATTTGAAATTCCACGCAGTCGAGGTGAACACATGCCCATGTTTATTTCATTTCCTTAACATTTTCTTAAAAATAAAAATCATTAAATATACAAACAGTAACATTTTTTTAGGCCAAAAATGTTTTTTGAACTTTGTGGTGTACATTCAGGAACATTCATATTTAAAGTGAAAAAAAGAATAAACAATAACAAAAAAAAATCATATTTATTGGCTATAATTAGGAACAATATAAATTGCCATTACAATTGATCATATGTTACAAAGTATTTTGTTACTAGCAGTCCAATCTCCCTGCCAAAGTGGTGTGTTCTCATAATTTCTCCTTTGACGGGATCCAGATGTAGGGTCCTGAATGCTCCTCTACCACCATTTTGCAGTGGTTATAAATTTCCTCTAAGGTGTCCCCTTGAACAAGGGCTGCAAAACATAGGGAGACATTCAGTACAGACAGACCTAGCCATTTAGAAATGATTTTCTTAAAGAATAAAATTGCTCATTGTCCACTGAGAAGGACATTATTCTTTAGTAATGTACATACTGTTCGGGAGAACAATACATCGCACCCATATAACATATTGTCAATTCAAGACAAACATTCTGCTAACGCTTAAAAAAAATCCTAAAAGTAGTTTATCAAATGTACTAGTGGCTTAGTTCCAATTATTCCTTGTCATACAGCAAATAAGGGTGTTATTTGTCACCATAAAAGTTGAATAAAGGGCATTATCCAGGCAGGGTTGTAATGCTCGTTCACATGCGCAGAATTACAGTATGGATCTGCTTTATAATTTGGGGCGTACAGTATGCAATGTTCCCACTAATTGTAGGATCTCGATGTGCACCAAAATTGCGTGAAATCTATAGAAGGTTAAGAAATGAGGCCTCATAACTGTAAACATCGGCACGGGTGGCACTGAAATCGACACGACTACAACTCTTTTGTCTAAAAAGAGCAACAATGTTCATCTTTAACTCATGGATACTGTACCTGTGAAAAACTCGGCAAACTCCTGCTCCAGCTTCATGGCCCGGTCAAATGTCTTCCTGGCCTGCTCTTCTGTTAGCCTCTTATTCATCTCCCTGGGGACAGATGTTTGTTGTGAGGCCTCAGACTCCATGGGGAGGTTTCCCCAGACACAGATTAAGCCTAGTCCTGGACTATAAAGCAAGCTCAATGGAGAATCTCCATTGAAAGTACCTTTTAGTCCAGGAATAGGTTTAGGGCTGGATTTAATCCGTAGTGCTGAAGAGCTGCGCTACAGGGCGATATCAATTTAAAGGCAATGTTCGGTCATTAGCAGAGACTGCATCCATTCTAATCGCTGTATATGTCGGCTAAATCGGAAATGACCTTCATATTCAAATCGCTGATCTTCAGCCCTTAATTTGTGTCTGGGAAACCGGACCCATAAATTCTACTGTCTGCAGCTGTTGTATTTGTCAATTCAACTCCCATGTTCACTTAATTGCCTGATTTGCCGCCTGCCCACTTTGGTGACCACTTAAAATACATTCTGCACTCACTTGATGTCAGCGCCTTCTACTGTATTGCATATCCGTTAAACACATTTGCTATGTAATAATATGTTCATGAGTTGGGAGATGAGAACTCACATTAATGAATCGATGGATCTGGGCTTTATAAAGATGGCAATGGGATAGAGTTGTGCTACTTGTAGTCGTTTAATGGCATTCCCCGACACGTCAAGTATGCAGTGTTTACCCTGCTGAAAGAAGAAAGAAACAGTTCATGTGCAGTGCCTTCAGAAAGTATTCATACCCCTGGACTTATTCCACATTTTGTTGGGTTACAGCCTGAATTTAAAATGGATGAATACCCCATGATAACAAAGTGAAAACATGTTTTTATAAAATGCTGCAATATATTTTTGCAATATTTCTCATTTAAATAAGTATTCACACCCCTGAGTCAATACATGTTCGAATCACCTTTGGCAGTGATGCTGTGAGTCTTTCTGGGTAAGTCTCTAAGCGCTTTGCACACCTGGATTATATCATATTTGAACATTATTCTCATTTTAATTCTTCAAGCTCTGTCAAATTGGTTGCTGATCATTGCTAGACAGCTATTTTCATGTCTTGCCATTGATTATCAAGCCAATTTAAGTCAAAACTGTAACTAGGCCACTCAGGAACATTCAATGTCATCTTGGTAAGCAACTCCAGTGTATATTTGGCCTTGTGCTTTAGGTTACTGTCCTGCTGAAAAGTGAATGTGTCTCCCAATGTCTTTTGGAAAGCAGACTGAACCAGGTTTTCCTCTAGGATTTTGCCTGAGCTTAGCTCTATTCTGTTTCTTTTAACAACAAAAAAAAATGTTATTGTCGATGACATGCATACCCATAAACATGATGCAGCCACCACTATGCTTGAAAATATGAAGAGTGGTACTCAGTGATGTGTTTAATTGGATTTGCCCCAATCATAATGCTTAGTATTCAGGACATTGCTTTTCCACATTTTTGGCAGTGTTACTTTAGTGGCTTATTATAAACAGAATGCATATTTTATAATATTTGTATTCTGTACAGGCTTTCTTCTTTTCACTCTATTACTTACGTTAGTATTGTGAAGTAACTACAATGTTGTTGATCCATCCTCAGTTTTCTCCAATCACAGCCATTCAACTCTAACAGTTTTAAAGTCACCATGAAATTCATGAGCGGTTTCCTTCCTCTCCGGCAACTGAGTTAGGAAGGAAACCTGTATCTTTGCAGTGACTGGGTGTATTGATATACCATCCAAAGTGTAATTAATAGCTTCACCATGCTCAACGGGATATTCAATGTCTGCTTTAAAAATATATATGTTTTACCCATCTACCAATAGGTGCCCTTTGGTGCGAGGCATTGGAAAACCTCCCTGGTCTTTATGGTTTAATTTGTGTTTGAAACGCACTGCTTGACTGAGAGACCTTACATATTGTGTGTGATGAGGTAGTCATTCAAAAATTATGTTAAAAACACTATTATTGCACACAGACTGAGTCCATGCAACTTGTTAAGCACATTTTTACTCCTGAACTTATTTAGGCTTGCCATAACAAAGGGGTTGAATACTTACTGACTCAAAACATTTCTGCTTTTCATTTTGTATTAATTTGTAAAAATGTCTAAAAACACAATTACACTTTGACGTTAGGGGGTATTGTGTGTAGGCCAGTGACACAATATCTTACTCAGGCTGTAACACCAAATCACAAGGCACTGTACATAATCATTGAATTCACATGATGTTCTTGATTCAGTGAAATTACTGTTTCTGACAAAGAATCTGGTAATACTTTACTAGAAGGGGTAAACAGTACAAACTGTATAAAGGGATAATTATGCTTGAAGACAATTAACACAGACTTTTTAAAAAGTTAAATATTTGTGTGGTTGCAACATACAGGAAGCTACATTTTGTATTTCTCAGCCAATTAAAATCGTTGACGTAGTTGCACGTGATTAAAGGTGGGGGTAAGTGGAGGAGGGTGTGTCTTGTAGGTGTTTGAAATGCAGCCCTTGAATTTGGAAGTTTAAATATACCTCTCGGGTGTCCAAGTTGACCTATTTCAAGAAATGCTATTGGTTTGTCTATAACAAGTTCAGGATCTTTGATAAGCGGATGCAGAATTTGTTACAGGAAACAATCACTGCCACCTGGTTAGGTTAGCATAGGGCTAAATGTGTGAGGTTATATAATGGGAACTGCATACACATAGTCAACATTGGGTTTGTGTACCGCTGTCTGTCACCATTCATTTTCTGCCTGTGGAATATATATATCTCAATTGCAACGACATTGACACTTACCCTCTCAGCCACATATTTGACCGACTGAACACTGGTTCCGTAGAGATTGTCGTTGTATTGGCCCGCCTCAATGAACTTGTGCTCTTGGATGTCCTGCTCCATCTGCTCTCTGGACATTACAAAATGGTAGTCCCGCCCATCGACCTCGTAGTCCCTCCTTGATCGAGTGGTATCTTTGGTACAAGAGAAGGAGGCAAAGAGGTAAAAGAAAGTGTATTTAAATACAGAAAGTACAATGTAAAAGGAGGAAATTGTTTAACTGAATGTGCAAATTATTGTTGAAGAGGGAGTTATAGAGGGGGCAGTGTTTAGAGTGATTGGTTTAACAACATAACTGTCATTGTGTCCTTGAAACAAATTCAATATGATTCTAGATAAACGTCAAGGACATATCTAATCCCAAATTATAGGGAGATGTGTCTCAAAATCAGACGACATCTACAGCCGTCCATCGGATGACAATTTTTATTAATACATTTTGTCATTTAGCAGATGCTCTTATCCAGAGCGACTTACCGGAGCAATTGGGGTTGAGTGCTTTGCTTAAGGGAACATCGACAGATATTTCACCGAGTCGAAACCGCGACCTTTCAAATGTTTGATTTTTATCAAACGTTATCTATTTGTTCGAAAAATACAAACTTTTTCCAACCACTTGGTCTTTAAACAATCAGGGGAAAAAAGGTTGTTCGCAAGACAACATTTAAAGATAAGAGTCCTTAATTGAAATAATAAAGCGGTCCCCCGCCTCGGTTTTGGTAGAAAGCTGAGGGATGGGCCTGGAGAAATGTAACCCCTCTCAAATTCACAGGCAGAGCTATGGATGCAAGGACTGACCATCCATTATATAAAAAATATTGTTTTAAGGCTATATACGATTTGTTTACATTTACATTGTTTACAAACTTGCCAGTGAAATAAGCTTATATTAAGGGGTTCTGATGTGGTACGACAGGTGAACTAAGCATATGAGCCATTTATAAAGTTATATTCTTCAAGAATCAATGAGTATTGATATTTAATTTTCAGTCCGCAAATGGCTGTAGCAACTAAGGATTCTAGCCTTAATGTCATTTGTTAGTATGGTCCCACTTTACAATAAGTGGCTGATAGCTTTTTATTTACAATATAGTTGCAAAAGGCAGGCACAGTGGGATCACAGTGCAGATACACAAACACAACTGCCTGTTTGTGTGTGTAAACAAACTAATTCATTGTTAGAACAGTTTTCAAAATAACATGATCGTTTTGAACCCATTATAACTAGTACACCTACGCGGAAATCTGGAGGGTGTAGGGTTTTCAGTGTGATAGAATGTAAACCCAGTGTAAGTGTTATGATACTCTAAAGGCTCGATTCAATCCGTTTCGCGGAAGTTCAGTGCAATAACACATTTGAAATTTAAATGAAAGGCAATGTCCGCGCGTTCGCGGAGACTACATTCACGGTAAACACTGCGTATGTCAGCTCAATTGGAAATGACCTTCACACTTTAAATTGCCCTGGAGCGCTGAACTTCCGCCATAGGGATAGAATCAAGCCCTGAATGTGCTTTTTGTTCAATCTGAACTTTTGGTATATGTGTTAACGTAAATGTGTATAATAGGGAAATCTATAGATTCTCTGTCGCATTGGTTAAAAAATGTGTCGGTTTTTCTAGGGAATATATAGATTTACCAGTGAGAACAGAAATCTACACATTCCCCACGGTGAATCTATAGATCTCCTGGTAACTGTGTATAGAGAGGCATTTTTGTATTTTTAAATGTCAATACTTCTACATAAGCACATTTTGAATCAAATACTTACAACAGAGTGGAACCTATTCTACTACCTTTCACTACATTGACTTTACCAACAACTTGGTTACACTACATACAGTGCCTTGCGAAAGTATTCGGCCCCCTTGAACTTTGCGACCTTTTGCCACATTTCAGGCTTCAAACATAAAGATATAAAACTGTATTTTTTTTGTGAAGAATCAACAACAAGTGGGACACAATCATGAAGTGGAATGACATTTATTGGATATTTCAAACTTTTTTAACAAATCAAAAACTGAAAAATTGGGCGTGCAAAATTATTCAGCCCCCTTAAGTTAATACTTTGTAGCGCCACCTTTTGCTGCGATTACAGCTGTAAGTCGCTTGGGGTATGTCTCTATCAGTTTTGCACATCGAGAGACTGAATTTTTTTCCCATTCCTCCTTGCAAAACAGCTCGAGCTCAGTGATGTTGGATGGAGAGCATTTGTGAACAGCAGTTTTCAGTTCAGTTTTTCTTCCAGAATGGTCCTGTATTTGGCTCCATCCATCTTCCCATCAATTTTAACCATCTTCCCTGTCCCTGCTGAAGAAAAGCAGGCCCAAACCATGATGCTGCCACCACCATGTTTGACAGTGGGGATGGTGTGTTCAAGGTGATGAACTGTGTTGCTTTTACACCAAACATAACGTTTTGCATTGTTGCCAAAAAGTTCCATTTTGGTTTCATCTAACCAGAGCACCTTCTTCCACATGTTTGGTGTGTCTCCCAGGTGGCTTGTGGCAAACCGTAAACAACACTTTTTATGAATATCTTTAAGAAATGGCTTTCTTCTTGCCACTCTTCCATAAAGGCCAGATTTGTGCAATATACGACTGATTGTTGTCCTATGGACAGAGTCTCCCACCTCAGCTGTAGATCTCTGCAGTTCATCCAGAGTGATCATGGGCCTCTTGGCTGCATCTCTGATCAGTCTTCTCCTTGTATGAGCTGAAAGTTTTGAGGGACGGCCAGGTCTTGGTAGATTTGCAGTGGTCTGATACTCCTTCCATTTCAATATTATCGCTTGCACAGTGCTCCTTGGGATGTTTAAAGCTTGGGAAATCTTTTTGTATCCAAATCCGGCTTTAAACTTCTTCACAACAGTATCTCGGACCTGCCTGGTGTGTTCCTTGTTCTTCATGATGCTCTCTGCGCTTTTAACGGACCTCTGAGACTATCACAGTGCAGGTGCATTTATACGGAGACTTGATTACACACAGGTGGATTGTATTTATCATCATTAGTCATTTAGGTCAACATTGGATCATTCAGAGATCCTCACTGAACTTCTGGAGAGAGTTTGCTGCACTGAAAGTAAAGGGGCTGAATAATTTTGCACGCCCAATTTTTCAGTTTTTGATTTGTTAAAAAAGTTTGAAATATCCAATAAATGTCATTCCACTTCATGATTGTGTCTCACTTGTTGTTGATTCTTCACAAAAAATACAGTTTTATATCGTTATGTTTGAAGCCTGAAATGTGGCAAAAGGTTGCAAAGTTCAAGGGGGCCGAATACTTTCGCAAGGCACTGTATATTCTGTATACCAGCAACGACGTGGCTTACTTACCTCGATGCCCTGAACTGTTAGCTGCTTTATTTGGTTTTAAAAATAGAAAGATAAGTAAATGAAAACAAACAAAATGAAAACAAAAAATATGACATCAAGTACACAGTGATGTGAAATATACAATAGTATTACATACTCAAATTTAGTTTAGTCCAATTTTGATAGTCCCAAAAATGCAAGTTTTCATGATCACTTTCATTACATGACTTTCAGTCTCCTGATTCTCAAAATCAAATAGGAACAAAAAAGTTCCAAAACTTTTCTCCAGGCCTACTATTAAGACAACCATGAGGCGTGTATGTGCAAAATAATTGGATTGTGAGACCACATTCATTTTGTACAGACAAGAAATGTGTGAAAAATGGTTTGAGTAAAATGCTCCTTTAAGCCAGAAACACTACTGTCCACGAACCTCTGAATTTAGTAGTACAGCCTCACTATCTTTCATACTGGTCTACAACAGTCATAAAGCTTTTAAACAAAAAACTACCAAAAAACACACAATCCTGTTGTCCGTAAATCTATATCCCATAGCTTCTGTTGGATTGTGAAAAAAAAATAGTTTGTAGTAATTGTCTCAAGAAAAACCTAACCATGGATTACAGTGTCTCCTGGCCCATAGACTACATTCAGTGTGAGGAACCAATTAACATCAAGTTCTAAAATACTGAACGTCCCTTTAATGGTTCAATTAAATTGCACATGTGAATAGAAGGGAATAATAAGATCCTACATTATTATTGTCGTCAAGAAATCATCACTGGATAATTTAACCAAGTATGTAATATACAAAACAAAGAACCCCCCCCCCAAAAACAAAAATTAAATGCCTTTGGATGACAAATTAGGAAAAATAATGAATCAAACACTATAATGACATAACAAATGAAAGAGATGGATATAAACCACTACCACAATGGTGTATTGGCAGCACAGTGGAATTTAAAAGGGCAACGGTGTTATATACTGTTTATAGGGAGAGCTAATCACAAGGGCACATGATCACACAATTAATTTGTGATGCAGCAACAAACACCCTAAGACAGCGTGGAAGACTGACTCCTGGGTCCGTATGTATCAAGCATCTCGGTAACGGAGTGCTGCTCTAGGATCAGGTCCTCTCTGTCCATGAAACCTTATCCATTTTGATCTAACAGGCAAAACTGATCCTAAAATCAGCGCTCCTACTCCGAGATGCTTGATACCCAAGGCCCCTGGTTTCCTTGCGAATGTACAGGTACTTACGCGGCACGCAGGAGCCAAATTTGTCCGGGTATTCTGATATCAGGTCGTCATTAATTCTGTCCTTCATCGGTCCAAGGATTATGACGGGTCTGGTGTAATTAACTGAAAGATAAAATGGTGTCGATTGACTAATTTACAGACGTTTGAGGCTATAACTGTCCCCTTAGCGTTACTCTCTGCAGTAATTTTGGGCATGCAATTCTACTACAATAGCCGCTTACCCATTGTCAAGCTATACCCGAGCAAGACAATGCATGCTAGTGCCAGAACGGTTTTGATGTCTCGACTCAACAAGTGATTACTTCCTGTAAATAACTAGTATGGAAGAACTTGTTGAATCTTGCCTGAGCCTTCCTGCAGGAGTTAACAGGAAGTCATCAATCGTTATATATCTGGATTTTAAAACCTTGTGGCACTAGTACACATTGGCATGCATGGATATAGCCTGACAATGTGTAAGTGGCTAATGTTTCACTGACTGAAAAAGTGCTGAGGCATTAACAAGGAGCGCTTTGATGAAAGATTGGAGTACTCACTCTCATGTCGAATGACAGGCTCATAAGAGAGAATCATGTCCTCTTGACTCCCTGGTGACATGAAACAATAAGAAAACGGTTACTAAAATAGCTACTATGAAACAGAAAACGGTTACTTAAACAAACATGACATACACATTCATGCTTATTCTCATGATCAAGTGTCTCACGACAGGAGAAATGTCAATCTGGATGAGTAAAGAAGTGATTAGACACTTGCAATGAAAAGACTCTTGGTGTAAATTGTGAATTGGCCATACTAAAAATAGGGATTGAGAGAGTTTATAATGCTTTCGAAGTGAATTGTGACTGTTGCCAAGGGAGTTCAACTCCTCTGCTGCACTACGCAAACAGGCTTTTCAAGTATACATTTTACAACAAACAAACAAACAAACAAACTCGGGGGTTCTTTTCTCTCGTCTGAAATTACGACCAGTGGATGTGTTTTGATTTACAGCTGTGGCCACACATGAGTGTACTGAGTGGATAATCAAACTACAGCTGGTAGGGACTGCCATATGGACCTCAAAAGGAACCCTTGACCACCAGTCAAGTTATGACTATGGTGATATATTGGTCGCTTCATTGCATTACTTAAATAATATGACATCAAATCAGTTTCTTTAGTCAAAAGATTGTCAATATAGGCCTAATTTAATTTAGGTCACGACTAGAGCTCTCAGGAGGATGAACACATTGTGCGCTTGTCTCAAAACCTAAAAGAAAAAACTCTTTGCCACGATTAATTTAACCTTCTACTATAACACCCCCCAAGTGCCCTGCTTCACTTTGAAGGCTTCAGCACAACACCTAGAAAACCTATATGAACTGTTATCTGGCAACTCACAGTTGTATTTAATTGGTGCCTCTTGGAGATGGCATGTTAAGTTAATTAGTTAGTATGCACAAAACACAGCCACATCAACCCCCCCCCCCCCCCCCCCCCCCATACTAGCCATAGTTCTGCTGTAATTATAAAGTGTCAATCTACTTCACATAATTGTTGCTTTTTTATTTATTTCATATGAAACTCAAGACAGTACCAACATGATCTTGTTCTACATCTATTTGTACTCTGATCCCGGGATATGGACTCAACGTAACATCAATAATAATATATAAGAGAAAGCAAATGTTGCACGGGTGGGTGTCCATTATTGTCGCAGTAAAATAAAAAGTTGCGACACCTTTGTTTTTCATGGGATTCAACAATGTGTCAAACTCATTCCATGGAGAAACATTCAAAATGTACTATAAGTGAGATAATTAAAAAGCACAAATATACATAGCATTGACAGTAAGAACCCCTTAGCATGCCAGCCTAAAAAGAGCTGATCCCATTCAGATGACCAGTGTATATCCAAACAGACAACACCTGTCTGTTATAGAAAGAGACAGAGATTTACTACAAACAGAATAGTTGAACATTTATTTCCAGACTTAAACACTGTTTCCGTCTTTCTTTTTTTTGTGTCATGCAAACAATCTTAATGTTAGGAGGTGACAGAAATCAAGACAATCAGGTCCCAAAGGGAGTCGTGATACTGCAGCATGCAAACAGGCTATCAAAAAGAGTTAACAAGGTAGCGAAAAAACAAAGAGGGGGGGGGGGGGGTGGGAGTTTTGATTGACTGAACAGACAGGACCATTCCTAAACCAACTTACTCAGCGTCTTTGTCCCATACCCGTCATCACCTATTCCTGGGATGTCCTACATGGCCGTCCCAAGAGAGCAAAGACAAGGAGAGAAGGCAAGGATAGCCGGAAAGGAGGAAGGAAGATGGTAAGTGGCATTAAAGAGGTGAAACGGTGAAATCCTGAAAGGCAAGATTGGTTAGTCCAGCTCAGATCATCGGTCTCAGTTCAGACACTGTGCAGACACCAGACGACCAGCCTAAACCGGTCCTAACTAGCTCAGCACCAGTACAGTTTCAGTTCTCTTATATCACCCCTTTCAGTAATCCTCACATGCTGTAATTAAAAAGACGTTATTTATTTATTTTTTTAGGTCATATCAGATAAGACATGATAGATGAGCCCTGGGGGGGAAGTTTTGAGGAACCACTGGTGACTGCTCAGTGCTTGACACAGGCAGATCCTGACTTGAGCTTCCAGATGCCATCACTCCACCAGAGCCAAAAGAGAGAGAAAAAAAAGATAGGAGGGAGGCCGGCACACGTTTCGACAGCGCACCTATGTATCACCTATATGTACCTGTGTCAGTGTTTGTACCTGTATGTGTGAGCATGTTCGAGCCTACAGTACTTACGTTCGGAATCACTGCCATCCCGCTCACCCAGCTCGTTCTTGTAGAATGGGAACTTTCGTGTAAAGATGAGGTTCTTTTTACGCTTGTCATTGAATGACTGTGGAGGAAAGAAAGCATGGGGTGGGGCAAACAGGGAGCTCTAATTGTTGCCACATTCATGCTGACAAACCAACTAGCTGCAATATGTGGGACATGAAGAGTTGATGGCGTGGTCACCAGAAATGTTACACATGACTGACGCTACACTAGCGGATTCATCCCTCAAAGCAGGGTTGAATCATAATAGCCTAATCATTTTGAATGTTGTTGATTTTGCAAGGAAAATATTCAATAAATGAATCAAGACATTTTTACAAAACTCTCATTTTTGTTTTACAAATTCGAATTGCAACAACAAAGATGCGGTTTGACAAAGACACTGTCAAAATGACTCAATTTGTGATGGAGAAGAATTACACAGCAATATCTGCCATCAGTTACTTCATGTGCCATAATTGCACCCGAAACATTCTGAAAACACTTGAAAATAAAACAAAAACAACAGAACAGGTGTTGAAAAGAAAACACACATAATTGCCGATATGTGGTATGCCATGCAGCAAACACGTTACCAGGAGCATGCTATGAAATAAGGAACATGGCTGTGACACAAATGACTGTCCAACAAGCATGCAGGTTCGAACTTCGAGAGGGGGAGGGATGAGATCCCATGCCTTGGCGGTTGGAAGTTCTAGGAGCTAAAATGTGAGTAGCGCTGTTTAAGAAGCTTGGAGGCAGCGTGGAGGAGACTGAAGGAATAGCAGTTGTTGTGTTTATCTGCGGCGGATACTCATTTGCAGACATGTACTTCATGAACCCATTTCTAAAGGTATATTCTTTGAACCAGCAATGACTGGTTCAATAGCAACCTCAACTGCATGTGTTTGATACATTTGGCTCTAACTGTCAGCTGAAATAAGTGTGTCCAAGGGGTGGATTAAGGTGTGCATAAAAGTAGAAAATTGTATCAAGTAGTGCGAGTAGTAAGCTGTATCATGTATCACAGTGGTTGTGATTCTTACACAGGGGTATCAGAAGGATTGACATACTGGCATATTTGTTAACGTAGGTAACATCTGTGACAGACTAAGTATCGTGTTAATTTTTGAATTGAGAAGGATACAGCAACGCTACTACTGCAATGTGTACATATATTACACACGTAGGGCTCTGGTCAAAAGTAGTGCGCTATATATGGAATATGATGTCTTTTGGGACGCATACTTAGTGTCCTATTGCTATTAATCACAGCTGTAAAGGACATGCTGTAAACGATGCATACAGTCCTTCCCACACCTTCAGGGATTTAAACCTCATCAGTTATGCAAGTCACTGACTGTAAAATAATTATTGTATTGACACAACTGCTGGAAAAATCCTGCTTCTTAGCCCATTAGTGCTGAAAGTTTGGCCCAGAGCCACATCAAAATACAGGGACCATTTCATGTTTCAAAAGTCTGCTTTACAAGAAACACATTCAGAGCTAGTTATGACATTGCCATGGATACTTGCCCAACAGACAATCTTATTCAGATGAAAAGGGTTCTGGGTAGACCCTAAGGCCATACAAATGTAATAAAATGTTAAACATATCTTCTTCTTCTTTTTTTTTTTTTTAAAGTGAGGCACGCAAGCAAATAAAATAAATACAAAAGTGGACCTTCTTGTTCAAATACTATATCGACCTTAGTTCAACACCTAGTGACCAAATCAAGAGATTGTTGCCTCTTTGGGAGGCTAAAAGAGGCATACTTCCGCCATAATCTAAGAGGATGTTGTGTATCTCCTTACTGGAATCTTGAGGACATTATTTTAGTTGCAATTTGTCAATACAACTTAAAAATAAAAATAAATAATAATAAAGAAGAGGGGCATCTGTTATTAAACATGTAAATACATGTGTATGGCCTAACCCTCCAAAACCTATTGGAACCCTTTTAAATAAGAGTGCAGCAAATACAAACCAAAATCTTCTCTTTACTTGTAACATAGGTAGGCAAAAACATTGATGAACCCGGCTGAATGTCCTGCTGTTAGGTCCAAAATTGAATAAGAGTACGAAGTGTGGTAATTTGGCTGGGAGTTTCATGAAATTAAAAGACTATCCTCTAATGCTTCATTAAAACAAATCTAATGATCTAATGTGCAATGTTTATTTAGGGTCAGGGCTGTGAGGGAAAGCTGTCAGGGAGAGGTGACAGCCAGTAGAGATGTGTTGATGTCTTTCCCACTCAGGCAGAGAGACCTTAGTCATTTATGGCCATCTATGGTATTAGCCTATCACAACCTCTCCTAATGTGAGGGTAATCTGATTAATTTCACATTAATTCAAATAAAAACTACGTTTAGAGGCTACATTTTCTACTTAAAGGAATTTATTTGATATACAGTATGTGGGTTTACAAGCGTTTCCATTTCGTAAAACGTCTTCAAAAGTTAAGTTGACTTGCCAGTCCTTAGTATAAGATCTTAGCACTTACCCCTTTTGAATCCATTCCAGGTTTGGCATTGAACTTCACTGTCTTTAGACGTGCTCGTTCTTTCCTCTCAACCCTGCCAGTGCAAGGAAAGACACACAAAAGAAGAAAAAAATAAGTCATATTAGAGTGGATTTTCCATTTCTCCAATGCTCTCTCTGCTGCAATTGATTTGCTTGTCATTTTGTGGGGCTTCACACAGTCTACAATACGCTGTGTCACTGTTCATCTTGCCAGGGAACATTTTCAAACAGCTCTTTCTTGTCGGGGCAAAGTATTGCTGCAGAGTCAATTAAACATTCTTTAAATTAAAATCGCCCTCAGCGAATGGCTTTGCTATGTTTAGCAATTTTGTGGGACAGTACAACTAACGTACAGCTAACATTGGCTCTCACAATTCCGTTTCGTGAAAAGTCTTTGCTGCTTTTGCAACTGAGAAAGCAACTCTGTCGATGCTCTTGCCCTCTGCTCAGAATACATATTCCTAATATTTCTCTGCATGCTTCGTCTGGAAGTGTCGGGACAAGATGTGGTCTTTCAAGACTGCGACGCTTTCCACACTTAAGCACACAGCTTTCCCTGATGCCTCAAATAAGGAGAGCATTTCGCTACACTTGCATGAACATCTGCTAATCACGTGTATGTGACAAATAAGATTTGAGAAATAGTTCGATGTCCACCCTTGCTGGAACACCCTACATTCATTGTCTACTTTTCTTTTCTTTTAAAATTTCATTTTTGTGCAATTTCTAGTTAGCTACTAATTGTAACTGTGAAGTGTTTCCGCCACTGTCTGTCCTCGTGTAGTTGTTATTTATACGTGCCTTCAAAATTAATGTCCCACAGCGGTGGTAGTTAAATCAATACACAAAGGCGAGTATTCGTTGGGCTTTTCATTTGAATTAGAAATACGTTTTTACAAACTTTACTATCGCAAATTCTTTATGTGATCTGAGCATGATTCCGCGGGCCGTACTAAATCAGGTCACGGGCCGCATACGGCCCCCGGGTCGGCCTTTGCCCAGGCCTGATCCAGCCAGTCACTTTTGCCGATGTGTGTGTGTGTCTGGTAGCCGGATCTATCCTACTCTTTTCCTTTCGGTAGGGTTAATACCTGCCAGTCACCCGAACAAAAAGCTTTCTTTACCCCTCTCTAACAATACCTCGACAAACTATGCAGAGGAGATGTCGTGCTGCATGAGGCAAATGGTGGTCACACCAGATACTGACTGGTTTTCTGTTTCACGCCCCTACTTTTTTTAAAGGTATCTGTGACCAACAGTTGCATATCTGTATTACCAGTCATGTGAAATCCATCGATTAAGGCCTAATTTATTTATTTCAATTGACTGATTTCTTTATATTACCTGTAACTTAGTCAAAGTTGTTGCATGTTGCGTTTATATTTTTGTTCAGTATAGCTTGTGTAGAATTACGTATTTATTGCAGTAAAATGAAACACCCGATGTTATTTTTGTTGGGGAACATGTTTTTTTTTTAGCATCTCTCAAGCAAATGTGCGAACAGGTAGGGACGTAAAAAGTCCACTGTCCCCCCGGATCAGAAGCTAGCATTTTGGTCAACCACGTTACGGTTTTGTTTAGCACATCCAACACTCACCTCCTCTTGCTGGGGATGACCCCCATCTCCTCGCTGTCCCCATCGGGGGTCACCCTTCGGGCCTGCCACCATTCATCGTCTGAGGCGTTGATGACGTGGAGGATGTCCCCGTATCTAAAGCTGAGGCCTTGGCTAGGGAGGCCACTGTCTTTGGCCTTCTCATAGTCAAACTGTGCTCTGTGATGGTAACAGAAGGAGACATACTATTATATAATTATTAAGGTAAATGCTATCTATTTGGGATGACAGTCCAAAAGAGACCCACCTGACGTAAAGGGAGCGTTTCTGATTGGTTCGGAGGGATCCGGACCCAGAGCTCATGCTGTGGTTCATCATCTGTTCCCGCAGATCATGGATTTTGGCCTCGAAGCGCCCGTACTCTGCAAGGGAAAGACAACACCCAGGAGTACAATAACGTTCCGTTTTACACTCAATGTATACTGCCCTACACTGCAATGGAAAGAAGGGGGGAATCTGTTCAGAACAGTAACCTAGGTTGGCCTTGGTCAAAAGTAGTGCACGGTGTAGGGAATAGGGTGCCATTTGGGATGCACCCCTAAAGGATTACTTTGACGTTTAGTGTAAAAACAAAGATATATATTTGTTTAAATGCTTACATTTCAATGGACAGAACCAATGTTTTAAAATGCTATATATTGATTGATGAATGTACAGTATTACTATGTAAAAATGTATTTTTTGCATAAAAAATGTATTTTTATGCAAAAAAAAAAAATTGTAATGGCTGATTTTGTTTCCCCGATATATATTTGTGTCCAAAAGTTTAAAAAAAAAGTTTATTTAATGTAATAAGTTGAATGAAGACGTCAATATGCTTATCATAATATTTAAATGATTTGGTCAATATTAACGATCCTTTACTGTTGCTTAGAAAGTGCATTCCCAGTGATTTGCCTTGTCGAATTTGTCTCTCGGTTTTGGATCGTTTCAAAATACTAGGTTGCAAAGGTTGGTCGTAAAGGTGGCTGTGGGACAGGACAGAGAACAGGTTCGATAATGGTAGTCCTATTGGCTCAGGGGGTAAAAATCCCCTACGTACAGATGAAGGATCAACTTATCCTCCCCCAATCCTAGCCGTAGTGGGAAAAATGTAAAACTGACCCAAGATCAGCGTCTTGGGAAACTTCACCTTACACTGTCCTATTGAGTGAATGCTCTGTTTACAGCTCTGAGAGTCCCCCTGCAAACTCCCCCTCCCTCCACCACACCCTACGCAAGGTAACATTCTCGACATACTGTGCAGAAAGCAGTCAATGTTAGAGACAGTGTCTGAAGGGCACATGCAGTACAGAAAGCTCAGATAGTCCTTTAAAATGTTGCTCTCAGGATAGTCGAAGCCCCATGCTTCTTCCCATCCAAACCAAACATCCACAAAAACCTAAAATCTTATTTAAATCAAATTTGATGTCACATGCTTCGTAAAACAAGTGTAGACTAAGAGTGAAATGCTTACTTATGGGCCCCTTTTCAACAATGCAGAAAGAAAAATATAGAAATGCTCAGAAAAGCAGTAATGATATCATCCAAGAAGAAATGGCAAACTGTGTTTCCATTGAACTCCATGCCACTTTGCTCCATCAATTTGAAACTTGTCATGACACCACCTCTATATAAAGTTTGGGGATGATATATATATATATATATATATATAATTACATTTTGACCCCAATATGCTAACATAATGCTAATACTATCTCATGAAACCTACTGTGATGACATTTGGGGGAAAGGTTCAAAGCCCCCTACCAGACCAAATAATCACAAGGTCTCTGAAAGGGATTGTGTAGCTTTGAAGTTATTTAAATTATTTGGATGTGAGTCAGCGGTTGGTGACCGTGGCTAGGTAAACCAGCTCAAAAAGTATATATTTTTTCCATAGACCGATTTGATTGTGAGGAAACTAAATATGTAATTAAATGTGAGATAGTAATGTGCGTGAACTATCCTTGTAATAAAACGCTGTTGCAGAAGTCGTATCTGAAGCCCTGGGCAGCCATTCAGCTAATGAGGCAGAAAGACTCACTTCAGCCTAAAGCCCACAACATACCGCGGTATAGCAGTCAGCTAAAGCAGGACTGAGAGTGCATGACCCAGTCGATCAGACTAACGTTTGGACGGAGAGAGTTCATTATTCAGATTGGACAAAAAACATCTCCTGGAACAGTTTACATCAGTAAGGTTCCATACAAAATACATGGACACAAACACAACAAATCAACCAAAGAGGGAATCCGCGAGTCTTAAAGCCAATTTCATCCCAGACACATGTAATGTGCTTCCCCCTGAGAATGCAGTTTTGGGGAGAATACGAGCAGATAAGCCCAGGCTGTGCCTTCAATGTGAGAGATGAGGATGCGCATTTACAACCAGCAGAAAGACCGTTCTCAGCGTTGACATTTTCAGGCATTGCAATACTGAGATGCAGAGAGAGAAAGAAAAAGAGAGAAAGATATTCAGTGATCTAACGAGATGTGAGGTCCTAAAACAGGTCTTGTAATGTGTCCGAGGAAAATCGTGTCATCGGGAGAAAAACCTTTTGAGTGTCGAAAGAGCCATTCCTTAATCTTCGTTTCGTTTGACAAAGATGCCAGGACTACCGTTTTAATTTGAGATTTGTCTAATCTTGTTTCGCGCCACTTATAATATAATAATAATTATGCCATATAGCAGATCCTTTTCTCCAAAGCGACTTACATGCATATGTTTTAACTATTGGTGGTCCCAGGAATCAAAACCACCACCCTGGCAATAAAAGCACCATGCTCTACCAACTGAGCTACTAAGAAGCATTGTGAAAAACAGTTGCATCTGCAAACCTGAGCAGTCATGCAGCTACAGTGCATTCGGAAAGCATTCAGACCCCTTATTATAAAATTGATTAAATTGTCCCCCCCCCCCCCCCCCTCATCAATCTACACACAATACCCCATAATGACAAAGCAAAAACACGTTTTTAAAATTTTTATATTTGCAAATGTATTTAAAAAAAACTGAAATACAATATATACTTAAGTATTCAGACCCTCTACTCAGTACTTAGTTGAAGCACCTGTGGCAGCGATTACAGCCTCGAGTCTTCTTGGGTGAGACGCTACAAGCTTGGCACACCTGTATTTGGAGAGTTTCTCCCATTTTTCTCTGCAGGTCTTCTCAAGCTCTGTCAGGTTGGATGGGGAGCGTCGCAGCACAGCTATTTTCAGGTCTCTCCAGAGATGTTCAATTGGGTTTAAGTCCGGGCTCTGGCTGGGCCACTCAAGGACAGACTTGTCCCGAAGCCACTCCTGTGTTGTCTTTGCTGTGTGCTTAGGATTGTCGTCCTGTTGGAGAGTGAACCTTTGCCCCAGTCTGAGGTCCTGAGAGCTCTGGAGCAGGTTTTCATCAAGGATCTCTCTGTACTTTGCTCTGTTAATCTTTCCCTTTATCCTGACTACTCTCCCAGTCCCTGCCGCTGAAAAACATCCACACAGCATGATGCTGCCACCACCATGCTTCCCCGTCCAGATGTATGCTTGGCATTCAGGCCAAAGAGTTCAATCTTGGTTTCATCAGACCAGAGAATCTTGTTTATCATGGTCTGAGAGTCCTTTAGGTGCCTTTTGGCAAACTCATGTGCCTTTGCTCAGTTTGGCCGGGTGACCAGCTCTAGGAAGAGTCTTGGTGGTTCCAAACGTCTTCCATTTAAGAATGATGGAGTGTTCTTTGGGACCTTCAATGCTGCAGAATGTTTTGGTACCCTTCCCGAGATCTGTGCCTCAACAAAATCCTGTCTCGGAGCTCTACGGTCAATTCCTTTGACCTCATAGCTTGGATTTCGCTCTGACATGCACTGTCAACTGTGGGACCTTATATAAACAGGTGTGTGCCTTTCCAAATCATGTCCAATCAATTGAATTTACCACAGGTGGACTCCAATCAAGTTGTAGAAACATCTCAAGGATGATCAATGGAAACAGGATGCACCGAAGCTCAATTTCGAGTCTCATAGCAAAGGTCTGAATACGTAAGTAAATATTTTTTTACATTTTATTATACATTTGCTAAAATTTTCAAAAACCTGCTTTCACTTTGTCATTATGGGTATTGTGTGTAGATCGATGAGGAAAAACATTAATTTAATCAATTTCAGAATAAGGTCGTAATCTAACAAAATGTGGAAAAAGGGAAGGGGTTTGAATACTTTCCGAGTGCACTGTATTGGTTTTCTTACCCTTACCCATGCTTTCAGTGGTGTGCAGTTTCATAGCAAAATTTCTGTTATTCTGTAACGTTTTTTCCAAGGTTTGTGACATGTCTGTATGCTATTCACAATGCAAGTGAATATCCGTGATTTTCGATTTTCTTTTGTGTTTTATGGGTAAATCATATTTTTACAACTTTATAGAGCTACACAATCAATTTTAGACACTTAGCAATCAAAAAAATGAATTTTTAAATAGAGTATAAACATATATTTTTTGAAAGGAAACATGAATGGTATGTGCTACCTAAAAAAAAATCCTCTCTGCATGTGCTTGAATGTGTCATGAACCATGATGACTTTTTCTCTGTTACCTATATACTAAGCTTTTGCACCAATGCAATGTTGGTCTGTAATTTTTAGAAGGAATAAAACCAAACCATTTTTTTAATAAATAAATGACGAATTGAACAGGCAATTAAATGTTGGCCTTAAATGTATTTTATTTTTTTCTCTCTCTCCGAACAAAGGTTTAGAACATCTGGCCATTATCAAGCACAATTTAGGTAGAAGAGTGACATTTTTTGGTGGTAAGAAAATTCAGAAAGGAAACTGCATTCAGTGAGAAAAGGATGTGTGGATGGATGGAATAGGATGTGTGGATGGATGGAATAGGATGTGTTGATGGATGATGTGAGATCATGTCTTATACCAGGATAAAAAGCACAGTGGGCATTGGTTTAGGGCTCTGAGCTAGGGTATAGTAGCAAGACCTGAAAGACAGGCTGTGACTGAATTCTCGTCTCTATATTTACGACAGTTGGTGCATTACAAAGAAACTAAGGAACACACAACCTTTGTTTTTATACAATATATTAAATATTTTTGCTAACTTTCTGCATTTAAAATAATCGTTAGATCTCTAAATCCCCAAAACATGTCACGACAACTCAACTCATCATTACTGGGACAAGCCAATTTGCCTGCTCTAAACATTGCAAAGTTTGGCAGTATAAAGAACTTTATATATGATGTTTTATTATTTATAAACAGCTCAACATAAACAAAATAATACAAAAAACATGTATGATGTGAAACTATTTGTCGTGTTTTTCATCGTTGCAAATGCCACACAAATGCCACGCAAATTCAAAAATGACCCAGGACATAACATAAGAATTCGGTCACAGCCATATAGGAGGGGGGTGAATGGAAATGAGGTATGCATCTGTGCATGCAGAGTGAAATAGGTAATACAGTGTTCACCGCAGGCTGTGGAAGGGTAACGTGGTGGTGGAAGGAAGGATTCAAACGTTGTAAAGTGTGGATTGGGATTTGAGGTTCTGTTTACACTTGCATATCCAGCGATTCATCTTGCATCTTGGTTTATTAGTTAGGCGGTTCTGAATGATCAAAAGCGGTATTTCAACTTTCAGTTACATCTTCACTAAGATTTGAGGTTTGATACACTGCCAGAAACTCTCAAATAGACAAGCAATTACTCAGCAACAATTTATTTTATGGCACTGTACTGGCACTTCCTTTACATTTCCTGCAGTGAAGGTGAGCTGCCATAATATGGAAGCAAGAGTATTCAAGCAGTTATGTACCGTCATCACAATATAGGCTAAAATGAAAGGATTGCTGTCAAATACTCCCCCGTTTCTTCTTTGACCTGCCATTGCCAAAATCATATGGAAAACAGAACTGACAGCTTTTAATTTGATTGTCATCAATTATATTGGCAGACAGTTCAGTGTGCTAGTGAAGGCAACAAGTACTTATCCGATAATACATTTCTATGAGCAAATGTGAGTTCGTATTGTTATTCACAATTACTTCAGGGGTGGGAAATATTTTTGTCGAAGGGCCACATCAGGATTTAGAATTTCTCTATGATTTTAGACTTTCAGGTGTAGACTGAAGTCGTTTATCCAAAATAATAATTGTGTCATATTCGGGATACCGGATACTGCCCACCCCGATCTGCAGTATGTGTACTGTATGTGTTGGTGTGTGTGGGTGTGTAGGAGAGGGGGTGAGGTAAGATCTTGCAAGATGGGAAGATGAGGGACAAAAAGGGGGAGGAGGGGCAGTCTGATACAAGGAATAAGCCTGTGAATGAGCAGGGGTAAGTGGACTGCCCATGACTGGCCACACTCCAGTGATCCCCCCCCCCCCCCAGCCCCCCGTGAGGAACGTCCATGTTCAGAGCTGCCACTGGGGCCAGATTGCTCAACTTTGACCCTGGGCGCTGATCACATGGCACAAACCTGGTGCTGGCGAAGGGGCCCGGCGCGGGGAGCACAAAGCAAGTTCTGACGGGTGAGAAAAGAGAGCAGTCGTCAGTTTGGGGAGTGATCGTCAGCAGGGAGCCCTGTGTGCCAGTCTGTTTTATGGTCAAATCTCAACCACATGATTCAAGCAGGCACTTACATCCCCAGTGTCAAAACAGTCTCAAACTTCATACCCTTTACTGTTTCTGAGGACAACCTTCAGACAAACCAATTCGGAACATAACAATCTTCCCAGAATGCACCTTTACACAGTGATTCTGAAAGTCCAGGCCCATGACTCACTGTTACTGCAGTCATCCCCTGAAGTATCGCCAAATGCAATTGCTGACTTTAATCCAATATGGCATGTCTTGGCACACCAATCAAAGCAACCCAGTGTGAAATTATGTCAATATTTGTACACCAGATGTGGTCATCCTAGGGCAGTGATCATTCACTTTTTCTGAGCCAATGCAACATTAAAAACAGTGCTGTATGAATGAGGGTTGGGTAGTGAAACATTTTTTATTTGATTTCACTGGACTCGCAGTGCCTGAATCTGAAGGTCAGTCTCTCAGCGAATGGAGGGAGAGAGCAACAGAGGGTCCACCTCTCACCACCCAGGTAGCTGAATTTGCACATTCAGACTAATGACATTTTTCAAAATGGGACCACTTCGCCTGCCCGGTGTACCAGGAAAGTTAATCAAGTGTAAGTAGCCTTGCACTAGCCTTGGCTTGTGTGAGATGGAACGGCTCAGAGGAGTAGGTTTCTGTTTCTGTTGCTTGAGGCAGCTTGATGTACAAGTACACCACTGGGCAGGACGTTAGTCTATCGCAGGGCCTTACCCACAATCTACCTCCTTAATGCGGAGTGTCAAGCTGAGATGCATTGGGTCTAATTTTACCAGTATTTGGTATGACTCGGCCTGGGATCGAACTTCCAACCTTCCAATCTCAGAGCGGGAACAAGGCCACTGAGTTGGTCTTGTTAATCAAGTGTACCTATCGCTAATAGCGTGAAAGGAATTTAATAAACGGGAGTGCACTGCTTTATCGTTGGCTATTCAACAGAAAAGTTTGCTGATCGACTAGGAATGCCTTAAGATTGACCCGTCGATTGCAATTGACGGGATGGCGACCACTGTTCTAGAGTGTGTGTTGTCATGTGCCTTTCGCCTTGATCATGAAGCTCAGTGATTGACCGTCACAGCTGATACTCACCCTCGGGACGGTACTGGGCAATGATGGTGACCGTTTGGCCCGCCCCCTTTAGTGCCGCAGCCGCTTGCTCGTGGGTGGCCCCGCGTAGGTCGATGCCATTAACCTGCATTGACAAAGACACATTGATCTGTACATACATTTTCCACTTTGTACAACTGCAAACAAAAAATAACAAGTCAAACAGGTCCCTCCCTCCTTCCCTCTCAACCCATTAATCTCAACCCCTGTGTGTGTGTGCCTGTGTGCTTACTATTCAATGCCTGTCTGACAGTGTGACGTGAAGAGACTGGGAAGTGGGAGGGAAAGTGAGAGACTGAGGGAAAGACTACGTGCCTGAGAGAAAGAGGGAACAAGTTATTCTTAGACATGTAAATCAGGCCAGAGCTGAAATGCACCTTAACTGCCTACTCTGATCAAGTTGCCAGGGCAGGGGCGTCAGAAAGGCTATTGTAGGGTATGTCTCAAGTTTTGAGGGAGCGTTCAATTGGCATGCTGACTGCAGGAACGTCCACCAGAGCTGTTGCCAGAGTTTAATTTTCATTTCTCTACTATACTACTACTACTTCATTTTTGAGAATTTGTCAGTACGTCCAACCGGCCTCACAACCGTAGACCAGTGCATTGCGTCGTGTGGGTGAGCAGTTTGTTGATGTCAATGTTGTGAGCCCAGTACCCATGGTGGCAGTGGGGTTATGGTATGGGCAGGCATAAGCTACGGACAATGAACACAATTGCATTTTATTGATGGCAATTTGAATGCACAGCGATACCGTGATGAGATCCTGAAGCCCATTGTCGTGCCATTCATCCACCACCATCCCTCATGTTTCAGTATGACAATGCACGGCCCCATGTTGCAAGGAACTGTACATAATTCCTGGAAGCTGAAAATGTCCAAGTTCTTCCATGGCCTGCATACTCACCAGACATGTCACCCATTGAGCATGTTTGGAATGCTCTGGATCAAGGTTTACGACAGTGTGTTCCAGTTCCCGACAATATCCAGAAACTTTGCACAGCCATTGAAGAGTGGGACAACATTCCACAGGCCACAATCAACAGCCTGATCAACTCTATGCAAAGGAGATGTGTCAAGCTGCACGAGGCAAATAGTGGTCACATTTTCTGATACACGCCCCTACCTTTTCTTAAGGTATCTGTGACCAACAGATACATACACATACTGTATGTGAGAATGCTGTTCATCAACTACAGCTCAGCATTTAACACCATAGTACCCTCCAAACTCGTCATCAAGCTCGAGACCCTGGGTCTCGACCCCGCCCTGTGCAACTGGGTACTGGACTTCCTGATGGGCCGCCCCCAGGTGGTGAGGGTAGGTAACAACATCTCCACCCCGCTGATCCTCAACACTGGGGCACCACAAGGGTGCGTTCTGAGCCCTCTCCTGTACTCCCTGTTCACCCATGACTGCGTGGCCATGCACGATTCCAACTCAATCATCAAGTTTGCGGACGACACTACAGTGGTAGGCTTGATTACCAACAACGATGAGACGGCCTACAGGGAGGAGGTGAGGGCCCTCGGAGTGTGGTGTCAGGAAAATAACCTCACACTCAACGTCAACAAAACAAAGGAGATGATTTTGGACTTCAGGAAACAGCAGAGGGAGCACCCCCCTATCCACATCGATGGGACAGTAGTGGAGAGGGTAGTAAGTTTTAAGTTCCTCGGCGTACACATCACGGACAAACTGAATTGGCCCACCCACACAGACAGCGTCGTGAAGAAGGTGTAGAAGCGCCTCTTCAACCTCAGCTTGTCACCAAAAGCACTCACAAACTTCTACAGATTGCCTAGTACAGCAACTGCTCTGCCCACAGCCGTAAGGCTCTCCAGAGGGTAGTGAGGTCTGCACAACGCATCACCGGGGGCAAACTACCTGCCCTCCAGGACACCTACACCACCCGATGTCACAGGAAGGCCATAAAGATCATCAAGGACAACAACCACCCGAGCCACTGCCTGTTCACCCCGCTATCATCCAGAAGGCGAGGTCAGTACAGGTACATCAAAGCAGGGACCGAGAGACTGAAAAACAGCTTCTATCTCAAGGCCATCAGACTGTTAAACAGCCACTTCTAACATTGAGTGGCTGCTGCCAACACACTGACTCAACTCCAGCCACTTTAATAATGGGAATTGATGGAAATTGATGTAAAAATATATCACTAGCCACTTTAAACAATGCTACTTAATATAATGTTTACATACCCTACATTACTCATCTCATATGTATATGTATATACTGTACCCTATATCCTCTACTGCATCTTTATGAAATACATGTATCACTACCCACTTTAAACTATGCCACTTTGTTTACATACCCTACATTACTCATCTCATATGCATATACTGTACTCGATACCATCTACTGCATCTTGCCTATGTCGTTCTGTACCATCACTCATTCATATATCTTTATGTACATATTCTTCATCCCTTTACACTTGTGTGCATAAGGTAGTAGTTTTGGAATTGTACTGTAACTGTTTCTCAGGACATTGGGACATCTCAGGAGTATAATCTTGTTCTCAAATCTTGTAGTACATTGCCAATTACAGTACATGTGCATACCTGTGTGTATGTGTGTGTGTATATGTAGAAATATTATCAGTATAAATATCATTATGTGCGTCTGTAGGGGTAAACTCACCGACAGGATCTGGTCTCCCCTCCGCAGCTCTCCGCTTAGGTCGGCGGGCCCTCCCGCCAGGATGAAGGAGACAAAGATGCCCTCTCCGTCCTCCCCTCCCACGATGTTGAATCCCAGGCCTGTGGAGCCCTTATGGAGGACCATCCTCCTGGGATCCCTGTACAAACAGGTCAGATAGTACATGAGCTCAGCATCCGAGTCCGAGGGGCTTAGCATCTTGACTGTCCGTCAGGCAGAGAAGAAAGAGAATCACACACACAAGCAGATAGACGTGGGGGCACGTAGAGCGCGCCTAGGCAAAGTACAGAGATGGCAGAGGCCCAAAGGAGCATTGTGCTCTACTTAAATCATTGTCCCATTTCTGACTGGTTTCCTGCAGACGAGGAGCCTGCACATGAGCGTGAGGTCACAAGTGTGCATGTATGCACGCACGCACGCTGGCACACACACACACATTCACACATAGCCATGTATGAAGACCGAGAGCTAGCATCTGCCACCAGCTCCCACTGGGAGTCAAATAGCAATCAGGACATTGAGGACACCTTCCTCAAGGACTCTTTGGAGAGATGAGACTTATTTTCCCTGTAGTGCCACCAATCTACACTGAAGGGAGCGCTGTCGCTGTCAAACCAACAAAATGATATAGTTAATAATGTATGTAAAGTAAGGCTAGAAGGTTCGGAGTCCCTTGCCAGGTGTCTTTTTGAGTTGCTTGAGAACAGTAGGAGACTATGTCTAAAGACAGATGAAGTCTGGAAATCATGTTATAGGGATCGATAGCAATGAGTCTCAGAGAGCGCTGATCTAAGACAAGGTCCCATGTACTCTTATTCATTGTGCTCTAATGGTTAAAACTGATCCTATATCAGCACTCCTATGCTGAGATGCTTGATCCTGTACATATACATTGTCACTGACCTAGTTGCAAAGTGCTGCGTTGTAGGTTGTAGGTTCCCGCTTAGACAGACTGTTGTGACAGGCCAAACACTTGTTACATAACAATAGATTGCCATCTACTGGGGGGTTAAAGGAACACTTCACTGATTTTTAACATCATTCAGCACCATACGACTCACCATACGACTCACAAAAAAATCTGTGAAATACTGCTTTAAAGTAATTGGGTAAAGCAGTGATACCAAAAAACATTTAAGGTGTGTCTCAAACAATTTGTGAAATAAGGTTAGGGTACGACATTGTCCGAGGATAGTGATTAGTACGTTTTCCTATAATACAAGGGGAGTTTCTCAATTTAGGGGTGGTTCTCAATTGGGTTAAGTCTGTCCTCTCCTCGACTCCTGCATCCTCCTCTCTTCCGTGAGCTGGAAACCGATAAGTTGTCGAAAAGTGTGTCAACTTGTTAGTAGTTGAACGGAGAAGTATGCTATTCTACTGATATCCATTGGCAGAGGTCACACAAGAGTATTCTCCCACCTGCTAGCACGGAAGTGTTTTGAAATCTTTTGATGTCTCCTCGATTACGTTTGACCATTTTCAAAAGCAGGCGAGGAGAGTACGGAGGAGAGGACGCAAGGAGTCGAGCAAAACCAATTGATTCTCTCATTGCCTACCACAAATCTGAACTGTGAATAGAGCAGACAAATTCTAATCTGGACCATTTTCTTTCAATCTAATTAGGGCTGGCACGATAATTGGATAATCGATTAAGGATAAAGACAGTCATGAAATTCAAATAACTGTCAAAACCGCAAAAAAAACAAACATATATATATATATATATATATATATATATATATATATATATATATATATATATATATATATACACAGTGGGGAGAACAAGTATTTGATACACTGACAATTTTGCAGGTTTTCCTACTTACAAAGCACGTAGGTCTGTAATTTTTATCATAGGTACACTTCAACTGTGAGAGACGGAATCTAAAACAAAAATTCAGAAAATCACATTGTATGATTTTTAAGTAGTTAATTTGCATTTTATTGCATGACATAAGTATTTGATCACCTACCAACCAGTAAAAATTACGGCTCTCACAGACCTGTTAGTTTTTCTTTAAGAAGCCCTCCTGTTCTCCACTCATTACCTGTATTAACTGCACCTGTTTGAACTCGTTACCTGTATAAAAGACACCTGTCCACACACTCAATCAAACAGACTCCAACCTCTCCACAATGGCCAAGACCAGAGAAATGTGTAAGGACAGCAAGGATAAAATTGTAGACTTGCACAAGGCTTGGGTGGGCTACAGGACAATAGGCCAGCAGCTTGGTGAGAAGGCAACAACTGTTGGTGCAATTATTAGAAAATGAAAGAAGTTCAAGATGACGGTCAATCACCCTCGGTCTGGGGCTCCATGCAAGATCTCACCTCGTGGGGCATCAATGATCAATGATCATGAGGAAGGTGAGGGATCAGCCCAGAACTACACGGCAGGACCTGGTCAATGACCTGAAGAGAGCTGGGACCACAGTCTCAAAGAAAACCATTAGTAACACACTACGCCGTCATGGATTAAAATCCTGCAGCGCACACAAGGTCCCCCTGCTCAAGCCAGCGCATGTCCAGGCCCGTCTGAAGTTTGCCAATGACCAACTGGATGATCCAGAGGAGGAATGGGAGAAGGTCATGTGGTCTGATGAGACAAAAATAGAGCTTTTTGGTCTAAACTCCACTCGCCATGTTTGGAGGAAGAAGAATGATGAGTACAACACCAAGAACACCATCCCAACCGTGAAGCATGGAGGTGGAAACATAATTCTTTGGGGATGCTTTTCTGCAAAGGGGACAGGACGACTCCATGTGTCGCGAGATCTTTGCCAACAACCTCCTTCCCTCAGTAAGAGCATTGAAGATGGGTTGTGGCTGGGTCTTCCAGCATGACAACAACCCGAAACACACAGCCAGGGCAACTAAGGAGTGGCTCCGTAAGAAGCATCTCAAGGTCCTGGAGTGGCCTAGCCAGTCTCCAGACCTGAACCCAATAGAAAATCTTTGGAGGGAGCTGAAAGTCATATTGCCCAGCGACTGCCCCCGAAAACTGAAGGACCTGGAGAAGGTCTGTATGGAGGAGTGGGCCAAAATCCCTGCTGCAGTGTGTGCAAATCTGGTCAAGAACTACAGGAAACGTATGATCTCTGTAATTGCAAACAAAGGTTTCTGTACCAAATATTAAGTTCTGCTTTTCTGATGTATCAAATACTTATGTCATGCAATAAAATGCAAATGAATTACTTAAAAATCATACAATGTGATTTTCTGGATTTTTGTTTTAGATTCCGTCTCTCATATCATTATTTTTAGTTTAAAATTGTATTTATTTCAAAAAATTTCCTTCATATTTAAGTCAGAAACTTTACCCAAAAGCAGAAAAGTAAAAGTAAGCCTGATTTACAGCCCACAGGAAGGAGGAGAGGAGACAAAAGTAGAGCCAGTTTTAGAATGTTGTGTCGTGGAACAATCAGCTGACTGAAAAAGGGAAATCCAGGCATTCAAAAAGATGACGTGCGACTGAGTCAGTTTCTGTGGTAACGTGATGGAACTGTGTTGCTCCTTGCTGTAGCCAACTCAAACGATTAGAACGGCGACCGCTGTCATTTGGATGACAAATAACCTTGACCGTCACAGCCCTACCTCTAATCGGGGACTGCAGTACCAGCAGTAATCCGGACCCTCAGGCTCGGATTTGGAAACCCCTGCAATAGCGCATCTATAAAACAAAATAGAGCACGTAAAGTAAAAGAACAAAGCTCCGCCACTTGTTTTGGTATACAGCTGAGGGCAGGGCCAACCATCAGTGTCTGCATGGCGTAACCTGCCAGCACCCAACAGAGCGTTGCTTCCAAAATGTAACACTAGATGGCAACCAAACTCCAGATGGCATCTGAATGTCCTTTAATGTAGCACAAAAGCTTGAACTGAACTTGAAATGCAGCCATGTATTTGAAATCTTCTTAATGTAGCTAATAATATTGGTTGGGATATATACATGTTCTGTGCTTAGACCAGCTTTGAGAATACGCTGAGTGGGAAAAACATGAACTAATATTAGGTTACATGGACTCTCCACTATGTTGAAAGCTTTCCACAAGGATGATGGCCCATGTTGATTCCAATCTTTCCCACAAGTTGGCTGGATATCCTTTTGGTGGTGGACCATTCTTGATACACACGGAAAATTGTTGACCGTGGAAAACCCTGGCAGCATTGCAGTTCTTGACACAAACCGGTGCGCCTGGCATCTACTACCATACCCTGTTCAAAGGCACTTAAATATTTGGTATTTTCCCTTCACCCTCTGAATGGCACACATACACAATCCATGTCTCTTAAATATCCTCCTTTAACCTTAACCTGTCTCCTTCATCTACACTGATTTGAAGTGGATTTCAATAAGGGATCATAGCTTTCACCCGGATTCACCTGGTCAGTAGTCTATGTCATGGAAAGAGCAGGTGTTCTTAATGATTTGAGAGGCAATGAGCATGGTTGACCCGGTTGCTAGGAATGACAAGCTGCCTTCACCACTCTCATTAATAATAATACTACATGTATTACATTTGTAAAGTGATTTTCAAAATACAAGAACAATCTCAAAGTGAATAAAATAGACATATCGTTTTTTTTTTTTTTATAAACAAATATATCTGACCATATCATGAAAGCAACAATCAAAGTCTGGGAGGAAGGATAGGCCTGTTGATAGAGATGAGTCTTAAGGACTGCTTTAAAAGCTCCAACAGTCTGAACAGCTTGGAGACTATCTGGAAGGGAGTTCCATAGGGGTGGTGCACGGGAGGAAAAGGGCACGGTAGACACACCCTTTTAAAAGGCGATTGAGACGCATACAAATCAGAGATTGTTATTGGACAAGTTCAGGTAGTCCTTCCTGTTTCGGCTGTTTTCTTCCATTTGGTTTCTAGTGAATACGACCCTGATTACATTATGCTTCTGTGAGAATACACATGGTATTTAAGCCAGGGTTGTTAATAAATCATTAGAGTGGGCCCTCCTTGCCCTCCCACTGTCCCCAAAGGCCTCCCTGTGACAGCAACACAGACAGCTGAAACACATTGATATGGAGAGAGGAACGGTCAGGTAGCTGGAGGCCCACCAGAGGCCATTCTAGGCTAGGACACAGGGAGGTGGCCTACAGTCAAAATGCTAATGCTAACATGGTTCTGTAAAATCTATTCAGCACACCAGCAATAGCTAATTTAGTATTTGTGGCACCAAGGCAACCACAGGCATCTCACCGTAATCATGTGGGCGAATGAGAAAACAGAAAATTCGTTGTGAATTCCACCTCTCTCTGGGTAAGCTCAGACAACCAATTCCGCCTATGCATTAAGCATGCTCCATGAAATGCCTCTCTCTTCTTGCCTCATTATTTCATGTCACCTTTCGTTAGGCTCTCCCAGAATCTTTGTACTCATGCATCCCTTTGATATTTAAGTGTTAAAATCTGAAAATGTCGTAAGGGGAATGCTATGAAAGTGAGAAGCAAACCGCCATTTTGAATAGACTGCTGGGTAGGTTACAGAGCATATCTACTGCATATGTGCTTTGCTTCAACATTTCATATGTCCAGAAAACGTATATTTTCAACCTTCCTGCAAAAGTTAACAAATGTTAATTGGTCTGATATTCTGTATAACCTTTGTGCAACAAGTGAAAATATAAATACTGACAGATATATAACTCAACTTACAGCAATCGCATAATGAGTGTGCACAACACAGTTTAGAAATTGAATTATTGCTATTGACTGTGGGTGGGCTTCCTCTATCAGCATCCACCCACAGCCACTCATTTTCTGCGAGCGAGAGTGCGAGAGAGAGAGAGATATGTAAATTACAACCCATGTTTATTTATTTTCCCTTTTGTACTTCTACTATTTGCATATTGTTATAAACACCGTAAACAGCCATGATATAACGTTTGAAATGTCTCTATTCTTTAGAAACTTTTGTGAGTGTGACGTTTACTGTTCATTTCTGATTGGTTATTTCACCTTTGTGTATTATCTATTCCCCTTGCTTTGGCAATACAATACATTTCCCATGCCAATAATTCCCATTGAATTGAGAGAGTGAGAGCCACAGTCGGTGAGCATTAGGTAGTAATCAGTTATATTGTGGAGCAAGCTAGCACAAGGCATGAGGGGTTCAACTAGGATTTCGTTTTTTTTTATGTGGAGGTCCAAGAATCTGTTCAATGGTCATTTCAATTCTTCATATTTACACATTGAATCTTGAGGAATATAACGAATTATAACCACGACTGCCTTCCTGCTCTGCATAAGTGTGACTACTTTATACTGCAAAGCGATGTCAACGCTGGTCAAAATAACGTTGCGTGATTTCCATTCGAGTTGTTGTAGCAAAAACAACACTGTACACAGAACATGGCCATGTCCAGATGCTCTAAGTACTTGTGTTTTCTCACTCAACTTACTCAATTTACAGCAGAATGAGTGACGAAAACAAAATCCTTTGAGAAACGCTTGGAACTGCACACACCCTTGTTTCTAGAGTAGGTTTTAAAGAGACAGTTTGAATATTCTCTGCTCCCTCTGAGAAGTCGCCTCACAATACCACAGCGTTCTTAGGCTGGAACTGGATTACGGGAATGGAAGAGGCAGTGCACTCGGCTCACAACAGAGGGAATGCAAATTGAAACGGAGATGAGGCAATCCGAAACACAGTGTGCGTCCCAAACGCGCACCTTCTTTCCTACATAGGGTATTACTTTTGACCAGCGCCCTATAGGCCCTTGTCAAAAGTAGTGCACTGTATAGGGAATAGGGTGCGATTTGGGACGTAACCACTGGAAACACACTGCCTTCTAGTTAATTAGGGTCCAGACAAAGAAGTATTCATGCCTACCAATGAGTAATTAGACAAAACGTTCCCCTTTAACAAAAGAAATGATTAAATACTCATATGTTCTAATATTCTAAGTCTTTGTAAAAGGAGACGGTAGCTAAGGCTCCTTATTAAAACATAAAAATATCTCATAAAAACATTATTAAGGTCAAATGGACTAATAAATTCTGGGCTCCGGGGTGAAGTTTCCCCTAGTTAGAGATCTAGAATCAGGTTCCCTTCCCCTAACCCAAACTATATCTATTAGTGAGGAAAATGCCACACTGACCCAAGGTCAGCATCTAAGGGCAGCTTCACCCTACAGTACATCGATACATTATGTCAGCTACACTTGAGCAATCAATAAAGGCTTATTGAATACCACATTTAATGGCTCTCTTATGCATCTCAGTAACCAGTGTTTGACATGTCAGACACATCAAGCATAGGGAAAGTCATCGAAATGTATTCAATTTCAGTCGGCACATCCAGAGCGAATCTAGGAAGATCATTCCATTCCATTCAGGCCAAAAGCATTTGTGTGGTATGATACAAATGGCACAGACTGAAACCAAGTGAAGCAATATCCTGACAAATAGTTGAAAAAGAAAACAATCATCCGATTTATAAAATCATATCTTTGTTTTATCCACATGCCCAGACCGTGGTAAAGACCTGCGGTAGTGTGCTTCATCTGGAAGACTCTTCAACAGCAAACAAAACAGCAGACTACCCCATTTGAATTTAAACCATTGTCAAATAACTACATTGACTGTCTTCATAATTGTCCGCGCAGTTTGAAAGGCCCCTTGTAAGTTTGATTTTGCCCTAATACAAAACAAACCCTCCTCCACCTGTCCTTTGTGAAACTGCCCAGCATTGCTGCCACATGCGCACAACACCATTTCCTTAATCCTGATCTAGCAAGCTCTGCAATGACCTGCATAGTTAACAGCAGGCCAATTCATTCAAATATCAAAGTAGCCAAGGGACTCCACGTAATGATGCTGGAAGGCAGGGTTTGCCAAGTGCCCAGTCTCATGGCTGGTGCTGACCCACTCGCCAGAGCAACTTCGTCTGCCTTTCCTCTTATAAGGAGCAACACAGCATCCCAAATGTAGCATCAGACTTAAATGATCACTTGACTCAAAAACACATTTTTTTTTGTATTTTGTTCATTAATCCACTGTTGATATGGTCTCACAAACGTATTCTTGTCAGCAGTTACGTTTTCAAAACTTTCAGTAAAAAGCTACAAATGATGATGATGATGATGATAAATGCATTATATGATGCAAAACACATCACACTTTTTTTACTGAAAATGCTCTCTCTTAACTTTACTGCTGACATGCACCATTTTTGGAGATCGTATCAACAGTGGACTAATGAACAAAATACTAAAGACGTTTTTTTTTTTTTGATCAGTTTAAAAAAAAGTGATCGGTTTAAATGCCTTAACGTTCAATGTATCTTGTCCTCTGTTCACATTGCATTAGCCCGGTCCAACTTCAACAATATGGATGATGCACAGTTGAGCTAATCTGGTCCGAATAGCATGCACTTTACCACCTCATGCCTTATTCATGGTTACCATCACACCCCAGCTCTGTTGATTGTACGCCCAGATACGTTGCTCATGCAGAAATGATAAACAAGCTGAAATAATAAATAAGCCCCGCACAAACGAGATAAAGATGGCAAAGTGCTGTTACTAGGAAAAAGAGCAAACAATCAATAAAAGACAAACTATTGTATGCTTACCACTAACGGAATCTTGATCATTATCATATAAAATAGCACCTCAATACTTATTTTTCAGTTGATGCAAAGAGAGTCTACTGCTGTTCTTGTTGATGTAATATCTATATTATTTTTTGTATTATTATTATTTGTATTATTATTTGTATAATAACTCCCACGGAGGCCAATTAGGAACTACGTTCGTTTTCATAACATAATGCAGATCATTGATATTCTAAACAAACAAGAAAAACTTAACGAAGGTGGAGGCCATCCTGATCCCGAAGGGAAATAGTGCTTGAGGGTTCAACTGCAATGTGTTCAGGGAGAGCTAAGAAAGAGATATATTGTCAAGCAATCTGAGATTTTGTATATCTAATATACATGACCAGTGAAATCACATCATGCCCCTTAACGTTGCGATCACACCGACCACCGGCTTCACAAAAAAAGTGTAAAAGCATCTGGTGCGTTTAAAACCACATTTACCGAATAACCTGACGCTTTTAGAGAAAACACATTCACTTATAACAACACTGCCCGTCTTCAGGGGGGGGTCCAAATGTGTTTGCGAAAGATAAGGCCAGCAGGTTTGGACTAGATCAGACCCCCTGGAGTGAGAGGGAGCCGAAGGGAGGAGAGGCATGCAGGTTTAGAAGAGCGAGACCCTCTGGAAACAAGTGAGAAAGTGAGGATAGGAAGAGAGTAGGGGGCATGGAGAGACAGGTAGGAGAGGCATGCAGGTTTAGAAGAGCGAGACCCTCTGGAAACGAGTGAGAAAGTGAGGATAGGAAGAGAGTAGGGGGCATGGATAGACAGGTAGGAGAGGCATGCAAGGTTTAGAAGAGTGAGATCCTTTGGGAACGAGTGAGTGTGTGTGAGGATATGAAGAGAGTAGGGGGCATGCCATGCCGTGCAATACAATGCAAAGCTATGCCATGCAGCGGGTAGAATACCTGGTGATCTCGGAGTCAGGGAGCAGGCCTAAGTGATAGTGAGGGAAGGGTATGGAGTGGAGGAGGCTTTTGTCACACTCCATGGGGGAATAGCAGCGGGGAGAAGGTGTTTTGTCACACAGTTTGTTCACAGTGCTGTAAACTGGCTCAGGAGGCCTGGGGGTAGGAGAATAGAGCAGAGAGAGTGGTTAGTACAGAGAGTAGGAGGAGACAGAGACAGAGACAGAACAGAACAGAACAGAGGGACAGAGGGACAGAGAGAAACAGAACAGAGGGACAGAGGGACAGAGGGACAGAGGGACAGAGAGAAACAGAACAGAATAGACAAATAACACCTATGTTATGGGAGTGGAAAAGGAAGAATTAAACCTTGGTTTATAAAGCATTTACATGTGCACTTAGGCTTTTGTTGTTTTACATGCAAAACACCTACTGTTACATGTCTTTTTTTTTCATTTAGAATTTGGATTCCACAAAAATATCAGCACTCAATCCCCCCCCCCCCCCCCCTCCATGCTGTCGGCACAGAGAGCCCTCCTGCAGACTTCCCCTTCACTAGTTTCCAGTTTCAACTTCACTACACGCCAAGCTAACATTACCGCTCCAGTGAGTTTTCCATCTGCTTTATCTTTGACTATAAGCAACAAAAAAAAAGGTCAAACTTGTTTTTTAGTATGAAACAAAGTGATTTGCACCATGATAGTACCAGTAAAGGAAAGCCTACTACCATCAGTATGGGGTGGTAGCCGGTGACAACATATGCGGGAACTAAAATCTATATTCATTACTGAACCATCTGAAAATCTTTAAGCTTCATTTATTTATTTATTTTTATCGCCAATGCGCATTCCGAGTATGCACATCACTAAAGTGGCCTTGTGGTCAGTGTCCGCCCTGAGATTGGAAGGTTGGGAGTTCGATCCCCGGCCGAGTCATACCAAAGACAAAAAAATGGGGCCCAATGCATCTCTGCTTGGCACTCAGCATTAAGGATATAGGTTGAGGGTAAGGCCCTGCAATAGACTAGCGTCCTGTTCAGGGGGTGTACCTATACATAAAGCTGCTACAGGAACAGGAGATTGGTGCAGGAGCCTATGAGCCACTCCGGCTCGCACAAGGCTACTTACTTACATCACTAAAGCCCGCTTAGGGCAAAAAGAGGCCGCTTTGAAAGGAAACTGATATGAGAACTGTAACAGAGATCCATCCATATTCAGACGGCACACATAAATTACTTTTTTTATATACTTGAGCTTAGGAAACTGAGCAAAACATAAATAATGCCTCAATGTTATAATCCCTCTTTTTTTTAACTCAAATTAAATCACACTGACAGATTACAGTGAAGTTTATTGGTAATCTTTGCACTTTGCACAATTCTTTTGCACACGTATATGTATGTTACCCACTGCATACTCTGTCTTGCATTAGAGGATAAAATGAGGACAAAGATGTATCACAGATGGAATGGGAGGACAAACATGAGGGTCAGCGGTCATTTTGAAATGTCTCACCTCAACTGGAAGTGCTGCGAATCAAACCTGTGACCCTCTCCGTCATCTATTGAGGCATTTCTGATTGGGGAAGAGATGAGACCAACAAAGGAAGTGCAATAACAGAGTCAGAATCAGAGTGGCAATACGAAGGAAAACTGCAAAAAGGATCAGAATTGACATGGTTTTATTAATTAGAATTACAAATACTAATAGCTTTATATTTACAATATACTTTGTATGCATTTAGCATAAAAGCCAAACGAAGACAGAGCATGCATATGGGTTCTTTGTCTTTGACACAACAAACAGTTGGACGCATGCTACAGAGGATGACACAAAGTGTTTGATCAGGGAGAAATGTTTGATAAACAAATAAATTCCTTACAATAGAGACTACAAACGGGACCACCATAATGCATTTCTAAAATTACAAAGTCCTCATTGCCAAAGGTTCATTATTGATATGACTCAATTACCCAACCTTGGGACAGACTATGTTGTTCCCACACTCGGGACTCTGACTCTCTCTTGGTTACATAGACTTTTAGCCTCCCATCCTATTCTAACCACCTCTCGCTGGCTTTGTATTGTTGTTACCTGATGAAATTGCTGTACAAAATGATCTTGTTGCCATCTAATGCAGATGTCATTATGACATTCATATGTCATAAATCAGCAGTGCAGAGCTCTCCCTGTCCTCTGCCATGCCCTGATTGTATTACTGTTGATGACATTTGTAAATGTGCATGTACACCCTGGCCCATCTACTGTTGCCAGCCCCAATTCTGACTTGTGCTCTGATATCTGCTTCACTAATTTCTGCTCTCTCGAAGAAGCATATTACCTAAAATGGATAAACTGAAAGTGTGGGTTCACAGTTCCAATCCAGATGTGTTTTTTATTACTGAGACATGGTTAAGGAGGAATGTTTTGAACACTGATGTTAACCTTTCTGGTTGTAATCTTTTTCGGCAAGACAGATCTTCCAAAGGTGGTGGAGTGGCAATCTTTACCAAGGATCACCTTCAATGCTCGGTTGTCTCCACCAAGTCTGTTCCCAAACAATTTGATTCGCTGGTTTTAAGCATTCAACTTTCAAATACCTCTTTGTTGACTGTTGCTGGGTGTTATCGTCCACCATCAGCACCGGCCTGTACCCTACCTGTCCTAAGCTCTCTCCTGGCCCCTTACACTAAGTCTGAATTTGTCCTGTTTGGTGACCTAAACTGGGACATGCTTAAACCACCTGACCAAGTCCTAATACAATGGGATTCCCTAAATCTTTCTCAGACTATGACCAATCCCACAAGGTATGACTCCAAACACCCAGGAAAGGCTACTCTCCTCGATGTTATCTTCACAAATAATCCTGATAGGTGCCAGTCTGGTGTTTTCTGTAATGACCCTGTTTTACAGCCTGTGTTCATAATGGCTGCTCAGTGAAACGACCTGTCCTGGTTTGTCATAGACGCTTGCTGAAAAACTTTAATGAGCAGGCCTTCCTTCATGACCTGGCCTCTGTAAAATGGTATAGAATCAGCTTGATCCCTTCTGTCAAAGATGCTTGTACATTCTTTTTTTATATTGTCAGTGGTATTGGTAACGAACACCCTATTAAAAACAGGTTCAGCCGCTAGCTCGACCGTCATCTTGCAGAGTTACTCCACCTCAAGAATTGCATTTGGCGAAAGGCTCTGCACATGCATACTCAGGCTGACTGGCAATCAATCAGGCAAATTAGAAATAAGTGCACTCAGGCTATCCGGAAGGCCAAAGTTAGTTACTTTTTGGGGAAGTTCTCTCTCTGTGAGTCTAATCCTCCTCCTCACAGCTGCCCATGTCTCTTAATGTTGATGATGTGGTTGTTACTGACAAGAAGCACATGGCTGAGCTCTTTAATCACCACTTCATTAAGTCATGATTCCTATTTGACTCAACCATGCCTCCTTGCCCGTCCAACATTTCCTCATCTCCCTCCCCTTCTAATGCGACTATCCCCGATGCTTCTCCCTCTTTTTCCCCTGCCCCGCTACAAAGTTTCTCCCTGCAGGTGGTCACTGAATCCGAGGTGCTAAAGGAGCTCCTTAAACTTGACCCCAAAAAAACATCTGGGTCAGATGGTTTAGACCCTTTCTTCTTTAAGGTTACTGCCCCTATCATCGCCAAGCCTATCACCAACCTTTTTAACCTGTCTCTCCTTTCTGGGGAGGTTCCCTTTGCTTGGAAGGCAGCCACAGTGTGTCCTTTATTTAAAGGGGGGTATCGAGCTGATCCTAACTGTTATAGGCTATTTCTATTTTGCCCTGTTTATCAAAAGTGTTGGAAAAACATGTCAATAATCAACTGACTGGCTTTCTTCATGTCTATAGTATTCTCTCGGGTATGCAATCTGGTTTCCGCTCAGGTTATGGATGTGTCACTGCAACCTTAAAGGTCCTCAATGATGTCACCATTGCCCTTGATTCTAAGCAATATTGTGCTGGTTTTTTATTGATGTGGCCAAAGCTTTTGATACTGTAGACCATTCCATTCTTGTGGGAGATCCTTAAACTTGGAGTATTGGTGTCTCTGAGGGGTCTTTGGGCTGGTTAGCTAACTACCTCTCTCAATGAGTGCAGTGTGTTAAGTCAGAAAATCTACTGTCTCAGCCACTGCCTGTCACCAAGGGACTAACCCAAGGCTCGATCCTAGGCCCCACACTCTTCTCAATTTACATCAACAACATTGCTGAGGCTGTAGGAAGCTCTCTCATCCATGTATATGCAGATGACACAGTCTTATACTCATCTGGCCCCTCCCTGGATTTTGTGTTAAACGCTCTACAACAAAGCTTTCTTAGTGTCCCAAGCTTTCTCTACCCTTAACCTTGTTCTGAACACCTCCAAAATAAATGTCATGTGGTTTGGTAAGAAGAATGCCCCTCCTCCCACAGGTGTGATTACTACCTCTGAGGGTTTAGAGCTACAAGTACTTGGGAGTATAGCTAGATGGTGAACTATCTTTCTCTCAGCAAATATCAAAGCTGCAGGCTAAAGTTAAAGTTGTACCTTGTTTTGCTGCTGCCATGTTGTTTTGTCATGTGATGCTGCCTTGTTGTCTTAGGTCTCTATGTAGTGTTGTGTTGTCTCTCTTGTTGTGATGTGTGTTTTGTCCTATATTTGTATTGTATTGTTTTTTTTTAATCCCAGGCCCCTGTCCCTGCAGAAGACCTTTTACTTGTTGGTAGGCCGTCATTGTAAATAAGAATTTGTTCTTAACCGATTTGTCTAGTTAAATAAAGGTTAAATACATTTTTAAAAAATAGCACCTTAAGTTGAAATAAGTAACGATTTGTGCGCAGTATTTGTCCATTATGTGAGCATTTATATAATGGACAAATGTGTGTGCCGTTTATATTTTCTCCTACACTTTATGTGCAGTACTATTAAGAAAGTTGTTGTGGAGTGTACAGACGTGCACGTATCATTCACAGTGTATAAGTGTGAACGTGTGTGATGCTCCATTGGTTGCAGGGCTGCATTAGCCATTCTTTTTGCTCCTGCCGATGAAACCAGTGTGGTTGGATTTAAGCCCTGCCCTGCTCAGTGGCCCACTTTCTATCTCTCCCAGTACTACGCTCCCTCACCACCCCACCCCCTACTCGTGTCGCATGGCCCAGGCTCGTGATGCCTCTACTTGGCCACAGCTCTGAGCATGCCGCAGTACAGCACAGACCCAGATCTCGCTCTCCTCCTGCTGCTACGCTCCTGCACTCTCTAAGCTCACTTCTCTGAGTCTAATTGATGAAATACGATCCGATCACAGCTCCCAGCTAGCTTCTTCTTGTATAATTCCTATCAAGACACTCAAGACACAATGAAGGGTGCCTTGATGGGAAAAGTAAGCCCCACTATAAATGAATTATTTTTCTACATTTTCCATTTCCCGAATGGTGGCCATAATCCCCATTTTTCCCAGTCCATAGACTACCCCTCTTATTAAAGAGCACCTTTATACCAAGTCTCCACAGCCTTATGGTTTTTACCCATTCAAGTGCAGCAGCTCATTGTTTTTAATTGCCTCATGTGTCATGAGTTCATATCCCCGAGCTGACAAGGTACAAATCTGTCGTTCTGCCCCTGAACAGGCAGTTAACCCACAGTTCCTAGGCCGTCATTGAACATAAGAATTTGTTCTTAACTGACTTGCCTAGTTAAATAAAGGTAAAGAAGTAAGGTGCCTTAAAGCCACAGTTAAACTGACTACAACCACTCTTCAGCTGCTTCTGTAGTCAGCTTGAGTGAAATATTGAAATCAAACATCAACTTAAATGTCTAATGTATCACAGACCCATACATTTGAGGCCCATTCACCGTCTTTGTAGGCCACAAGTAGATTGCATGTTGTGCTTTACGTTAACAAACTGTTATTTCAAGTATTGTTTGTCTAATCTAATTTAAACAGAGCAGAGATAGTGACACTGTCACGATCGTCTGAATGAATGGACCAAGGCGCAGCGTACTTAGAGTTCCACATGTTTAATAAATATGAAACTCACCAAAAACAATACAGAAGAAAATGAAACGTGACGTTCTGGGCTGCTCACAGGCAGCTACACAAAAACAAGATCCCACAAAAACCCAGTGGGAAAAAAGGCTGCCTAAATATGATCCCCAATCAGAGACAACTGCTGCCTCTGATTGGGAACCATACCAGGCCAACATAGAAATTAAAAAACTACCCACCCATGTCACACCCTGACCTAACCAAAATAGAGAATAAAAAGGATCTCTAGGGTCAGGGCGTGACAGACACTGACTGTAGATGCAGTTGAGATCCGCCATCCCATGGCTGAGGCTGGTCTTGCGGGTATCTCCGCAGCCTGCAGCACATACAGTGAGCTCCAAACGTATTGGGACAGTGACAAATGTTCTTGTTGTTTTGGCTCTGTATCCCACGTCTTTAGATTTCGAAATTATACAATGACTATGAGGTTAAACCCAGAGACCACCAAATAAAACCCTTATTTCCAATACAAACTGAAGAGATTAAATCAGAAGATCATACAAATTATTGTAAAATGAAATATATTTTTTTCTTCTATATATATTTTTAAAAATCCTTATGCTTTCTTTGAAGACCCAGAAGGCCCTCACACTTCCCCACAGCATATACAGTAAGTAAATTTGTTCCAATAATTTTAGTCCCCTAAAATGGGAGGGACTATGAAAAAAACTGGTGTAATTTCTAAATGGTTCACCTGATACGGATGAAAATACCCTCAATTTAAAGCTGACAGTTTGCACTTTAACATCATAGCAATTGTACTATTTCAAATGCAAAGTGCTGTAGTACAGAGCCAAAACATGTGTTACCGTCCTAATACTTTTGGAGCTCACTGTATACACCACCCCAGCATGGCTATGAATCACAGTCCCAATGCTATTCTACATCTCCCTCTCTGTCTCCCCACTCATTTCATGCTATTCCTGTCTGAATAGATAGTCTGTCCTGAGGGGTGCTTTCTCCTGCTGGGGGCTCATTTAATTACGGCTGCATCCCACATCCCAAATGGCACCCTATTCCCGGGCTCTGGTCAAAAGTAGTGCCCTATGTAAGGAATACGGTGCCATTTGGGACGCATCCTACATTTGTTGAGCCGTGTCACAGTATCAAAGCCAGCCAAGCATGCTGTCAGCTGCAGAGGCACACAGATTGGCAGCCATTCAGGGCCAAACGCGTGCTCAGTTTCTGTCAGCTATACATCTCCCCAATTGGTCTGACAGAAACACAGAAGGATTTGGCAGCAGGCGTGACCTGTCGTTACTATTTGCAGCGACTGAATCAGCAAGTCCTTGTGCGTCTACCTTACAGAGCGCCTACCTGGGCATTGAGGACAAATTTAGAATAATAATAATAAATCCCATTTATCCAACGAGGCAATTTATAGATTTATACTGCGATAACTTTGTCTGTGAGGTGTAAATGGACTTATTTGGTTATTTTATAACACCTTTGTACAGTATGTGATGTTTAGTGCTGAGCTATTTTACCGAATTGTAGGCAGTGGTGGAAAAGTACTCAATGAAAGATACCTTAATAGATAATGACTCAAGTAAAAGTGCAAGTCACCCAGTAAAATACTACCTGAGTAAAAGTTTTCAAAAATTGGTGTTAAATATACTTAAGTATAAAAAGTAAATGTAATTGCTAAAATAAACTTAAGTATCAAAAGTAAAAGTACAAATAATAAAACATTCCTTATATTAAGTAATTTTCTTGTTTTAGTTTTATTTACAGATAGCCAGGGTCACACTTCAACACACAGAAATCATTTAAAAACAAAGCATTTGTGTTTAGTGAGTCCGCCAGATGAGAGGCAGTAGGGATGATCAGGGATGTTCTCTTGATAAGTGTGCGAATTGGACCATTTTCTGTCCTGCTAAGCATTCAAAATGTAACGAGTACTTTTGGGTGTCAGGGAAAATGTATGGAGTAAAAAGTACATCATTTTCTTTAGGAATGTAGTGAAGTAAAAAATGTTAGAAATTTAAATAGTAAAGTACAGATACCCACAAAAAATACTTAAGTTGTACTTTAATGTATTTTATTTTTCATTTTTTAAAACAACTAATTGACAACTATTTCATTGCGCACATTACACAGTTTCTCTAGATAAATTAGATCAAGCCCGAACTGTGCAATGTAGTAAGGAGTTGTAGTTTCCAACAGGCCAATATTCTAAATAGCGCAGAAAGTGGTAATTGACTACAAAGACCACAATCCATTGCGCATCTACTTGTCCAGTCTGTGTGTTTTTATTCACCTGCTACATTAGGCTGACACGGAGAAGGTGACTGTGAATGTGTGATTGAGTGCAGTTACTGTGCGAGGCATCTCTACCTGAAAATACATGATCTAAGTGATTGATAGCTGGTATTCAGCAGGCATAAAAGTATGCCGTATTTACTCCGAAGAACTACTAAAATAGAGATTTTGTCAGATGACTGAATGGAATAACAAAATAAAACAAATACAATACACAACTGAAAAATGTTTTTAAAGTAAAGTAATGTGAATAAATGATGGTTGATAAGTGATAAGCACTACCATTCACTTTCATTGTTTTATTCTGTGTTCCAGCATTCAAACCACATCATGCATAGTGCTTTTAACGTAAAATGAATAAACCGAAATTGAAAACCGTGATTATTTTTTAATGATCGAACTAAAACAAAACCAATTTCAAAAAGCACTAATCACTCACAACTAGTGATGGCACTACACGTGTCAGCAATGGAGGTTATCAAAATTGTTGTTGAATTAATTTCCCATTAATTTACAGATTCTGGTAATGCTATATTTCCCATGAACCTGTCAACAATTTTGGTGTGTAAATTTTTTTTCAAAACTCTGTGAACAAAAGATGACTTTATACACGAACAAAAAAAGTGGAGAAAAGCACTGCATTAGGCCCTTTATAGTAGCAAGATCAATGAATCCCCAAGGGAGAGATCTCAAACATGAACCAAAACTGAAAATTGTGATTTCTTAAGATTTTTTTACTTTTTAAAATCTTAATTTAATCTAAGGCAAACAACTATTTGGATGTTCCATATAACTATGTTGGCACTGCTGGATTCTAGCTTGAAATATATACTTATTCATGCTACTATACTAGAACTACTTTACATGTATAATGTTATTGTTAAATCTCATGGATCTTATGGAGTGGGCCAAAGGGTACCAGTCTGATTTCAGTCACTGATAAAGTTAGATCGCAGTGGATTAGGGAGGAGTGAGGAATGTGGGCCGAGGTCAGGTCAGACAAAGTGACAAGGAGCAGTTATATTACACACTGTTGGATTCTGGGTTAAACTTTGAACGTTGCTACACTAGAGACACGATTGATCAGAAGTAATACTCTAGTGTCTGAGGGGTGGTAAAGAATGGAGGTCACATCAGAAGTGAATGGTTATCTGTAGGAGACAGATGGTTTTGGAATGTGCTGGGTGGACGGGAGGAAGTCACAGGAGCGCTATAAGTGAAATGGGTGGAGTGCTTTGGATTAGACATCAAGGGGGTTGAGGTCAGGTCAGGTCACCTGAAGGGAGACAGAACGGTTTAATACTGTATCACTTCGTCTTCCTGTCGAACAATAAGATGTAAGGAGAGAAGGAGGAGTGTCTAAAGTGGAGTATATACAGTGGGGCAAAAAAGTATTTAGTCAGCCACCAATTGTGCAAGTTCTCCCACCTAAAAAGATGAGGCCTGTAATTTTCATCATAGGTACACTTCAACTATGACAGACAAAATGAGAAAAAAAATCCAGAAAATCACATTGTAGGATTTTTTATGAATTTATTTGCAAATTATGGTGGAAAATAAGTATTTGGTCAATAACAAAAGTTTATCTCAATACTTTGTTATATACCCTTTGTTGGCAATGACAGAGGTCAAACGTTTTCTGTAAGTCTTCACAAGGTTTTCACACACTGTGGCTGGTATTTTGGCCCATTCCTCCATGCAGACCTCCTCTAGAGCAGTGATGTTTTGGGGCTGTTGCTGGGCAACACGGACTTTCAACTCCTTCCAAAGATTTTCTATGGGGTTGAGATCTGGAGACTGGCTAGGCCACTCCAGGACTTACGAAGCCACTCCTTCGTTGCCCGGGCGGTGTGTTTGGGATCATTGTCATGCTGAAAGACCCAGCCATGTTTCATCTTCAATGCCCTTGCTGATGGAAGGAGGTTTTCACTCAAAATCTCACGATACATGGCCCCATTCATTATTTCCTTTACACGGATCAGTCGTCCTGGTCCCTTTGCAGAAAAACAGCCCCAAAGCATGATATTTCCACCCCCATGCTTCACAGTAGGTATGGTGTTCTTTGGATGCAACTCAGCATTCTTTGTTCTCCAAACACGACGAGTTGAGTGTTTACCAAAAAGTTATATTTTGGTTTAATCTGACCATACTCCCAATCTTCTTCTGGATCATCCAAATGCTCTCTAGCAAACTTCAGACGGGCCTGGACATGTACTGGCTTAAGCAGGGGGACACGTCTGGCACTGCAGGATTTGAGTCCCTGGCGGCGTAGTGTGTTACTGATGGTAGGCTTTGTTACTTTGGTCCAAGCTCTCTGCAGGTCATTCACTAGGTCCCCCCGTGTGGTTCTTGGATTTTTGCATTTTGACCCCACGGGGTGAGATCTTGCGGGAGCCCCAGATCGAGGGAGATTATCAGTGGTCTTATATGTCTTCCATTTCCTAATAATTGCTCCCACAGTTGATTTCTTCAAACCAAGCTGCTTACCTATTGCAGATTCAGTCTTCCCAGCCTGGTGCAGGTCTACAATTTTGTTTCTGGTGTCCTTTGACAGCTCTTTGGTCTTGGCCATAGTGGAGTTTGGAGTGTGACTGTCTGAGGTTGTGGGCAGGTGTCTTTTATATTGATAACAAGTTCAAACAGGTGCCATTAATACAGGTAACGAGTGGAGGACAGAGGAGCCTCTTAAAGAAGAAGTTACAGGTCTGTGAGAGCCAGAAATCTTGCTTGTTTGTAGGTGACCAAATACTAATTTTCCACCATAATTTGCAAATAAATTCATAAAAAATCCTACAATGTGATTTTCTGGATTTTTTTTCTCATTTTGTCTATCATAGTTGAAGTGTACCTATGATGAAAATTACAGGCCTCTCTCATCTTTTTAAGTGGGAGAACTTGCACAATTGCTGGCTGACTAAATACTTTTTTGCCCCACTGTATATATATATACACTCGTGGTGGTGGGAACATGTCTTTATCTGAATACAGCTGTGTCGACCCTTTGGGAAGAATTCAACTTGGTTAAGCTTCTCTAGTGTCCGTGCGTTATTTACTCTGAAAATTAGAACCTAACAACACACACCGCCTGAGTTCCTGCCTAGCAACAGAGATGTATTGGCCGTCTAGATGTGGAAGGAGGACACTCTGCCTAATAGGAGGGTATAAATACTTGTGCTGGTGGGAACATGTCTTAGTCTTTTCAGCTGTTTGACCCAGTGGGTGAATAAACTTGGTTTGAGCTTTGACTAGTCTGTTAGAAGCACAAAATGGCAAAGTTGGGTTTGAGCTTGCAAGGTAGCCCTACAGTACGGAGCCATCTCCAATGTTTAGCTAGTAAATTTGACTTCAATTAAAACTAACCCTGTAAATTCAGGAAGTAAACTGAAATACCTATTCAATCATTTAAAAAAGGCTTAATTCAAATTACTTCCTGAACTGACTGACTTCAATTTGAATTGACCCCAACCCTGTTAACTATCAGGGCCACCCTCTGAATTAAAGAGCCACTGAACATGCTGATTGACACGTGTGTTTATCTGTTGCTCATTAGAAAAAATTGATTTCAGTCTTGGAGGTGTTTCTCCTGACCTATTCTTGACGTTTGGATAATGTTTGCCCCCCATGAGACACTGTAGTTCCCACGCCCCAAGAAGTCTCAACCATTGTTACCCTCCCTTCCAGGATGGCTACAAGACACTCCCCCACCCTCCCTTCAGCAAATCAGATCACAACTCTGCTCTGCATTCTGCTCCTCCCATACTATAGGCAGAAACTCAAATAGGAAGTACCCGTGCTAAGGTCTATTCAATGCTGATCTGACCAATCAGAATCCATGCTTCAAGATAATTTGATCACGTGGGCAGGGAAATGCTCCGGGTAGCCTCTGAGAATGGCATTGACGTATACACGGACAGTGACTGAGTTCTGTGACTATACACGGACAGTGACTGAGACTGTGACTATTAAAACCTACCCAAACCAAAAAACGTGGATAGATGGCAGCATTCGCACAAAACTAAAAGTGTGAACCACCACATTTAACCACGGCAAGGTGACTGGGAATATGGTCAATACAAACAGTATAATTATTTATTCCATCTGTAAGGCAATCAAACAGGCAAAAGTTCAGTACAGAAACAAAGTGGAGTAGCAATTCAACGGCTCAGACATGAGAAGTATGTGGCAGGGTCTATAGACAATCACGGATTGCAAAGGAAAAAGCAGAAACGTCGTAGACACCCACGTCTTGCTCCCGGACAAGCTAAACACCTCCATCGCCCACTTTGAGGATAACACAGTGCCACCGACGTGGTCCGTTCCCAAGAACTGTTTTCTCTAGTTCTCTGTGGCCGACATGAGTAAGACATTTAAGCTTGTTAACCCTCGCAAGGCTACCGGTCAAGACAGTATCCCTAGCCGTGTCCTCAGAGCATGCACAGCCCAACTGGCTGGAGTGTTTACGGACATATTCAATCTCTCCCTATCCCAGTCTCCACTTGCTTCAGGATGTCCAGCATTGTTCCTGTACCCAAGAAAGCAAAGGTAAGTGAATTAAATTACTATCGCCCCATAGCACTCACTTCTGTCATCGTGACGTGCTTTGAGAGGCTAGATAAAGATCATATCAGCTCTACCTTAACTGACACCCAAGAACCAATTCAATTTGCATACCGCCTCAAGAGATCCACAGACGATGCAATCGCCATCGCACTGCACACTGCCCTATCACATCTGGACAAGAGGAATACATACAGTTGAAGTCGGAAGTTTACATATACCTTAGCCAAATACATTTCAACTCAGTTTTTCAATATTCCTGATAATTAATCCTAGTAAAATTCCCTGTCTTAGGTCAGTTAGGATCACCAATTTATTTTAAGAATGTGAAATGTCAGAATAATAGTAGAGAGAATTATTTCAGCTTCTATTTCTTTCATCACATTCCCAGTGGGTCAGAAGTTGACATACACTCAATTAGTATTTGGAAGCATTGCCTTTAAATTGTTTAACTCGGGTCAAACATTTCGGTTAACCTTCCACAAGCTTCCCACATTAAGTTGGGTAAATTTTGGCCCATTCCTCCTGACAGAGCTGGTGTAACTGAGTGAGGTTTGTAGGCCTCCTTGCTCGCACACGCCTTTTCAGTTTTGTCCACCAATTTTCTATGGGATTGAGGTCAGGGCTTTGTGATGGCCACTCCAATATCTTGAGTTTGTTGTCCTTAAGCCATTTTGCCGCAACTTTGGAAGTATGCTTGGGGTCATTGTCCATTTGGAAAACCCATTTGCGACCAAGCTTCAACTTCCTGACTAATGTCTTGAGATTTTGCTTCAATATATCCACATAATTTTCCACCCTCATGATGCCATCTACTTTGTGAAGTGCACTAGTACGTCCTGCAGCAAAGCACCCCCACAACATGATGCTGCCACCACATGCTTCACGGTTGGGATGGTGTTCTTCGGCTTGCAAGCCTCCCCCTTTTTCCTCCAAACATAATGAAGGTCATTATGGCCAAACAGTTCTATTTGTTTTCATCAGACCAGAGGACATTTCTCCAAAAAGTAGTCTGGCTAGTCTGGCTTTTTCATGGCGGTTTTGGAGCAGTGGCTTCTTCCTTTCTGAGCGCCCTTTCAGGTTATGTTGATATAAGACTCGTTTTACTGTGGATATAGATACTTTTGTACCGGTTTCCTCCAACATCTTCACAAGCTCCTTTGCTATTGTTCTGGGATTGATTTGCACTTTTCACACCAAAGTATGTTCATCTCTGGAGACAGAACGCATCTCCTTCTTGAGTGGTATGATAGCTGCGTGGTCCCATGGTGTTTATACTTGCGTACTATTGTATGTACAGATGAACGTGGTGCCTTCAGGCGTTTGGAAATTGCTCCCAAGGATGAACCAGACTTGTGGAGGGCTACAATTTTTTTCTGAGGTCTTGGCTGATTTCTTTTGATTTTCCCATGTTGTTAAGCAAAGAGGCACTGAGTTTGAAGGTAGGCCTTGAAATACATCCACAGGTACACCTCCAATTGACTCAAATGATGTCAATTAGCCTATCAGAAGCTTCTAAAGCCATGACAGAATTTTCTGGAATTTTCCAAGATGTTTAAAGGCACAGTCAATTTAGTGTATGTAAACTTCTGACCCACTGGAATTGTGATACAGTGAATTATAAGTGAAATAATCTGTCTGTAAACAATTTTTGGAAAAATGACTAACCGACTTGCCAAAACTATAGTTTGTTAATAAGGATTTTGTGGAGTGGTTGAAAAATGAGTTTTAATGACTCCAACCTAAGTGTATGTAAACTTCCAATTTCAACTGTAGACATGGAATCACTGGTCACTTTAAATGGAACACCAGTCACTAATCATTTTTACATGCTGTTTTCTTCATTTCGTATGTATATACTGTACTCTACTGTTTTTTAATCAATGCCACTCAGACATTGCTTGTACTAATATTTATATATTTCTTAATTGCATTATTTTACTTTTAGATGTGTATTATTGTGAATTTTTAGATACTACTGCCCTGTTGGAGCTAGGAACACAGGCATTTCACAACACCCTCAATAACATCTGCTAAATATGTGTATATGACCAATAACATCTGCTAAATATGTGTATATGACCAATAACATTTGATAGGCTTCCGTGTCTATTTCACTTCGTCAAAATCCCCAGAATGAATCTAAGATAACTGTAATAAATGTTTACATTTTTGCGTAAATTTAAATCTAACTAAGGTGTTTGGTGCTGTATTTCTCAAGTAAAAAAAATTGCAACGTGTTGTCTTATGTAAACAGTCGGAGCTGCTGGGCAGGTCTATCTCATTGTCCGTGCTATTGGATAAAGAGCAATCGCCGCAGCTGTTCACACCGTGTTAGTGGGCAAATCAAAAGACATTATCAAATCAAAATCCAACCGCAATTTACCCGGTGTGACGCACGGATATTCCAAACTCTATTTTAGGCAAGACTGACTTTATGGCCAAAATTATCTTATTTACACTTTGTAATTTTGACACTGGAATAACTGTTTTTGACGCATAGTGATGCCACATAGGCCATTTCTCAAAGGGATCTGATGCTTTTTAGAGGCAGTCGCTATTTTTTTTTAAATCCAGTGTGCTTTAAAAAAAATCTCAAACCATCTATTACATGCTCAACGGTATGTGACTTTAAACTAGAACACTACTTTATAATGACAGAATCAGACTGCATTAAAAAAAAGTGTTAAGCATTTTTTTTACATATAAAAATGTGAAGATTGAAAGATATATTTAAATTATTTGGCACTCTAGTACTGATCTATTATGCATTCTGTTTCAGTTACGGAACACATCAAGACAAATTCGATTGATGTGGTCGGATACATTTGAATAAAGTGGCTTGCAGTTGGTCTTAGTTTCTCTTGTGGTGATGACGGTCTAGACTTTCTTGTCTTGGAAAGCTGATTACAGGTTTGAAACATCTTTTCTCCACATGGTCGGCTAAGTCATTTCTTGTTGCTCTGAATTTGCCTGGACATTGAGCCAATCAACTCGCAGCCCATGTAGGATATTGCTTGGAGTAACACGTATGCCATGTGTCAGAGTAAATGCAAATTCACTACATCAAACACTCTACTTCTCTCCTTTAGTAGAAGCTTTATTGGAAACTCCATCACCCCCCCACATCGTAACAGCACTTGTCCTTCCACTCGAGGAGTTACAGAATATAGACAGTGGTTCAGTGCTACGACAGACTCCTCTTGAAGGGAGGCTCCTTCCTTTGGAAAGGGAGCGCCGGTTTAATGTGGATGTTAAGTGTGTGAGTGTGTGAGTGAGGGAGACAGAGATTTTCAGGTTAAGCACCCACTCAGAAAAATCAACTGCCTTGCAGTAAACATCTTACTGGACAAACCCCGAATGAAAACCATCTGCAACCACTACTGATTAAAATTAAAATAACTAGATCAAAGAATAAACCATTTTGTGAAACCCTGAAATAGCTAGTTTGTTGTCTTAAGCTGAATTGATTGTTCAGAGCCGCGATAGTCTGGTCCATTATTACATACATATAAGATTAAAGGACGAAGCGGAAAAAACTACAAAGGTCGTAAAGGTACAAAACCTGACTATGCCACCCTTCAGTATATCTTCACATGCATCTCAAATATACCGCCAGATCAAACCTGACTATGCCACCCTTCAGTATATCTTCACATTCATCTCAAATATACCGCCAGATCAAACCTGACTATGCCACCCTTCAGTATATCTTCACATTCATCTCAAATATACCGCCAGATCAAACCTGACTATGCCACCCTTCAGTATATCTTCACATGCATCTCAAATATACCGCCAGATCAAACCTGACTATGCCACCCTTCAGTATATCTTCACATGCATCTCAAATATACCGCCAGATCAAACCTGACTATGCCACCCTTCAGTATATCTTCACATGCATCTCAAATATACCGCCAGATCAAACATAGTGCTACAACACAACACAGTTGAAAGAATGGACTTGAGTGGAGGACAGCATTGGACCAAAACAGCTGGGTCAAAGGAATTAGGAAGGGAGGTGCGGGGGGGGGGGGGGGGGGGGGGGGGGCTTGTAATCCCCAAAGCAATCAATTCCATCAACTTGTAGCATCGTCTGGAAATGCTTTTGAGTTTCCATACATAACGGGGTGGATTGAAGTGACGAGACTCTACTTGTAATACTACTGGCGTCTAGTAGGAAGGGATGTAATTACCGTAAGAAGGAAAAACCATCCAACCTGTTTATGTCCTCTTCCCCCAGTAGTTGGTTTGGGAGGGGGGAGTACCTTCCGGGGGAGATGGGCATGGGGGGAAGACTGCACTTGTATTCCAGAGTGCCGTTGTTTCCCACGGAAGAGATATGATTTTCCATTGCTGGAGAGAACGCTTGAAAGAAACAACAAGGGTGTACACAGCACTTCAGACTTCAGCTTTCGGACATTACTAACCTACCAATCAATAATATTAAAGTAGTTTGGAGGCCCACACACTAATGTTTTGGAATTTAAGTTTACATGGCAAGGGAGAAAGGTTAAGTACTACATAGCAAACACAATGCACTCTAAAACAATCCCAACTCACAACGTTCTTGTGAAGACTCTGTATCTAAACTCAGGGATAATGAACAAGCATACCGCATCAGTGTGAATGAAACACATTCATTTGCGAAGTGAAAGAAGACTGTCCAGGTCTACAACAGCAGAGGTTGCTCACATCATTTGTAACTCAAATGCTGCCCTCTTGTACACAACTCGGACGACAAACTAAAGTTACGTCTCTGTAAGGCGGTTTCACAGACACAGACTAAGCCTAGTGCTGGACTAAGAACTTTTATTGAAGAACCTCCATTGAGCATGCATTTTAGTCCAGGTCTAAACGTCATCTCTGTCTGGGAAACTGGCCAAACGGGTGGGTAGAGGGGTGAAAAAGAGGTGACAAACTCACAGTGCGTGATATCAGGTGGCCCATAGGGATCTGATAAGTAAACACTGGTGGGCTTGCCCACCTTCAGGTAGACAACGTCAGACGTGTTCTTCAGTATGGCTACTGCCTCCTCGTGGGAGACCTCTTCCAGAGTGTAGTTGTTCACCTGTGTGCATGGAGAAAATCTCAGGCATAACGTAAGAAAGTTCAAGGGTGACTGCACTTCCTGATTTGGCCTCGTTTTAAGATTTGGTTCATTAAATCATCCACTTTTACAAAGTAATTCACTTAAAAAGGCCCAAATACATTAAATACCCTATACATAACAGATTTAAATAGATCTTGAATCAAACAAATGAACACAATATTATCCAATCCAACAAGGTGCTATTTTTATTGGACCAATATTAGTCCTGGCAGCTACTGTTTATTTGATCTGTACTGTGTTTTGAGAGAGATTTTGGCCATGACTGAATTCAAATGTGAGTTGGTTTCGGGGTGTGGTTTGATGTGGGGTCCCTTTTGTCTGTTCGCAGGTGGGAAGATTTACCTAAATTATTTTGCCAATTAGCTTCATCCGGCTGGTGTGCAACTCTGGCAAAGTTGTATACACTTTTGATAGCCAATCTCAGGGAATAGTTAGGGACCGTCAATAAATTGTAGAGTGTAAATGGGACAATATTTTCATGTTGCATATCTTTTAGTTATCTCATTAAAGGCTTTGAGGTTAAGTCATTGAAATGTGGAGCTATTGACCTTTTAAAATATTGTCCTATGTACATTGTAGTCAATCTATGTAGTCAATTATTTTTGTGACTCACAGTGATGCCACATAAGCCATTCTCAAAGCGAGAAGTTGCTTTTAAGGGGCAGTCGCTCTTTAAACCTTACGTTCCACTCCTTTAATGCCAGACTGACATGGTGCTGCCAAGTGCAGCCTGCCAAATGCAGATTATGATAGCCCAGGATCCTCCAGAGCTGGAGGCAGCAGGAAGGTAGCCAGTTGAATTTAACTGTGGTTAAGCAACTCACTTGCTACAACACTATAACAACACTATAACAGATTTCTGTAGTTGTGATGAAGTTGGCCGTTACCTCGTACACATCAAAAAGGTTTCATGAAGACAGGAACAATTTTACAATTTTTTTTAAAATTTATTTGAATAAATAGATAGATACAACAACAGGTTAAAATCAGACGAAGAGCTAACAGGCTAAAACTAGGATTAAAAGATAAAACAGGTAAGAGCATAAAATCTAGCAAACATGCTCTCCTCTATCCTTGCTTCCAACTAAAAATACATTTATGCTTGATCCATAAATGCGTTCCAAAAGGTCCGTACGGAGGGTGTGATCCAATTGCGGAGGCCAAATCAAGCTTTATACTGCATCGCTGTGCACTTCCCAAATTGCGTAACAATGCAGAGTGCTCCGTATGGCTACGTATATCTCCTCATTGACATGATTGTTTGACGGTAGGTCCTGTATAAACATACGGGGGGCGGTACGTCCTGTATAAACATAAACTCACTTCCTTGACAACAGCTCTGCCAGGCGCTAGATGTAAGAATGCCCTGACTTAGAAAGACACTGCATCGCAGTAAATGCTGTACGGCGAATGCAGACGCCGGGAGGAGCATAAATCATCTTTAACACGGCCACTCTCCTATTCACCTTAGTACACCTGAATGTAATCAACTCAAATTGGTGAGAGGGGCCTACAATTAAACTATCAGCCAGTCCTGAATTAACACACATATTCTTCAAACATTCAATTGGCACACTTAACTATGGCAGGATATGATATTACTGAAAACAGGGCCCTTTAACAAATAAACATGTACACATTCATACACACAATGGGGAATATATGGGTCTCTGTTTGTACAGTAAATTAGTGTGTTAGTGTAAAATAATTATACTGCATAACCTTCATAACACATGTATTTAACATCCTTCATAAGGAGTTTTCAAAATAAAAGTCCCATTGAATAGATCTTAATTTATGCATGATACAACATAAATCTATATTTTACTGTCACAGTACCCAACCTTCTTACACACTACTCACTATTTCGTTGCACAATGGATAAATAAAGCTACATTTTATTTTCAAAACTCCTTATGAATGATGTTTAATAAATGTGTTATGAAGGTTCTTACGCAGTATAACACTTTGACAGTACAGTATGGTCCACCTATGGGGGATGAGGACAGGGCAGGGTAGGGGTAGTGAAGCTAAAGTAACTTACCATAAGCAGCCTGTCTCCAACCTGCAAGCGCTGGTCCTTCTGTGCTGCACCGCCATCTATGATCTTAGTTACATAGATGCTGTTGTCCCCCGGGATGTGCTGGTTGCCCACCCCTCCTGCGATGCTAAAGCCCAGCCCTGAGGAGAAATAGATGTTGGGTGGAGGTTAAAAAAAGGTATTGTGGCCTAGTGTGGTCTAGCGGTCTAGGCTGCAGCCTCTGGATCACAAGCACAAGCCACTTACACCCAGTAACAGTTTATTAGGTACAACACCCCATTCACGAAAATGGATTGCTCCTACAGACAGTGAGTCACATGGCCGTGGCTTGTTATATAAAGCAGGCAGACAGGCATTCAGTTACTGTTCGACTGAACGTTGGAATGGGCAACACGAGGGACCTAAGCAACTTCGAATGCTGTATGGTCGTCGGTACCAGGCGCGACAGATCCCTCCTGGGCTTTTCATGACGACAGTGTCTAGTGTTTACCGAGAATGGTGCGGCAAACAAAAACATCAGGTCAGCGGCAGAATGAAGGAGAATGGCAAGAATCGTGCAAGCTACCAGGCGGACTACAAACGGCATCTCAGAACGGCATCTCCAACACTGGACAATTGAGGTGTGGAAAAACATTGCCTGGAACATGACATCGAGTTCAGTTTACTTGAGTGGCCTGCCCAGTTCCCAGACCTCAACCCAATAGAGCATCTTTGAGATGAAATGGAACGGGCTGTTCACAGCATGAATGTACTGCCGTCCAATTTGCAGCAACTGCATGATGCCATCGCGTCAGCATGGACCAACATCCATGTGGAATGTATCCGACCCAGATTTCAGACTGTTCTGGAGGCAAAGAGGGGTCCGACCCGGTACTAGATGGGTGTACCTAATAAACTGTAGAGTGAGTGTATATTAGTACACTTCACAGACACCTGAAGCACTGGAAAATAGACTTGAAGGGTAGAAAGATGATTCAGCAAAGAGAGCCTTGTGTTTTTGCTGCTTCTGCGGCAAGTATAGCATGTTTCATTGATTACAGTGGGTTTGTCTCAACTCCGGCCAACTGACATGTGAAAAACACATGGGACGCTTATAGTCAGGGTAAGAAAATAGCAGCATCAATTATAGACCAAACGATGTCGCTTTCCAAATCTCCTCTCCTCCCTCATCCATCTCCCAATCTGGGCTATTCACTAGGAGCCAAAAGTGCCCAAAATGGGGAGGGACTAACCTGAACTTAAGATTCCACATTTTTTGTTGGAAGACGTTTTCATTTGCAAAACGTTTTGCCACAGTGTGCCCTAATGAATACACCCATGGATTCACTGCAGCTTTTCCCCAGTGATGACTCATCTCTTTGATATAAATAATGCATCAAAGTTATTTCTTAGTGTGGGGGCTGGGGGGGGGGTGGTACAAACCCCCACTGATAAAAAACTAAATAAAACAAAGCATACTGGATGTGCATGGTTATCCGGTTTACCCTTAAAAATCGCTGATACTTACTGAGCAAAAGAGAAAGAAATGAAGACAAGGCGAAAGGAAGTGAGTTGTAGATACAGACAGAGGGATATATTGAGAAAGTAATGATGATGGGGGGGGGATTGAGACATGGAGAGATGAAAATTGAGACAGAGAGAGATGAAAATTGAGACAGAGAGAGATGAAAATTGAGACAGAGAGAGATGAAAATTGAGATGGAGAGAGATGAAAATTGAGACGGAGAGAGATGAAAATTGAGACAGAGAGAGACGAAAATTGAGACGGAAAAGGAAGTTGTCCAACATGGTGTAATGTAATAACCTTTCACATTTTACCTGAGAGTTCAATCCCCAAAATATGAGATAGATAGAAAGATGAGAGGGAGTGTAAAACAACCTTTTGGTCCTTTGATGAGTTTGATCTCAATGACAGTTTCCAGCATGGGTCTCCTCCGGCGAACGTAGAGGCTGACGATGGAGCCGGCCACCTTCAGTGCCTCCACAGCCTTACTGTGGGACACCTCGGACACGTCGGCATCATTCACCCGCAGGATGCAGTCATTCACTCTGCAAGGAAAAAAAGAGGATGGGAACATGAGCCTCAACCTGGAAAAATAGTATTTGTGCGTGCATGTGAGTGTGCGTGCGCGTGCATGTGGCAGGGGGAGTAGAAGGCCCCTGCTGCAGTGTGACCCTTTAATCAGGAGAGGCCACAAACATCCATGCCCCCACGTTCAAGAACATAACTCTCCTGAGGCGCATTGTAAGGGACCAGCTGGGACCCCATGCACACACACACTCAAGCAGAGCGAGAGATTCTGCCTATTTACACACATAAAAGCTGTGTTTCTATGCTTGTGCTCAGCATGATGCCTTGGTCTGCAGTGAGTTCTGTTAATTTGGTGTACACTATATGCATTTAAGCGCAACGTCCAAAGTTGAATGGACACTGCAAATTGGCCAGTGTTGATTTATCAGAGTTATATTTCTAGTGTTGATTGAGGAGTTGAATTCACTCTGTGTTAACACTCAGTGGTGTCAAATAACCCAAATTGTTGGTGTTAATAACCAGAGCTATTGTTTTACACTGTGGAGAGCCCATCATTAACATATTTTCCAGCATGCTCTACTGCAGGTAGCTTTTTTAGGATTGTTTTTAATGTCTGTGTTTTTGCATGTTCATTGATTGATTGATTAAACTTGTGCTACACAAAGATAAATAACATATAGTATTCTAAACTAATCCGATCAGTTAGTTAGATGTATTGCACCGTTACTGAAATGGTTGTTCCAGTTTAAATGGTTAAGGTAGTCTCCTTTACCCATTTCCATTATCCTGACAGTCATTCTGAATATCGGTTACGGGTGAATAAAAATTACAACTGTTTGATATCCTAACTCTGTCTGCATTCCAATAGGAATTACTCATCACGTTGCAAGCCCTCATAATGTGACTTGCAGGTCTGATGTGGCCAGTGTTTCCTTACACTGAGTTAAGTTAAAACTAGGCCATCAAAGTAAAGCCTTATGATATATGTAATGTAAATTGTCATAGTTTAATTTGAATAATTGTAATGATAATTCCACAACCATGTCTGGGTTACTAAAAAATACATGGTAACTCTACAAATCACTCAAAAAGAAAAGGCACCCTGGGAAATATACAAATTAGGCTTTACACCATATACCATTTCATTATATTTCACTCCACTGTAAAATTAAATACTAATTAGTTCACTCCAATGTAGAGTGAAATGCCTGAGTTCACACTTTTGAAAGTGTGAAATTCATTCTGTTGAGTGTGGATGCATATACACCAGATTATGTGAGCGGAGTTGAGCAGTTAGAAATCCCGCTCATCACTCAAATCCCGCGCAATGTCCTTTCCTACCACTCTGACAATAAACATTCCACGCTCACAAAAAAATGAACTGCAGCTCCAAATTCGCTGTGTTCCAATGGCATGTTGTGTTAGCTAATCCAAGTTTAGAATTTTAAAAGGCTAATTGATCATTAGAAAACCCTTTTGCAGCAGCTGAAAACTGTTGTTCTGATTAAAGAAGCAACACAACTGGCCTTCTTTAGACTAGTTGATCATCTGGAGCACCAGCATTTGTGGGTTTGATTACAGGCTCAAAATGGCCAGAAACAAATACATTTCTTCTGAAACTCGTCAGTCTATTCTTGTTCTGAGAAATGAAGGCTATTCCATGCGAGAAATTGCCAAAAAACTGAAGGACAAAACACACATCACGACAAGAGAGACGACACTGCATAACGAGAGACCTAAGACAACAACATAGCAAGGCAGCAAATTGGGCATGCCCCGCTCCGATACTCTGATATACACACCGTAAAAGTGTTCAAATTAACACTACAATGAGTTTAACACTTCTGATTTTGCTGGGTTGGTTTGATTTATGATACAGCTAGGTTGTATTCATTAGCGCACACCATAGCAAAACTTTTACACCGAAAAAAGGGATTTTATGCTGAACTTAAAATATCATTGTCACTTTCATCGCCAAATCAACTGAAATCAACATCATATGTGTTTTGATGATACTTCAAGGTGATTTGTCCATTATAAAAGAGAGTGATTGCATCTACCACTTCCATTGATTGTTAGCTAGATGTGGCTAGTCACTCAATCAATCTTGTTTATTTTAAAAAGCCCTTTTTACATCAGCCGTTGTCACAAAGTGCTTTACAGATACCCAGCCTAAACCCCCGAAGAGAAAGCAATGCAGAAGCTAGCTGAAAAGTGGCTGTTTAAAGAAAAACCAAACCTACTTTCAGGGTGAGGAACCATCTAACATCAAGTTGTAAAATCCTGAACTTCCCCTTTAATTTACGCTGTCATCTTACTAACTATGTGGTACTCTAAGCATCCCAAAAGAACCTGTGTTATGTAGAGTGCTCCCAGAGCAAAGCCTTTGAGTATTTCCTATTTACATTCAGCTAAAACGTAAGAGCAAGAAGATGCTTAGAATAAGTCATGTTAAGCTACAATCCCCCAGACGGTGAAGTGAATAAGTAACCACAAGAGGAGTGTGCCTAACTATAATACTTCAACGATGTCAAAACCCATCATGTCTTCTAGAGTAGGCCTTTTCCACTAATCTCTGTGCACATCTTAAAAACATAATAATAAATGGTATTATGCAAATGAGAAAGTATGTGGAATTCTGGGAAAATATGCCCCTGCAAGAGAATCTCTAAATTTATTTTAAACGTAGAGTCCGTGGTGGACTTAACATCTAAGTGTGTGAAGCTAAACAGAAATTGTATATTTATGTTGGATGTCATTTTGGCGCTATTGCTTAATTAACTCAGGAACCACACGCGTGGAAGCACCTGCTTTCAATATACTTTGTATCCCTCATTTACTGACTTTATTTTGGCAGTTACCTGTAGTCTGCTGTATGTAGTACCACATGTGAGATTTATATAGAGGTGTTTAGGGATAGTTTCTGGAATGAATGCAATCCCATGGAGAGTTACCGTTGAACAAAGACAATGCGAACAGAGATCTCTGTAACAAATTGTCAAAGAACAGCTCTCGAAGTAAGATAACATTTCGGGAAAAATCTGAAAACAACCCTTCCAGCTTTTCCGTCATAGGATAAAACCTTCAAAACATGGCACAAATATACTTAGATCCAATGATAGATGAGAGTCCTCGAGCCATCCATTCTGACAGCATTTATACCAGAGCTTTTTGCCAACTCAATGTCTTCAAGTGAAGATTTCAGTTGTAAAAGGGCTCGATCTATAGCACTCACCTTAACCTGCCATCCTCTGCTGCCGCGCCACCAGAGATGATCTTGGTGATGAAGATCCCTGGGTCATCGCCGACATGGGGGTTATCTGTCCCTCCAGCTATGCTGAAGCCCAACCCTGAGTTCCCCTGTAGAGCATGGGGAACAATGAATAATACATCTAGCAGTAATGCTACACTTCCATTCCTTATAATGCTAACCTGTAAACTATCCTAAATGACATCCAACATAAAAAATACAATATCTGTTTAGCTTCGTGGGTCACACACTTAAAATGTTATGTTCATGACTAACTCTACGTTTAAAAATTCCTTTGACAATTTAGCGATTGTCTTGCAGGAGCATGTTTTCCCAGAATTCAACAAACTATCTAATTTGCACGATACAAGCCCCCCAACTTAATAGAAACTAGGACCAATTTCGTATTTTCGAGTACTAGAAATATGTCTGAAAACACGTTTTATAGTGAAATAAATATCATTCCTAAGTATACTATTTGAAAGGGAGGAGAAGTGTTAGCATCAAGTGTAATGTCTGAGAGAGTATACTAGACACACTGTATGTCTGAAAACGTACTTTCATAGCAAAACGATACATAATGCCTGAAAAAACATCTAATACGAGTTATATTTAGCTTTAAGTTTGAAAAAAGTGAATTGACAATACACATTTATGAACTTCATTTTCGTACGGATTCATTTGTACGGGATAACTTTCACGTTTGCGCTTGACCGCAATGGAGTCCCCAGAGGATGACGTCATTACTGTGATACAGAGGCGAAAGCAGAATTCTCAAAGCCAATGTTTCTGTGTACAACAACAAAGCTCTATCAATTTTATGAGCCATATCCCCCTCGACGCGTTTACAAAATGAATGTGGATGCTTTGATTAAATTGCTAGCTGATGGGAGTAGGGTCTACGGTTGCAAAATTCCGGGAACTTTCAAGAAATTCACAGTTTCTTCCCAAATCCCAGTTGAAAGATTCCCGGAATTCGGTGGGAATAAGCAGGAAACCAAGATTAACCAGGATTTCTGGAAAATCAGGGAATTCATTGAAAGTTCCTGGAATTTTGCAACCCTAGTAGGGGCAACTCTTGACTAAAAATTCACCCTGTAGGCTGAGCTGACGGACACAGCTCAACCAGGCTGCGATGGAAGTAATGACAGCTAGCTCACTCAAGTGCACACATAATCAAAGCCCATTGGCTAGATAGGGCAATGGAAGTGGAGTGCATAGATAAAGGGTCCTGTGAGGTGAAGCCTGAATACACAGATGCAGAGTCAGCATTAGCCACTCTAAAGCCACCCTGTTTCTTTCTGCTCTTGCCCGTCAAAGGGTGAGCTGTGCAGTGAAGCACCAAATGATTCAGCCTCCGCTGTTGGATGAATTATCACTTCCTTTGGCTGAACGGACCTTTTCCTATTGTAGTTTATTGTTTCAGGTCACAAGGATCCTTTTTTTTTAGCTGTCAAAATGTAATTCAGCAGCCAAGCTAAGCCTTTTATTGGCCACTGAGCCTTGGGGATGTTAGCCCTGGCTTTTGTCATGCAAATGCTATGTCCCAATTAAGGGCTGGCCTGCTCAAAATACCCGCAGGACTTGGATGTTTGTGTTACTCTAGCTTGTCTGGCTAAGATCAATTAGCTTTAGTGGAAAGTAAAACGGGTTCCTGTTTAAGTTTGTCAAAGGCACAGTAACCCCAGGCTTTCCTCTTCATGCATCAATTTGAAATAAAAATGGTGACGCAATCACAGTTTGTTATTCTGTTCTTCAGTTTGTGGAGTCATCTAGCTTCTCCAGCAGCTTCAAAATGGTATCAGTTAGCTTCTTGTTTGTTCTATTCCTCCCGTAACAGGTGTATGGGGTCAATATCATTTGAAAGATATTGGCCTATTAACTTATCCTGCCTGTCACATTCAACGATTATACTTCCTAGTTTATGAAGCCCTTTATGGGACATGTCTGAGATGAGCATGAGACAGGATATGGCATCCCTCGTTCAATTTAAATGACTGTAATGTCCTGTCCGGGTCATTTTAGAGTATTTTCAGATCGTGTGTTCATCAACTCACCCGCTCTAGCGTGATTTCTTCAAACTCATATTCAATTTCTGTCCCGTTCACCTGTGGGAAAACAAAATATAAAATAAATTACGTATACCCAGTACATTACTTAGTTTCCTATTTACAGACGTGTGAGCATAGTCAGGGTTGGGTAGGTTACTTTCTAAATGTAATCCGTTAGTTGCTTGTTACCTGTCCAAAATTGTAAACAGTAACCTATCTTTTGGATTACCCAAACTCAG